>NW_027072034.1:152779986-153264563 GCF_038088225.1 Cyrtonyx montezumae
TTTAAAAAAAGAAGTCTATTTTTTAAGTGGATTCTGCAACAATTAAGGCACTTAATGCTAGAGAAAGCCTCTGAGGTTGAAGATAATCTCTACAGCAACTCTGGTCAGGCCACAGGTACCAAAGTGGAGCTTTATCTTAGTTCTTGATCAAGTTTTACAGAGTAGTGTTTCAAACAATTCCACACAAATGGAATCAGGCTTCTACTTTAGGATCAATAGGCTCTGCTGAGTAAGATAAGATTACTGTTATTAATTTGCTTTACTGACAGATATATCTTGACTGTGCCAAATGATCCCACACATCAGACACTCAGGATATGCACTAAGAGCTTATCTTAAATCCTGTTTTTTTTTTCTGATATAATTTCAAACATTCCGATATGATTTTATTTCCTTTGTGAAACATGGGTACAATCACGGTGGGAAAGAAACTGCTTGGTTGGAGATTTCACCCACAGGAAAGGAAAATGTAACCACACTGGATGGATATTAATTATGTTACGTTCAATTATCATCAGTTGTTCAATGAAAAGAAAAACAAAATAAAAGTATCTCCTCAACATGTTGAAGTTCAGCAGCACGTGGGAATAATGTAGATTGCTGCCAGAGCACTGGGAAAATAATAAGTGTATATATCTAATCTGATGGGACAGACCTACACAGAAAAATCCAGCCATATCCCAAAGAGCTTAACACTGTTTTTGCCATTGGTTCAGCTCAACAAATATGAAACTGCTCTGTGACTAGGCTCCCTGATCTGTTCCCTAGTTTGTTTTTTGCTTGGGAAAGACATAACATGCACTGATTTTGTATCTGTTTATGGTTTCTCTTTGAGCAGTCAGTTCAATTCAGCTCAGGGCAACTAAGAAGACATGGCCTTAGTTCTGCCTCTTCCATTTTGCCTCTGAAGATGTCCCATACTTACTCAGTCTGAAAATTGCAATAGGGTCAATTTGCTCAGAAAATCTTTTCTAACTCAGCTCTAAGCATAGGTGCTTTAATAGCTATTCTTGTCCCATGAGAGTGATGCCTGCAGTAAAAAGAGCAATTTTGATGGGCAAAGATGGTACTTCAAGGAGTAATAATACTGTACTTAGAAAGCTGTGTATTTGGTGCTGAAATCTCTTTTGGAAAGTGCAAGTAATTACCTTTCAAAATTTTTTAGAATTCTTCAATACAAATAGCAGCAGTGTTAAATGGGATCCAGAAGACTTACCACACATCTGAATATTGGCAGTTTAGAGAACTAAGTGCCTAAATACCACATTCAAAAGTTAAGAGCTAGATGTTGAAGCTTCTTTACGTTCAGACCTTCTCTGGCTGATTTAGATAAGAACCGCCATACATAACTGTCTAAAAGTTGTCTCAGGTTTAAGTAAGTATTCCTTCACTGTCTGAAAACAGACAGGAACTTCTGAATAACTGCTTGTCTTAGTCTAATAGAGGTCTCTAATAAGGCACAATGAACCTTTCACTGCAAGTACTTATCTCTCACATGCAGAAACCAAGGCATCTTTCTTAGACTGAATGCCAATTCTTTGTGAGATAAATGCCACTTCTTGTGCTCAAGATGCAGACATAAATCAGCTCCTTATGTTTGTTCAGCGTCTTAGCCTTGATGCTGAAGTGCTTGCTTCCTCGTGCCACAGCCAAGGGGAGTATTGCCATTAATATTTCTGTGGCCTGAATCATTTCATAGGAGACTTGTTGAAAGGAAGGAGACACTGCCAATTGTAGATTGCATTAAACCATCTAGTGTGTGATGGAAAAATATAAAAGTTGTGTAAAATCATATGAAAATACTTTTCAATGTTTTTTGCAAGAACATATTGTAACACTGGTATCTAATAACTCAGTTCTCAGCACTAAAGAGCTGAAGCTCCTTCTGCAGAGCTGTACTTCCTGCAGTATATGCTCTGAATCGCTACACATGCAGTGTATGTAGTACACAAAGCTTCATCAGATCTCAGTTTTCTCATAATGTATTTCAGACATCAACATGAAAGAGACCTGGAGATTTACTGCTTTGGAAATCTGACCCCAGGTCTAGAGTACCAGAACTGTATGTAAGTCAGAAATTGGATTGTTATAAGACAGAGAGCCAGACAGATATTTTTTAGCTGAAAAGAAACAGTTGCATTGAGGGTTGTTTTGGTTTGAATTCATGATATTAATGTATAATTATTAGCAATCATATTCAATAAAAGTTTCAGTTATGTTAATAGAAGCATTTCAAACATTAGCCAATTAATAGAAAATTTTTACAGGTGGAGAAGCAGAGCCACAAGCATGAATCAGTCTTTGGAAGCCACTGAAATTAAGCAAGTGCATACCCACTAATTCCTGACCACTGTTATTTCTCGTTATTACCTTTCTGGGAAAATTGTATTCTCTAAGTACATATTTCTACTTTTGACAAAGTGCCCAAGCTGTATCATTCTACAAAGCTTTGGAAACGATATCATGTTTCTATTTAAAAACCAGATCTTCTAAAAGCATTTTTTATGTGCCAGATATCTGCATTTTAGGTAAAATGATGTACTCTGCTGGCTAAAGAACTGGGCATCCAAAAGCAATAGCTAAAATACTTTTAACAGCACACAAGTCTTTTTTATTACTTAGAATCTTCTCTCATTCATGTTAATGTTTCTTATGATGTGCTTCAAAATGGGTACCTCAAAAACTCCATTTTAATACTAAATTATAATTAATAAGGCAAAATATTTCCCAGTAACAGTAGTTGGAAAGAGTGGTTTGATCTTACTCCAGCTGGCAATGCTCCTAAAGAATTAAGCTACTCAGGCCGCAGTCTGAACCTGTAACAAATGTATTTAACAAAGGCCTCCCCACACACAGCTTTGAGTCTCGCCCCAGATTTTCATGGGTAAACACAAGAACATAATCCAGCATTTTGTCTTTCAGAATACAAAATTATATCTGATCTACGCCTTTGTAAAGCCTGGGGGAACACCCAGAATAGTTCCAAAACTTCTCACCTGTACCAATGAACATAACATCGTACTGACCATCTTCTGCATCTACTCGATCTACTACTATCTGTGTGAACTGGTAATCTACATCTGTTTTGATCATGATTGGACGGTTGTTGATGGGGAACACTGGGTTATACATTGCTGGATGACTTCTTGCAAATGTTATAACTTCATCAGGAAGGTCCTTGGTGGAGTCAAAGCCGCCAAATGTTTTACTGGGACACTGAAAGTAAAATGGAAATATTTTTCAATTTAAAACAGAAGAATAGGAAGATATTAAAATTCGTTTCATCACAATCATTCCAACTTTTTCATTTTATAAATGAGCATGACAAGAGATCTAATTTTATCTTGACAGCAAGAGTTTGCCACATAAGGTCAGTGATTATTTTTTTCTTTTTGGATTTAAAACAGTATAGTTAACAGAATGTAAAAGAACCTTACATATCATTTACCTTCCCACTATTGAGTGTAAACAGACTTTTACTCATTTACTGATCGGTATTAATCTTTAATTGGCAGAAGGAACAAATTCTAAATTTTCTAAAATTGTTCAGTCTAAAACACACAATTTCAGCATTTGGTTTTCTGAGCTATAGATAACTAATCATTTTTGCCACTATTTAGTTTCAAAGCATTCTCTCCTGAAGTTGATGGAAATCATGTCCACTCTTAGAGACTGCACTCTCAAATGCTGAACTTTAAATTCCTGGTTGTCTCAGCAAGTTTGTGTAATCCATGTAGTCCTGATAAAATGGATTCTGTTCCTCTCTGCAGATATTCTTATTAGTGCAGTTAGCAAAGGGTTTGACCAATCAGAGTAAATGTGACATCTGCAGTATGAGCTGTGCATACTGAGTTCTATTTATCGTAAACGGAGAAAATAGGCACAATTTATCCCAACCTTGTTTACCCATGGTGATGCTTGAGGAAGGCGGCTGATCACCACCATCCATCCCTGTATCTTCTGTAAAATGTATAAGTATTTAAGTTCAGATAGAAGTTACTTTAAAGTAACCATTTAATAATGTGTTAATATTGCAGAAAGGATGAAGAAAATGAGCCATAATTATATTAAATCACTAATTCAAAGATACCCAGCAAAGAACTTCCTGTCCCCTACTGCTAATTTTTCTACAGGTTCATATTTAAGATATATAAGACTCTGAAACCCCATTGAAAATGATTATACTCAGTGCATATGCACTTGAAATACAAACAGTTGCTCTTGGTTGTTTAATATGTCCATATAGGATATCTTTCAATTAAACTGAAAACCTAGAGAACAACAATTATTAAACCAGATGCAGAAACTAGACCTTTTAGGACCTCCCTACAAGAAATCAATTGTCTTTACTCTCACCTTGATCCAAATTATTAATAATTAATCGGGAATTAAATTAAAAAATCAATGTTGTCAAAAAGAGTAGTTGTTATGCTCAGCAAAGCCATGCTTCAAGCATGAAAATGTAAATTGCCCCTTTCTGGCATCTTTATTAGAAAGCAAATTGCAGCATTCTATTCCATTATATGGTATGAAAAGAACACAGGATATTTGCTTAACACATATGGAACAGATGAAGCAAAAAGTAGGTTAGTTATCTATTTTATTTCATCACCATTTGACAGCTTTTTTATTATAATTATATGTTCTTCCTTTCTGCTGAATTATTTTTGAAATAAAATTAGATATGATTTTTTATAATCCTTAGCCAAACAGTTGCCTGTCTGAAAAATTAAGTTTCAAATTCCACACCTCAGTTCTAAGTTTGCTTTACAACTTGATTAATATTCTAAATGCAATTCAGTGCTAATTACTCAGCTTAATTAGATAATGATTAATTGGATAATATATTGAAAGTGCTCTAAGGATAAAAATCACTACATGAGAACTAAGTATTGTTAACTGCAGCTGGGAGAACAGTGAAAAAATCAGTAAATGAATATTCATTTCAATTTTAAATAAATACAGTTCATCTGTGTTTCAATTGATTGAATATTTACTTTCTGGTCCACTTTCTAACAAAGGATTTCACCAGCAGCAATCTTGACCAAGGTATATTTTATGCACAAAAATCATATAAACCTAACATTAATGTCTAGGAGACAGATTATTGCTTCAATTCTCTACTTTTATTTGAGTAAGTAAAAAAACCTTTCTGTCTTTATATCTAAATTACATCACCTACGCCGCACATTAATCCCATCACACATAAAGAAACTGGATAAAATGAAAACAATCTATTTGCTGTAATCCTGCCTTTGGCAATAAAGTGAAATGAACACAGTCAATAGGTGATTTAGCCTCTTCACAGTCCAAATTGCTTGCAAAGGAATCTCATCCCACACAACATCTGAAGAGGAAAGTCATGTCTTATTTACTTTAGAATCATGGAATGGTTTCGATCTGAAGGGGCCTTAGAGATCATCTTGTTCCAGACTTCCTGCCATAGGCAATGACAACTCCCACCAGACCAGAATGCTCAAAGCCACATCCAGCTTGGCCTTGAAAGCTTCCAGGGAGGAGAAACCCACAGTTTACTTAAGTAAACTTTAAGTCAGAAAACGAGGAGACAGAAAAGACCTTATCTCTGATGCAAATGACAAGATTTCTTTTTGATATCAGTGAGTCTAACTAAAATAATTTATAAATACGAATGTTCTGATAAAGTTTGGAAAAATGAACTTGATCTTGGAATCAACTGAACTCTTGTATTTAGTATCTGTGTCCAGCTTCTGGCTTCCAATATGTTATGTCAGGCATTTTGATAAGCTAGAAAAAGATCAATAGGTTATACCCTAACTGACTTATTAGAAAAACCAACAGCCTAAAGAAAAAGGCACATCTTGATAGGAACCAAAAGAGTTTTGAAGACATCATTATGATACCATTTTGGAACCATAAGGTAGAGAAAATTTGAGCTTTGTATCTGAATTCACATAAAAATAATACGAATTCATAAGAAGATTTGGTATATATAAAAATCCCCCCTCCTCTACCAAATAATAGCATAAGATTAAATAGATAGATAACATTCTGTAGAATTTAAAGGAAAAATCCTGGCAGCTTCTTTATTAACTATGAAGCTAATTGCAGAATTGTTTAGTTTCCTGAGTTTTCAAAGGAACCTTTAATTTTCTTTTTATTTACTCTTAGCAGGCATGTCAGTAGATGCTCAGGAAGTTTATTGGCACCTCACCTATGAAATTCCTCAGATAATTCAGCACAGTTTAACTAAAGTGAGATCTGCAGCTGAAACACTGTAAGAAGCTCAGGTATTGTTCTTCCCTCTCTTTCACCTTTTTCTTGGAAAAGAAAGCTGCAAATCTGACATTTAACGAGACTTAAAAATCTTTTCTTTCTATTCTCAACAGATCTTCAAAGCCATTGAAAGTTAACTGAATTTTATCAATTTAGGGGAACAAAAACAAACAAACAAATAAACAAAAACTCTGTTCAGAGACATCTCTCATTTTATGGTTCAATTTTGCCCTACTAATACAAGGGAATTAAGTCAGTGACTACAAGAAAAAAACATGTCTTTTTCAAAATGGTAGACAACAGGATTAGAATCACTGTCAGTGGATTAATAGGAACTGGTGGTCTCAGCCACTCTTTTATTAGCATCATTTACAGTATTACTCTAGCAGTACATGATGTGACTGCAGGACTGTGTAGAACTTGGGCATAACATTTACCTTTAGGTAAGAAAATTGTATATAAGGTAATCTCAACATATCTACATGCTGTTGGTAAATCCAAATATAGATAAGTTACAGTGAAATTGTAAAGGTGAAATCCATTCTAGTAAAACCTCACTTATTCTGCAGAGCTTATCTTTTAACTCTGGAAAGAATTAGTAACCGTCTAGCAGAAGGAATGAGGAGTGTTAGGCAATCTGTTTGTCAGAGATCTGCTATTTTATTTTACTTGGGAAGTGATTTTCATTAGTCCAAGTGCATGTATTGTCTAAATGCTGGAAATCAGTTGAAGGATCAGGTTTGAAATAATAATTTTTAAACATACCAGACAAATATAGAAGGTAGATTAAAAAAAAAAAAAAAAGACAAACAAACAAAAAAATAAAAGCTATTCTTGGATTGTTTTCTGCCAGAAGAGAATGTAAGAACAGTTTTTAAGAAATTTTACAGATATATTATTTTTTATTTCTTATACTTTCACATATATTATACTTTAGCAATAGTATTCCAGAATTTAAATAGGTCAAACTGATTGATAGCAGCTCAGTAGCTATCCCTGTGTATCCCAGCATATACAATTAATGCTTTTCTCATAAATGCCCTATCTTTGTTGATTAGTGGCAACGTAGAGCCAGTGAAATACTTCTAGATTGTGATTACATCAGTTTGGATTTGTAAATATGTAAGCCCTATATACACTGATATTTCAGTAATAAACTATAAATAGAAGCACGCAGAACATGAAATAAGAAGAAATTTCAGTGGAAGTTATGAAATTTTTGTTGCCTCCCTAACACCCATTTCAGAAATATGTCTTACTCTACCAGCTGGAGTGTTGAGAACAACTTAATATTTCTTAATAGCCAGGAGGATGCTCTGTTTTCTGTTCAATCTCACCAAGAATGGTTCAGCCAGTATTTGAAACAAGTACAAATTCCAAGGGCAGAGTAATTTATTACACATTTGACTTTCAGCAAATTTCTGCAGCTATTGCTTAAGCTTATGTTGAAATTAATACAAATGCCAAGACGAAAACCCAAATGAAACTAGACTACAGATATTGTGGGTTCATAATTTAGAAAAAAAAAGTAAATTTTGGACTGAGAGGATTGGTTAACTTTCCCTTCTGCCACTCTGTGTCATATTCTTCTTCAGTTTTTGCCTTGGTTCTCAGCTCAAGGGCTATGTAAAGTGTGAAAATATTTTACATAGTTTTCTCTTTTCAGATTGCCAGATTCCTTAGGGTACTTACAGTTCCTGGCCGTGGATATGGAACTCGCCCTTGGTAGGGAACCCACTGGTAGTTTGGGCCATCTCGGTGGGCGTAGGGGCCAAGAAATACCCTCCTCACATCAGTCATGCTGTACATACATACTGCTGATCCCTTGAAGATATTACTAAAAATAAGGGGAGAAGAAATCATATCAGATTCTTTAAATTATCAGTTAGATTAATCAGTGGGTAAGATATGAGGTAGTAGCTCATTGCTTTTTAATCAGCATGTGGTGATTATCAAAATTCTGATTTGCGCTTGGAAAGATTTTAACTCAACTCTTGTGAAAGTTCAGCATAACCAATATGATCTCCAAGACTCTAAGCTAAGGAGATGGCTGCTTTTCCACTACTTAAAATCCTACTGTCCCCAGAAGTCCAAAGCCCCATTGAGTGTGGCTGTTTATATAGCACTGTTCAGTTCTTTCCTAAAATTCACAGTTTTCAATTTATATTTTTTAAGCAGTTGCTTTCATCATTTGGGCAGTACACACATAAACTTCAGTGCTGTTTCTTACCCTGAGATTTCTTACAGGAGACAGCACGTACTTGTAAATCTCACTTTCCTACACCAGGTTATCACTAACAACATGTTTCTGTTTAGAGACTAAAACTTTTGTCCTTCACAGACAAATGTGGCAATACTCTGTGCTCTCAATTCTGCAAACCATCCCCAGGCTAAAGTTATAACTGAAATTTTGTTCCTGATGATAGCACAATGAAACCAAAACATTCAAGTCACAGTTTACATGTGATTCAATAACAGAACTTTTGCAAGATTTTTAAACTGTTCAGATTTAAACAATACTTCTTCTTAATACCTCCCCAAGTAATCAGTTTCTCACACCAGATTTTGTATGTTACTTCTCTCCCAAACAATCTTACTGAAGCTTATATATTATTTTGCCAAGTCTGTAAGGCTACAAATCACAGAATCACAGGATCATAAGGGTTGGAAGGGACCTCTGATGATCAAGTCCCAACCCTCTGTGAAAGCTAGTTCCCTTCAATAGGTTACATAGGAAAGCATCCAGGGAAGTTCTGAATATCTCCAAAGGAGACTCCACAACCTCTCTGGGCAGCTTGTTCCAGTGCTCTTTAACCCTCTAAGAAGTTTTTCCTCATGCTCATGTGGTATTTCCTTCACTCTACATCTAAAGGTGTTCATAAGCATTACTCCCTCAGTCTTCACCAGACTGTACAGCCCCAAGTTTCCCAGCCTTTCCTCACAAGGGAGTCTCTCCAGGCCGCTAATTAACTTTGTAGCCCTCTTCTGGACTCTGTCTAGAAGTCCCCTATCCTTGAACTGAGAAGCCCAGTTCTGATCTCCACTATTAAAAGGCAAGTGAACAGAAAGAACAGTCTGAGAAACTGGCAGTCTACGCGTTACTTGCTTATGAGCAATGATGTACATTACCCACAAGAAAATAAATCTAATTCATTATTTCTTACTGCCACTGACATCTCAGTTCAAAGGTTAAGAAAATTTTGTGTTCCTTAAAAACATTTTAAACAAAGGGACCTCTTTAAAACAAGCAGCCACCCATGTTTCTATGCAAGTAAAATAATACACTCTGTACCTGGAAGTTGTAAACACTCCATACACTATTGGATTTTTAGGGTCTTTCGAGTTCATTAGGAATATGTCCTCTGTAACAATAACAAGAGATGGAAAAGAAAAATGAGTGAAATCCTGTATGGACAATGCCAGAAAATGTTTTTATATTCAAAGCCATTTCTGACACTTACGTAATTCATCAAAGTGTGTGTCAATACCATTGGGTCCTGGAACAGAACAAATCAGACGTGCTTTGAGGAAAGTTGTCCATTTGTTAACAAGGCTCCTGTGTCCACCGAAGTCATTCTAATAACAAACATATTTTGCATTAATATATTGTAATAATCTTTGTGTGAAGAATGACTAGAATGCAGAGAAAATATATTAAATAATTGCAAAATCCTACCTATAGAAAACAGATGAAATAATCCAGAATTTACATATAAGAGCATTATAATGTTGCCAATGACATTAATTCTAAATTCTTTTATTTTACAATGTATTGCTATATAATTCACAATATCACTTCATAGTTCCCATTATTAAAAAATAATAATAATAACCAAGTTACACAAAAGTAAATATATTACTTGCATTTGAACAAAATAGGTCCAGCATGGTGAGAGCAGTTGCATAGCTGCAAAACTTCTGAGTATAGGCACATCAAGAACCTCATAATTATGGAGGAAATGCTTTTCATGCAGCTATTTTTGGACTTGAGGGATAAACTGAAATTGTGCCTACGGATTAGCATTCTACATTCCAAAGCTACAACATTTATGAGTATCATCTAACTTGTAGAAATCTTTTTTAAAGTCTATCAGAAAATATTTGGACATTTATCAGTGTGGATGGATGATTCAATGTGCAGTCATTAAGAGTTCTCTGGATTGTTGCCCATTTCTACAGCTAAGTTAAACAGTTATTATGCTAAATCTTCCTTTACTTCTGTTTAAAGAGTTTTCATTAATATGGAAATGGAGAAGTATTAATATTTATTTAAAATTAAATTCTGCAAATGTTGTTGGTGAATCTAGAGTTATTTCTTTTCTTGTAAAAGATTCTACCTTAGGCAGAAACATTCTGAACCCCAGAAGATGAGCATAATTAAAAAGAAGCAAAAAATGAAAAAACAATCACTAAGTGACTATCAGTCCAGATGATCTCTGCCTCATTGTAGTGTTATGGATAACACTGAATAGTTTACAGTAAAAAAAATGAAGTTACCAAAACCATTCTCAGAGTGTCCTGTCACACAAAGAAGTCATCACTTTACCTTACAGATCTGCCCTATTCTGGCATGGGTGGCTTTTCCAGTGTGCTCTCCGTCAATTGCATTTTCACGGAAGAAGAAATAGATTTTGTCATCTTCTGGATTATCACTTTCAGGTATCAGGTGAGCACTAATAAATCTGGGATCTGAAAGGCAGTGTCATTATGCATGTTACTATTCCATGAATTAAATCACGTCTTCTTTACACAAACCGTATGACTTTACTTCCCAAGAATCAATCTTTGCATCAAATAACAAGTATATCTGAATAAAGTACATAATTACCTTTAAGTTCATAAGTTCATAAGTTCATAAGTTCATAAGGTTGGAAAGGACCTATAAGATCATCTAGTCCAACCATCCTCCTATCACTATCTCTACCCAACTACTAAATTAAGTCCTTTAGCACCTCATCTAAACGCTTCTTGAACAGCGCTAGGGATGGTGCCTCAACCACCTCCCTAGGCAGGCCATTCCAGTGCCTGACCACTCTTTCAGAAAAGAAATGCTTCCTGAGGTCTAATCTAAATCTTCCCTGGCGCAACTTGTGGCCATTCCCTCTCGTCCTGTCATTACTTATCAGGGAGAAGAGGCCTACCCCCTCCTCACCACAACCCCCCTTCAGGAAGTGGTAGAGTGCAATAAGGTCTCCTCTGAGCCTCCTCTTCTCCAGACTAAACAATCCCAGCTCCCTCAGCCGCTCCTCATAAGACTTGTGCTCCAGGCCCCTCACCAGTTTTGTTGCCCTTCTCTGAACACGCTCCAGGGCCTCAATGTCCTTCTTGTAGTGAGGGGCCCAAAACTGAACACAGTACTCGAGGTGCGGCCGTACCAGAGCTGAGTACAGGGGGATGATCACCTCCCTGCTCCTGCTGGCTACACTATTTCTAATACAGGCCAGGATGCTGTTGGCCTTCTTAGCCACCTGGGCACACTGCCGGCTCATGTTGAGCCGAGCATCAACCAACACCCCCAGGTCCTTTTCCTCTCCACATTCTTCAAGCCATTCTGCCCCAAGCCTATAGCATTGCATGGGGTTATTGTGGCCAAAGTGCAGGACCCGGCACTTGGTCTTATTGAACCTCATCCCATTTTGCTCAGCCCAGCTGTTCAGCCTATCCAAATCCCTCTGAAGGGCCTCCCTACCCTCAGGCAGTTTGACACATCCTCCCAGCTTTGTGTCATCTGCAAACTTACTGAGGGTACACTCAATTCCCTCGTCTAGGTCATCAATAAAGATATTAAACAAGATGGGCCCCAAAACTGACCCTTGGGGGACACCACTCGTAACAGGACGCCAGCTGGACTTAACTCCATTAACCACTACCCTCTGGGCACGGCCCTCCAGCCAGTTCTCCACCCAGAGAAGAGTGAACCTGTCCACACCACGGGCTGCCAGTTTCCTTAGGAGAATACTGTGGGAGACCGTGTCAAAGGCCTTGCTGAAGTCCAGGTAGACTACATCAACAGCCTTTCCCTCATCTACCTGTCTGGTCACCCAGTCATAGAAGGAGATGAGGTTGGACAAGCACGACCTGCCCCTGGTGAACCCGTGCTGGCTGGGTCTGATCCCTTTATTGCCATGCACGTGTCGTGTGATCTCCCTCAATAACATCTGTTCCATAACTTTCCCTGATACCGAGGTCAGGCTGACAGGCCTGTAGTTCCCCGGGTCTTCCTTACGGCCTTTCTTGAAGATGGGAGTCACATCGGCAAGCCTCCAATCTTGTGGGACCTCTCCAGATAACCAGGAATGCTGATAGATGGCAGAAAGTGGCTTGGCAATCACCTCTGCTAGCTCCCTCAGCACCCTTGGGTGGATCCCATCTGGCCCCATGGACTTGTGGGAGTTCAGATGGAGGAGAAGATCTCTGACCGTCTCTGCTTGAATCACAGGGGGTGCATTATGCACCCCGTCCCAGACTTCCAGGTCAGGGCAAGTACCATTTGGATAACTGTCCTGTTTATTAAAGACAGATGTGAAGAAGGCATTGAGAACCTCAGCCTTTTCCTTATCATCTGTGGTTATATTGCCTGCCTCGTTGAGTAAAGGAGGGAAATTTTCCTTAGTTTTTCTCCTGCTGTTAATATATTTGTAAAAGGGTTTCCTGTTCTCCTTTACAGCAGTAGCCAGCCTAATTTCAAGCTGGGCTTTAGCATTTCTAATTTTCTGCCTGCAGATCTTGGCCAGTTCTCTGTAGTCACCCCAAGTAGCCTGACCCATCTTCCAGAGGACATAGACTCTCCTTTTCTCTCGGAGTCTCCACAGAAGATCCCGGTTCATCCACACTGGTCTTTTGCTCCTCCGGCTTGACTTACAGGACTCCGGGACTGCCTGCTCCTGTGCCTTTAAGATTTCCATCTTGAAGAGCATCCAGGCTTCCTGGACCCCTTTACCCTTCAGGAGCAAGTCCCAAGGGACCCTTGCAACAAGTGTCCTGAACAGGTCAAAGTCTGCCCTCTGGAAGTCCAAGGTAATAGTTTTGCTAGTCACCCTCTTGACGGCACCCAGAATAGCAAACTCCACCATTTCATGGTCACTCTGGCCAAGACAATCTCCAACCTTCACATCCCCTACTAGTCCTTCCCTGTTAGTGAAAAGTAGGTCAAGCAAGGCATCTCCCCTGGTAGGCTCTTGCACCAGCTGAGTCAGGAAGCAATCATCCACACATTCTAGAAATCTCAAGGACTGCTTCCTCTGCGCAGTATTGTATTTCCAGCATATATCAGGGAAGTTGAAGTCCCCCATGAGAACGAGTGCTGGCCATCGTGCAACATCTACGAGTTGTTTATAGAACATCTCATCTATTTCTTCATCCTGACTAGGTGGTCTGTAACAGACCCCCACCACGATGTCACTCCTAAGGACTATCCCCCTGATCCTAATCCATAGACACTCTACTTTGTCATTTCCAAATGAGGTAAGCAGTATTTATATTCCTCTTTACCTCTAAAACATGGAAAAGTTTGCTACAGACATTTAATGAGCAGACTTTATCATTACAGTAATTACACATTTGTGGAATCTCTTTATAACCTGTGGTATGGCATGGCTTCCTAATTCTATGTATTCTATATCTTACTGATATTCTTTGTTGTTATTTGTAAATTTTGACTTTTTATCAATAACCTAAAACAAGAACAATATTGAGACAGCTGTGATGTTCCTAACTTAAATAATAATTAATTACATATAAGGAATTTTATATCAAGAAAAGTATTAATGTCTTAATGTTCTACAAGTGGGATAAAAGTACATCAGCAAATGAAAATACTTAAGATGCAGACACTAATCAGTCATTTTCATGGAAAATGACAGCAGTTTAGGGAATAAAGTTTATAGAACTCATTCAAGTAAATCCATACCAGTGTTGAGACTGTATTTTACACTGATACTTCAGCTGGTATCTTTCACTATATTTGGAAAAAAGAAGGCATATTCAACATCCAACGGTTTTACCCATCTGTTTTATAACCATTTTATGTCATGCTGGGATAATTAACTATGAACTATATTTAAATACTTAGAGAACCGTGTTTCTCTGTGAAATTATAAGCTATTTTAGCATCATGCACTAATATTTTTTGTATTTTCAGTGTATGTTTATTGCCATATAATCAAGGAAATAATGAACTTTACTTTGTTTTGCCAGTTTGCACTATTAGTCCTATGAACCTCATTGCCTTAATAAGGATGGTAGTGTTTGTAAAACAACATATTTTATATATTTATTTACGTAGGTTCATAGGTTCATAGGTTCATAAGGTTGAAAAGGACCTACAAGGTCATCTAGTCCAACCATCCTCCTATCACTATACCTACCCAACTACTAAATCAAATCCCTTAGCACCTCATCTAAACGCTTCTTGAACAGCGCTAGGGATGGTGCCTCAACCACCTCCCTAGGCAGGCCATTCCAGTGCCTGACCACTCTTTCAGAAAAAAAAATGAATGTGCGTGCTTAGCTGTGTCTATTATATGAGCACAAATTGTGTCAAAGTTTTCCTTTCATATATTTATATAACCCCTACACTGGAAATACCTTGAGTGTTCAAGATGTGAGCGAGTTGAATTTTTACACAGAACTTTAACCCTTTGTTGAATTACCTGTTATGCTCAGAGAAGTTGACCCATCACTGGAAGTGCACAAGGCCAGGTTGGATGGGGCCCTGGACTACCTGTCTAGTGGTTGGCAACCCTGTCCATAGCAGGGGATTGGAACTAGTTGATCTTTGAGGCCTCTTCCAACTCAAGTCATTCTACAATTCTACGATACTTTTTTATTAATTCCTAAAATTCAATATAGATCTGCCTTCTTCTAAACAGTAAGTTGAAATTTTCATGGAAATCTCTGTGCCATACCCCTAGAATTTCACTGTTCATTGGTAGTGCTCAGTTCACAACTGATCATTTTAAATGTGAAGATAGGTATGTTTTCATCATAGTTTCACTCATGGTTTTTCACTACATCATTCACCAAGAATAATTTAATTTGTCATTTGATTGCTTAGCTACCCAGTTGCATAAGATCTTTTTGTAATTTGTCACAGACTTCCTTTGTCTCACTGTGCTGAATAACTTAGTATCGTGTGAAAACTTTCTCATCTTGCTGTTCGACCTCTTTTTCAGGTTATTAATGAACTTGTTCATCAACAGAGGCCACAGAGCAGACCTCTGTGGAATTGCATCTATTGCCTATTTTCTATTAAAATAAATATTTGGAGGCAAATAAAAGCAACAGAAAAATGTGATCAGCTTAGGCTCTGCACCCCACAAGCAGGAACACAAGCTACTAGATTTCCTACATTTATTTTTATCATATTTAGTGGCTTTCAATTTACAGTGACATAAGGCTTAAGATTAATTATATCTAGATAATACAGTAACATGGTTAACATCATGGCTATTTTTCATATGATCTATCACAAGAAACATACAGCTACATCCTGAAAGTTTCTATTTGTCTGGTCTACTGAATATGAAGAACTACTGATCTGAATGCACATGGTTACTTCTACAATCTTAAGATCTTAGTGAAAGATGTAAAAAAAATACATTCAACCAAAATCTAAATTCATTTCCCAAATGTCTGAATGATTTGTCTCCAGCACAATGGGTTTTGTAAATCACAAGATATCAAATTCTAACATAAATCACTACGTTATCAGGCATCAAAATTCTAACTTTAAACTGCCTTATGATGAGCCCACAGGGAGTCCCATTTGAGTCAATAATATTGCTGATATAGTAAGGGTTGTATAAACTTGCCCTAGGTTAGCATATTATTATTATTTTCTTTCTGTCTCATAATTTTACAAGTGAAACTAGAACGGTAAGAAAGCTTAGTGTTACAGAAATACAAGAATTATGGGAAAAATAATAAGAGATTGAAAATATGCATCTAGCAGAGTGGTAGCAGAAGAAAGCAGTTGTAAAGAAGGCAGATGGAATTAAGGTCATATCCAGAGCACAGATGAATATGCTTTGTACTTATTTCTTAGCAGTGATCATCTGGGAGGAATTCAGATTTTCTATTAGTTATTAGTAATCCTATCTACATCTTTGACAACAGAATGCTCATACAGTCACATATTAGGACATATCTATTTCACATCATGGAATATTTTCTGCTTAGTAGTACTTGTATTCCTTACTATGCAAACCTCAGGTTGCATTACAACCTGGTTAAATCAATATATATTAGTCATTAAAAGAATAGTTCATATTATATGACCTTTGTTCTTGAATATAATATATGAATATAATGATCATATAAGATATGTCATGATTGTGTGTGTGTATATTTTCAGAGGGGATTTAGTAGATTATTCAGATGAGACATGTGGGGTGGTATAAGCTAACAATCTGTAGCATGTTCTCTACAGTTTCATTGGCTGAGCATCTGCTTGACCTGCCTGAGGCTTGATGCACACTGGCATTTAACTCCACGTCTTCAGACTATGCTTACAGCTATCTAGGGCCATGATGAATCAATCAGCCAGATGGCTGGCAGTCACGCAACGTAGTACTCTCCATGGACTGTGTAGTGTTTTTGCATTGCTCTTCTTTGACGAAGGGAAGGAAGCTGTTGTCCACAGATGAAAGACTTATGCTTGACTCTCCTAATTGCTCAACCACGCAGCAGAAGAAATAATGTTATCCATGAGGGTATATGTTCAAGTATTGAGACTGCTTGGCCATACATTGCAAAATTAAACAAGTTCAGGATCAAGAGCTCCCCATGGGAATTTTAAAATGGTTCTATCAAGGCTGACCTATTTTGTACATTCAACATAACTACCTAGAAGAGCTGGAATGAACTTCAAGGAAGTTTTATTGAATAGAACGTGGAACTTTGATCCAAAACCACAGATGACAATTGTAAACCCAGTGCACTGAGGGCGCTGTGGATAGATAGGATGATTTCAAATTTCAGTATGTGAACTACAGGATATTCTGAGACCCAAAAACTGTCTTAAATCAGTGGAACACTCAGAAAAGCCATCATAATATTTCAACATGTTCTTGCTTAAAATGATCATCTTATTGTCTATAAATCCAGAAAGCTTGGTTTGTGAAAATGGATTTTAGAAATAATTTGGCAGCAAATAATTTGCAATGATTCATTGCTTTAAAAAACACATAACCATATAACATGGAAGAGTGCTTTAAAAAATAGTGTACTTCAAACAAACATGTTTGAAACATGTTTAAGCATGATCAAAGGAGAAACAAAGCCGCAGCATAAACATGATCAAAATAAAATTGCAGCTAAAAGCACTTCTCTGATCTCGTAGCCAATGTGAACAAGCTAAAAATAAAAACTTGTATTTAGATTTAAAGCAATCAGCATCAAGAAGCAGATTATTAAAGCACACACCTTTCTCAGTCTCCTTTTTCCAATTGTCCTGACTGTGGAGCTATTTCTCAGCTCCCACATGACACCTTCCTAGCACCACTTTTTCTGTGCCCTTCTGCAATTACCAGTTCTGCAGACATTTCATTGGCAGCAGCCCATTAAACTGTCCTTCATGAAAAATCTGGCTCTTTATGAAAACGACACCTTGGTCCAGCTGCCTCTATGATTTATATGCCATTGTTTGCTTAGTTAAGTAATGAAAATGTGTTTTGCTTGTTTCAGCACTTTGGGTTCAGAAAAAGCTAAGGAAAATCGATTTGCATTTGTTCTTTTATAAACGTTATTCTTTAGCAGCAACAATTATGCAGACACACACACACACACACACACAAATAGGAAGAAACAACAAAAATCAGAAATTGGATTTCTAATAGAACTGTATTAGCATTTTAATGAAGATATATAAACTGGAAGGCATAGAAATTGCTTTTAACTGTCAAGATTGAGCCAGCTGAGGGAACAGAAGCTCGGGTCATCTCTTCATCATTTGGCAGGAACAAAAGGTCAGTTCTCTCAGGAAATGTTTTATAAAGAGTTTGAACTGGATGCCCCTATTATTGTATAGTTATGGTCAAAATGACTAATTTACCAGTTCACAGCAAGAAACTAGGGAAATCTTATGCTCAGTAAAACTGAAATTGTGATAATTTAATGAAAATTACTGGAGGGTGACTAGGACCTAGAATCTAGGGAATGTGAAATTAAAAATTTAACGAAAAAAGAAATAGACATCTATTCAGGACTTCATAAATAGTTACAGTGCCTCTCCACTGAGACCCAACAAAGTCAGAGAAGCAAACATTGCCCTCAGAAAATCTGATCATGAAATCATAGTAAGCTCCACTACCCACAGAGAGGAGGACTTAGCACCAGTCACAGATGTGCTTAACAGAGCCATGGATAAGTTCACCAGAGGACAAAGCTTTTTTATATATGTTGATGAGAGAACTAAATTGCTTTGTGGTTTTAGTCACTGAACTGTAGTACACAAAACACTGAAGCACCCGAAGCTCTTCTTCCAAAGCCTGCTCATTTTAATTCTTCCACTTTTACATATATCTTGTATGCAACGAGTCAGGCAAACACAGCTGAGGACTCATAAATTCATAGTTTAGAACAAAGTTCTTCAATATGACTGCTGACATCAGATCACATCCTCTAAGTGGGAGTGTTCTTTGCACAAGGCATAACTTCAGGCTGCAATGGAGCTAATACAGCTAAGTGGTAACTCACATTCAGATTCTGACACAGAAGGTAAAAGCAGGGAGAGATCACAGAGCAGATGTCATTGAAAAACATTATTCCTAAAACTGTGGACAGGTGGAGGAGACACTCAGATCACCCACGACTGAGATCACATAAACCATCACAGGGTAAGAAACACTACAATTACTTATTGATATTACAATGGAAATTCTCATCAGAAAGTTTTAAAGGCTCATAACATTTATCAAGATAGTTCTTGACTATCTGTCTGGCTTGACTTGAAAAAAAAGTATCACTTGATAAAAATATCACTTGATAGTCAAGAACTATCTGTCTGGAATCTTCCAATATCAAGAATCTTCTAATACTGCTGATACTATTACCTGCAATGGATTTGAGTACCCTCCTTATATCCTTAAAAAAAAAATCACTAACTAGTGACAGTAATTATCATGAAATGGGTGGATTATCATATGGATTAAGAAGTTAAATGTTTGCTAAGGCTTTCTGTAATTTCCTTTTTTATTTTTATTTTTTCCTGAAACAGGATACAGGCATAAGCTAACCAAAAGGTGACATTTTATTTTAAAATAAAACAAACAAACAAACAAACAAATAAAAGATACGATGCTTTTAATCATGAAAATTCAGCACCAGGAGTCTAGACCTTATGGTTTCGCACTCTTTGACTGTGAGTGTCACCACTGCTATGATGTCAAGTGATTTCAAGAAGAGCATAGCTTTAATTTACAATACTTAGCATCATCTCCACATTGTGTAAATGATGTCTTGAGTACCAGCCAAGGCTTAAATCACCAGCCAGTGTTACTACTTCGATACCTACATATAATATTTCTTGTGACTAATATTTTAGCCTACACAAGATGGAGGAAGAAAAAATGTTGAACTCTGATGCAATAATCAGTTTCTGAAGCATTTATTCCAAAGAGACAACAATAGTTTTGAGTCCCTGGAATGGCTAATTATATGGTGAAGAAAAGTTCAGTAAAATTGTAGCTTAATTCTTAACAAAAATTAGATTGCTCGCAAAACAATGGTTATGATCTACCCACCCTATTTAATTTACAAGAGGTGATTACAATCTTTTTACAGAACAGCAATCAAAATTAACACCTCTTTTCCATTGCTGACTATGTTTTGAGGTGTTATATATCTGTCAACACCATTAATTTTAAACTGTTGTACTTGATCCCCATAGAAAATAATTGGGAAACTGAGAAAACTACTGTCCTTCACAGAACAGAAAGATTTGCAGCATATTGTCTCCATGTACAAGTAATTTAACTTTTCTGTATTTCCTAGCTTCTTTGTTGTAAAAAATAAGTTACATGATGTTAAAAGAGAAAATGATGAGAGCTTCAGGTGAGAATGTTTCTTCCCTCTCAGACATTTGTCTCTTCTTGACGTTGATACTTGGAAACTGAAATATTGGAAAGTCTGTCTAACCTCCATCATCAGAGCTCTGGCTTAGTGAAAATAACAATAGTCTTTATGTAAAGAAGTGATATATTATAGGAGGAAGTAGAGAAAGAAGACAACGAAGGCAAAAGATTTTTTCTAATTTGAGTGTCACACACTTTGGCTACCAGAGTATTGCAATGGCTCTGTTTTTTGTAAACTCTGAGGATTCACTGTTAGAACACAAGTCACACATATTGTACGACCCAAACTCAGGACACCAAACCTGCTTCATTATACTCATTATTTTGTCAGGCCTTCCTAAATATTGCAAGATATGTGACTAAGTCTTGATGCAATAATGTTTCTCTTCGTAACTTAGAGGTTGCAAGAAAGTGTTCTGGGGGCCAAGGGAGCATGCTGCAGTACCATCAGTCCAGCTCCTAGCACAGCATGCTGCAGGAGCCAAGTTGTAGAATCACAGAATCATTTTAGTTGGAAAGGACACATAAAGGTCATCTGGTCCAGCTTCCTTACAATGAACAGGGGCACCTACAGCTAGATCAGGACATTCAGAGCTCTGTCTAGCTTGACCTTGAGTGTCTCCAGGGACAGGTCATCCACCACATCTCTACGCAACCGGTTCCAATGCTTCAGCATCCTTATTGTAAAAAAGCTTTTTCCTTACATCCAACATAAATCTTCCTCTTTTCATTTGAAACTATTTCCCTTGTTCTGTCACAGCAGACCCTAGTAATGAGTCCACTTCTTTCTTGTAGCCCCATTTTAGATACTGACTGGCTGCTCTCAGGTCCTCCCAGAGCCCTCTCTTCACCAGGCTGAACAGCCCAGTTCTCTCAGCCTGCTCTTGTAGGAGAGGTGTTCCAACCCTTGTATCATTTTTGTGGCCCTCCTCTGGATGTCCTCCCTGGGTCTGTGAGAGGAATAGCTGGGAATTAACAAGGCAACCACATTTCACTGAAGGGAAATTTGGACAGCCATCATCAGCACAACTGGCAAAGCACGAAACCTTAAACTGAACACAAGTTATATGGAAAAGTATGTCTTTAGACTTTGTAAATCTCCTTGGGCTTAAACTCTTAAAATGTCAGCTCCATGTGCTTCTCAACTCTGTCTCCAGCAACATCATTCATCCATATATACATTTCTTTTTTTTCTGCCTTCATTGTGAACTAATAAGGCCACTATGTCAAAAACAATCTATTTTCAAAATAGGACAAAAACATCCAGAATTTATACTGCCTGGTTCAATTTGAAGTGTTTGAAAGGGGTCTTCTAACTGTAAAAACTATCTCTTTCCAGACGTCATATCAAAAAACTATACAGGACTCTGCAATCATATCCTCTCACTGTGAGAGGGACAATCAGTCATCAGGAAATGATCCTCAACCTGAGCCAGTTCCCAAGCAGTGATCCAGCACAGAATGTTCTCGTAGGCATTTCCTACCTTTCCAATCTCTTACAATTAAATTTCTTTGTTAAATTCTTTAGGTGTGACCACAAAACTAAGGTCATTTTTTGTCAAACTATGAAATAGATTTGATTGTTATAACTAACTTTCACAGCTATTGCAAAGCAACTTGACATAAAATCCTTTAATGTCAGATAAATGAGGGATGGCAGCAAGGACTAGAAAAAGGACTGGGTGAATGACTGTTTTTAATTGATTTGTCAGTGTAGCACAGCAACATGAAATGCAGCAAGGCGTCTGTAAGTGGAAGCAAAACCCCCAGCACAATCTGAGGTATTCACTGTGATAACATCAGTTATGACAACCTTTTTCAGTAGTCATTTGAGAAAAATAAGTGGTTCCAGCTCAGCTTCGGTCAATATAAGGAATTAACAGTATTTTATACTGAAGTACTGTACTAATTTATCAATGACATGAAACTTAGATCTGCTATCAAAAAAATATATATATATTTTATAGTGCATATGTGCTTAAAACCATGGTGTTTCTTTAGCAAAGATGTGCAAAGTTACCATTTGCACTGCTTTGTGAAAGTTATCTTCGAATTCTGTTTGATTGGTATGTACTTTTATTCTGTACAAGTAAACTCTCTTTTTCTTTTTTCTGAATTCCAATTCCCTGAGAACATTTCAGAAATATTTGATGCAATTACTGTGATTTTTAAGAATGAAAACCTTCTTGGTGTGATACTGTATCCGTCTCACAATTTCAGTATTTTTAAAGGCAGTGAGAGAGGAATTGCAGCACACGTTTGCGATACATAAACAGCAGGGAGAAGAATTAGCAGGAAGCTTAGCAGAAGTATTTAAATAGTAATAAAAGAATGAAATGTAGGAAAAAATATTCAGTAATAAACAGGAAACTGCAGAATATGTAATGGCTTCTACTAGTAGAGGTCTGTCAGGAAAAAAAAAAGCAAAAACACTGAAGTGGAAAAGTATGTCAAATATGGAGCAGAATTGAGTATTAGTAATGACAAACCATTTTACAGCCTTGAGATGATTCACTAGTTCACGGAAAATGGTTTTGCACCTTTCCCTCTCATTGAGCTTTTTCTGCCTTTAGCACAAGCTCCTTCAGAGAAGCAGAATAGGAAACAGAGGTTGAAGGAATGAGCGAGTGATGAGAGCTGTGCCCTGTGACTGAGCTTTCACAGCATGTAAAATACTATAGTAGAAATCAGGAAATTAAATCATGTAAATAATAAAAAAAATTCTTTATTTACTTGTTTATTCCCTTGGTTGGTTATTTATGTGTGGTTTGGGAATTACCAGTGCACTTTTAAGACCAACAATTATGTATAAAATGCAGATAGTGGTAGTTCTTCTTACTGCACATGCTACCACAGTACTGAACAATCCATACATGAGAAGTGTACAAATAATTACGAACAAGGTCCAGTATATTTTCTTCTCTTTTTTCAATCATATTTGGAACTTATATATTTTTTTCTAAGATGTAAAAATGGGTTTGTATATGTATGTTTATACATTTGTACTCTACACTACAAGCCTCTGGTTTTAATACATGCTTGTATAGATCCATACAAGTTTTTAAGCTTGTCTATCAGGTGTACAAGCCATCTGTCTTATCACCAAAAGCACAAGAGAAATCAAGAATTCATTAGTTTGACAAAAGACAGTTCCTTTTGTTTCCTTCAGTATAACTTGCGTATTAATGATTGTGTTGTTATTTTTTGCCTATTTCCGTCAGTTCTGTACATCTTCTGTTTAATGCATAAAATGAATAACTGTTCAAATTCTCAGTCTACAAACTTATTATTTAATTATTTATTCTTTGTAGGCTCTATGAAACTTAAATTCTGCATCTCATGTCTTTATTCTACATTGCCTTCTGCTTAAAAGGAGCTGTCAATTTCCAGCATTTCAAATGAACTTTTTGTTTTGTTTGTCTTAATAGTAACTCATGTTATCAATAGGAAAAATCCCTAGTAAATCTAATGTCCAGTACTTCCTACCTACTTTTCTTTCAAGTTCCAGGTTTTGAGAAGTCTGATTTGTACCTACAGTGTTGTTGTGCATGGGCACTTCCCACTGCACAAACACTTCATGACTGCAGAGAGCCTAGTTAAACCTCATTGACATCAATGGAACACTTACTAATTATCAGGCTTGAATTTTACTAAAATAGCAGAAAAATAACCAATCAACACTAATTCTCAGATATATGGCTAGAGTAGAAAAAGAATTACAACTGAATGCTTTCAAATATTTCATAAGAACTGGTGAGTGAATGGGCAAAATGTGCCATATGGTTTTTAAAATAAACTTTTTTCTATTTTTCTGAACACCGATCTGAAAAAAAGATCATGGTCCATAATAGGATGTCTAGTTTCTTCTTATACCAATTGTTCTTCCTCCAAATCTTGCTGCATTTATCAGAACAGAAATTTTCACATACCTACAATAAGGAATTAAAGTGTATACATTTAAGTATATGTTAAAAAAAATGCATATTTTTTCCAGAATTCAGAAAACTAATAAAAATATAAGGCAAACTGTTTCTTTAAAATGTAAATCATTTACTTATGCTTCTGGAAACTCTACAGAGCCCAGGAACATCAGATTTTGCTGGAGACGATGAAGAAAATGGTAGTTCCAAAGTTTTAGATTATGCACTGTCAATATGGATAATTTTCCTTGAAAACACTACAGGACATCTTATCTTTCAAGCATGTGAAAGGTTCAGCTTATATCTGCTAGTGATATGAATTCGAGTATTCAGTCAAAAAGTGTTCAAAAAGGTGGAGTCCATTTTTGGTGGCTTATTCTCAGCAGGCTTTTGAATACTGAAACTTCCAGAGAATAATGTTGCTCTATTGTTCTTGATCTAATTGTTGTTACAATTACTGTTGTTCTAATTGTTGTTACATTTCAGTAACATGGTCCTTTTTTTTTTTTTTTTTAAATTACCACATCATCTGAGCCGTTTACTTCCTCTGTTAGTTATTAGCTGATGAATCCATTTTTAAAACTCAAAACTTTTTTTTTTTAATTGTATAGCATGCAAAATGACATACTTTACACACTTATTAGAGAAGGAAATCTAATAGATAATTATCCAACAAGTTTGTATTGATACATGCCCATGTAATTCTATAAAAAAAAGCAAGGGATGGGGTACATTTGACACCACTTTAAAACCTAAAAGCTAGATACTGAAGCCTGAGTTAAGTAATATAGGATGCTCTACAAGTCTTTTCTTCTGGTGATGTGTCCATCATACATGAGAACTGTGTATCTGTGAATAAGGTATTTGGGTCTGTATGGCAACTGCTGAGTCACAGCCTGAACCACTGATAGAGCACCTGGAGAAAAGAGTTGGTCAACCCTAGGAGCACAAGTGAAGGCAATTCACCTGTGCGACCAGAAAGGGTCTCAGGCTCAACCCCTCTTAGACCCCATCAAAGGGCTGATTGCCACAGAGGAAGGATCTCTTGTTGGTGATCCCTCCTTTGTGGAGTTTTTCCTGTAAGCCTTGATCCCTGTAGGCAGTTGAGCCTTCCATTTTCTTCTTTCTTTGTAATATCTTCTTATTGTGCTGGTTGTTGCCATTATACTACTACACTTTGCTTACTTTATTTGTTATTTGTTCAAACATGCTACCTTTACAAGTGAATAATAGGTATCCATTTGTCCTTCCTTCCTGTGCTCTCCTCCTTGCACCACTGCCATGAATAAAGCTGTAAGTATTAAATTTATGCTGACGATGACATCTGTTTCACCTTTTTGTTTCACAGGTGTTGCCTAGTGGAACCTGGAGAGGAACCCATTGAAGTTGTTTAAGCATAACTGGAACAGTATCTGTCTTGGACACGTTTTGCTTGCAGGGCTAAACAAAGAAAAATTGCTAAAAGCTGTTGTATCAATTAAAATGCTGAACAAATATTAAAATGATCTGCTGGGAAATTACATGCCAAACTGAAATATACAGTTTTGTAACCAGGTGTTTTTGCTGCTCTTCTATTGAAAGGTTATAAAAATATCAAAATGTCTTACAGTTACAGCACAGAAAGGTCTTCAAGATGTAAAATTTGATACATCATAGTATTTCAGAAATGAAGTCTGCAATGAGTTAACAAATCTGAGTGTAATTACAGCATACTGCATGTTCTGTACCTGTCTGATTACAAAGTATTAGGCTGTGTCATACTCTAGTGCAATTGGTAGCCGTAAATGCTAAATACAGTATGAGTAAGAATATATCCTTGAGAATTTAGCTTAATATTAGATTTTCTGTTGTTTGCTAGTGTGACTTTTGAATTGTGCTCTTGAATTATCTGAATGTATTATCATTTTAAAATGCAGTGATGTTTCCACTTTGCTGTAAAAATAGTATTTTAGTACAAGACAGTACTTAGTAATCTAGTACCAGCCATCAGTTTGATATCAGCCATGACATTATTTAATTTTCAGAATCACAGAGGTTAAAGCTCACTGAACTATAAACAGTTGGAAACATGGAGTGTAATCCCAAGGCACAGCTCTGCACAAGCTGTAATTCAAATCATATTGCATGCTAAGCTGAAAAGGCAGTGCAGGTCCCAAAGGGCATGAATAAATCTGCAGTCACTGATTTGCCACACACATTTGTGTTGGGATACTGTAACTGCAAGTGTGATGTCTTCCTTTAGTGCAGAGGACCTGTCGTCTACTGAGATTTGTAATTAAATAACCCAAAGAACAAAAGCAATTACTTAACCTTACAAGCATTCAGACTGGAATTTACACAATTTCATGAACAAAGAGAAGGGGAAGTTGTGGAGACAGAGAGAAAGGGAGGCTTTGAGTCTACAATGTAATTCAGCTGTGTCTAATGCTAGCTGAGGTTTTAATGTATAGACCAGGTATTCAAATACCTGACTTACTTTGAACTATGAATTCCTTCATCACAAA
Organism: Cyrtonyx montezumae; assembly: GCF_038088225.1. Lineage (NCBI taxonomy): Eukaryota > Metazoa > Chordata > Aves > Galliformes > Odontophoridae > Cyrtonyx > Cyrtonyx montezumae. The sequence goes on from NW_027072034.1 coordinate 152,806,738, forward strand.
TTCCACTCTGAAGTGGATGTTGGCCTGTTTAAGAAGCCAATTATGTTACTTCTGGCTACATGCCACATCAGGTGCTGGCTTTGAGCAATCAGTTATGTTAATTGCAAGCAACACTAAATGCCTTTTGGGACAAGAAATTCATGGTTCAGGAATGTTAGTGTAAAGGGGTTAGGTTCAGCCTGTTACTGAGAACAAATCAGTAAGTCTTTGTGAGCTGCAAAGTAACACTCATGATTATATAGAATGGAAGGAAGAGGTTGGAACAGACTTGGGTGCTATGTCCTCATACAGAATCATAGAATCATTGAATATTTTAAGTTGGAAGGGACAATTAATGCCATCTAATCCAAATGAAGAGGGAGATCTAGAGTTAGATCTGGTTGCTTAGAGTCTGGTCCAGCCTGACACTGATTGTCTCCAAGGATAGATTCCACCACTTCCACTGCTAAATGTGCCAGGCATTTCAATTACTTGATGAGTTTGTGGTGGAGCCCTTCAACTTCTCAGCCCAACTAGTCTGTCCACTCTCTGATTCAGTTCTGTTGTGAGTTCTGATATAGGCAAACAGGTTGAAGAGAATACTACATCACAAAAATGGTCTCCTCCGCATTGGCATTTACCTTTTTCTATTTGACATAGTGGGAAAATAATAAAAAATGTATATTCTTACAATGACGTAGAAGAAATATTCTAAGAGCATTAATCAAAGCAAATGACAATAATGAATTTTAAGAAGCAGATTTGTTTAAAAATAGACATTGAAGAAATGAAGTATATTGTGAATGACATGAGCTCAGCACTAAAGAGATCAGGAATTAGTAGATTTTTTTCTTGGATGCAGTGAAGATACTTTAGTTTATTATGAGCTAAAGATCTGGACTGCAGCTTTTCTGTAGTATCTTTTGTCTCCATACCTGAATAACGCATTTTAACTAGTCAGTCTAGTAATAAGAGTTGATATGCCTGCCTGTGAGTTGCAGCACCAGTACAGTTCAAAAACCTGCCCAAACATAGGAGCTGGTGAATGGGAGCCTTGGGTTGAATCAGTGGAGACAAAGAATGTTTATATGTGGTAGGGATGGGGAAGAATTGGTATGAACCTCAGTCTGCAGGTGCTTAGAAACAGTATGGAGGCTCAGGAAATGTCTCTAACAGTCTTTAGAGGCTCAATCCCCAAACTCTGACAAGATTGTATAAAGAAAACTTCTCAAAACAAAGCCATCTTATTTCTCCTTTTAATACAGACTAAAATTCTGCCAAACACTTTGGTCTGAAGCTGTGAATTTCATTAAATTCAATGCAACTTGCTTAGCGCTCTCCATTCTTGTGCGGCTGAAACCTCTAATTCTCCACCCCCCCGCTGCAGCCAGCGTGCTCCAGTCACATCACACTTAACCTTTGCCTTGGCTTCTCAAAAAAGAATTTGTTTCACTCTATTCACGGCGTCAACAGTTTGGCAAACTGCACTTGAGTGCCGCACTGGGCCTTTATATTGAACACACTAATCTGATTGTTTTTCCACTCTACAAACTTTGGGTCAACAATCAAGCTGCTGCCAGAAACTAATTAATTTGCAAACAGGCCCCATTTTCACAGGGGGAGAGCTTTTGAAACCTATGTCAGCAGAGCTGGTCACACCATGGTGACATGCATTGTCATGGCATCCACTTTTCTGGGTAATTCTCCTCACTAATTTTTCACCACACACATGAACTCAAATTACCCAGTCAACAGTAAATTTCTATTGAATGCCCACCAAACTCTAAATGTGGTGTCCTGAGAAGAGGAAATTGGTATTGACAGGGTCAACACTCATTAAATTGATGGCTAGAGCAGAAGGGAAGAAAAGGCACAAAAACATACAATAAACATCAGATGTGTGTCATATCTCAATGAAGGGGGCTGTAACAGACCCCTTCCCACTTTGTTGAAATCACTTAGTATTCTGTGTTGTGATTCCCTACCAGAAGATCTCTGCTTAACTTTTCTTGAATAACTGGCTGGTTACTTTGTTAACAGGAAAGAAGGAAGAATTTGGTACCTGAAAGTCACTGTTTTTCAAGCAGTGGTGAGCCCTCACACAGATCTCAGAGATCATGGGAAACCTAGCTGAGTTTGCAAAGTCTATAGTATACATGCAGTGCATTTGGCATCAGGGCACCTTAATCTGATGTAAATCTTTGTAAAAATAATAATTACAAAGAAAACCAAGTTGTGTAACCTGAAGTGAGGCCTATCCAAAAAGCAAAACAAAGTGCAGTCTTAGAACCTGAACATTACACCCCAAAATTACCCACTGAAGCTGATTCATATAAATAAATATTACTTCATTGACAAGTAAATATAAATATAAATGTAAATGGAAATGTGAACGTAAAAGCAAATATAAAGATAGTAAGTAAAGACTTGGAGACATAGGATGAGACTGATTCCTGGGGTGTACTCCTGCAGCTGAATTTTTGCACAGCTCATACATTTGGATGTGGCAGTTGAGATTCAGGTTTGTCCTTCTATGTCTATAATGAGCAACTCACCTGGTTCATTAAAACTTGATTCTGACCACTCAAGCAAGATCACTGAATTTGTTCAGTACAGGCAGGTACAGTGACTTATTCACACCAAACGAGATCTACCTAGAGCTTGTCCTGGCTCATTTATGTAGTCTCCTCAGAAAAGACAGAGAATGGCCGAAGGTAAGAGCAACACTCTCAGGTCTCACCCTGATATAATACTTAGCAGGATTTACTGGATTGTTGACATGATAGTGTACTCATCAGTAATGTAAAAATTAAAATAAAAAAAAAAAAGTAGCATTTCTAACGCATTATCAACAGATCAATTCAATGTATATGTGTAAGCACAGATCCCAAAACTGGCAATCACTTCTTCTCTGTTTAGAAAGAAACTGTGCAACAGACTTTCAGGGACAGGGGTCATACCTCACAGTGCTTGTTTAGAGAGCTATAAACTTCTTTCCTAAAAACTAAACTGTGTGCAGCAGAAAAGCTTATCTGGGCTCTTGTGGAAACCATGCATTGTACTCTGAGCTCACCCATTATTTTTGATAATATGTGCTCTATAAGGAGGGTGAGTCACAGCATATGTTACCAGAAAGCATGGTTTCTAATCTACACTTCCAGCTATTATTTTTTGGTGTGAATAATAAGACTGACCAAGCTAACACTTATAAATGCGAACATGGTTAACCATATGATATACACATATCCTAAACCAGGTGTTACTGAACTAATGTGTATCCTAACTTCATCAAGCATACTGTGGCTATAACACAGACCAATATGTTAATTAATGCAAGTCTTTCTGTAGTTCATATCCTCTAGAGTATCAGGAAGTGGGCAGAACCATTGGGATGTTCTCTTTAGTTTTTCTTTCCTACTCTTAGTCCACTCTAACCCCAAAACTCATCTTTTGTTTACCTTTATCAATTTTTCATACCTAACTGAAACAAAATCTCATTCAAAGTTCTTAAGTTGAATGAGGAAAATGATGCAATCATAGACAACAGGAAGAGAAGGGGGGAGGGGAGGGGAGGGGAGGGGAGGGGAGGGGAGAGGGGGGAGGGGAGAGGAGAGAGGGGAGAGGGGAGAGGAGAGAGGGGAGAGGGGAGAGGGGAGAGGGGAGAGGGGAGAGGGGAGAGGGGAGGGAAAAATCTATTTGTTTGTACCCCACTTTGGGGGATAGAATGATATTTCTGGTTACCATTTTCATGATCTTCCAAATTGATTTTTGGCTTTCACTTTCCAAATTAGAGCCTTTTATTTTCTTTGTATAAGGATACAGGCAGGAGTTATCAGTCAGGATGAGTTACTGCATTCAACTACATTGATACCTTCTGATTAAATACTTGGATGTGACTATGGCTCCCTGAACTGTAACAATTTCAGGTTAAACATAAAGTAATAACAGCAAGAAAGAAGTGCATCTTTGTGCTTCCAGAAATTCAATATTTCTTCCACAAGAAATAAAATGAGTTTTAATAAAAATGTATACAACAAAGACTTGCTAGCTTGCAATGAGAAAATCAATTTAAAAGTCTTATTCATCCTCTTGAATTTGGATCTACAGACTTAAGAAAGAAAAAAAAGAGTTTCTATTTCATTCTGTTCACATTATTATGCCACCGTCACCATAGTTTCTGTATACTTCCTAGCACTGTGTTAGGTGACATTAGCATTTGTCACACATGGAATTTATCACTGTGTAATTATTTATTGCTATTCTTAGCAAGGAAGCTAAAGGGAATGGGGGTGGGAGGATGTATTAAGTGAGAAATGAGACTTGCTTATATGGACATGTTTTGTTCCTGCAAGGCTTGGAGTTGTTCTTGTCTGTAAAAGCAATGGTGGGAAAGTGCTGGGCTTGGTTCCATGCTGCAGCCTGCATGATAGGAGATATCAGCTGACTAATTTGGTTCAAAGATAGAAATGCATACTTTAAACGCAAGATATCCTTGAAAAATAAAGCTCACTGTTTTCACTGGTAAGATTGTTTAAATATTTCCTTGTATATCTATGTGAACATAAACTTTCTGAATCTATTTGGTCCAGTCCCTCACAATGTCAGGGAAGAATACTACCTGAGAGCACATAAAATGTTATTAAATTTCCTCTTCAAACCTGCTAGGCTGCCTCACTGACTGAAGATTTGAAAACTAACTTTGATCACATCCACCTTGTACCCAGCTTTTTCAAAAGTCCTTCATTTAAATAGCTTTTTTATGGATGGAAATTTATTGTGTTTAGAGCATCATCACTTCTTTTCTCCAAGAACATCTCAGATACATTTTAGGAAATACTAGGAAATAGAATAAACTAGGATGCCTTAGTCACATCTGCACTGGAAGGTTATCCATTTTCTATGTCTACTCACCTTTGCTGGCATGTATTTTATCTGTTTCCATATGTCTGCATTGCCAATGTGCAAGAGGTGGACTGGAAAGTGAGAAACTAGGAAGTCATTTAGGCAGAAGGGAGAGGCTCATAAGAGAGGGATATGAGTAGATATGGATGGATGGCAAAAGAGTATGGTTTGGCTGATCAAATAAAAATTATAGATCAAGAGTGCAGTAAATGAAAGCATATAAGCCTCAACAGGAGTAGCTGAAAGAGAATAAAGGCTCATTTATAAACAACTCGACACATTTACTACATCTTTGTAAGATGGGAAAATATCTCAAATTGAAATCTTGTTCTCCTCTAGCAATTCATATATAATCAAAATTAGGTGTGTATGTTTCCAGTGTTGGGACATACTACAAAATGCCTTAAACAGAAACAACACAGTGATGGCTAAGGTTCTGTATTAATGCCAGGAGAGTATCAACCCCTCATTTCCAAAAATGGAGCCTGTGAAATTTAAGAGAGCATTTTTATTGAACAGTCACTCAGCTTCTATAATTCTCAGCTGTTTATGTAACTGTAAAATAAAGATTATCAAGGACAATAACCCCAGGGGACTGAGTACAACTACCACTCCATTTTAAAAATTAAGCCATGGAAAGTATGATAAAATAACATTATAGAGCGGGTTTAAATCCACAAAAAGCAAGGAAATTCCACACCACAGCTGGAAATCCATCCTGACTGTCTGCCTTAACTCCAGGACTAGTAAAGAGAGTGAATGAGGCCAGTGTTCCCTCACTTTTTGGAGTGCAAATCACATCCATAACACTATCTTAATGTGGATTTTGTGATTTCATTTCCTCTCAGACCTTAGGCATCCCAAGTCTGTTTTGATTTTAAAATAAATGTTTATGGTCATTTATTTTATGAAATGTTAACAATTTAAGGCCAGATCCCCCATGCTTGGGTCAAGGAAGATGAGGGTGGCTTAAAGCTCTCTTTCCACTCCCCTAATCCTCAGCTTGAAATCAGTCCTCAGTGCATTGCTTAGCATTTGCTTTGGTACATTGCACTGCCATTTCTGCCTTCTTGCCTCTAGCCATGCCCTCAGCCCTTGCATGAATGCTTCTGAATCTTAAGAGAAGGGAGCAAGAGATGTAGAGCAAACTCTTCATTTAGCTCACTGGGGAACTCCCTAGTACCAGGGGAAGCTGCTCCAACCTGCTCATGACTCCTACTCATCTCGTGTTATTGCCGAAACAGTTCACAGAAGCAGGACCTGACCTACACTTTCTTGAAATAACATTGGTTTCTGATGGGTCTGAATTATATGTGATAATGGCATGTGTAAAGAAAAGCATGTATTTTGCCTATAGGCAGAACTGTGGGATATAACATCAAAGCCATTAGTCCTTATAGTAAAGATGGACGTGTGATTGTTTCTTGGTTTTTTTTTCTTTCAAATTCAAGACGTTTTCTGAGGGTCCAAATGTATTCTTAACCCTCATTGAGACCAGTTCAGACTGTCAAAGCTTTTTTGTGCAGAGAAATACTATGCAGTTGCTCAAGGAGCCAGTAATATCTAAGGTGAGCACAAACAGCTTATAACAAAGTGTTTGATTTGGTGTGGGGCACTGAACAGTGATTTTTCATATCCAAGATGACTTCCCTAAGCGCTGACATATTTCACTGTGTTTTTGCAAATGCCTCCGTGTCACTTCTGGCCAGCTCTGTATCAATAATTAAATATACGCTGCTACAGTGACTGATGCATTGTTCTCTATCTTCTAGATGAATGCCCTGACTACACAACTATAGAAGCAGTCTCCCTTGCTTTATTTAGCTTGATGACTATTTAACTTTTTATGCAAAATGAAATGTCTTTAGACACATGACAACATTTAAAATTTTTAAAACCCTTAAAAATATTTAAGAGCTGCTGGCCAGCACCTTCCCTTGGGCTGGGCACAGTTCAAACTCCTCTTCCCAATGGCACTAGTCTTATTATGAGAGATAGAACATCTCCAGCAAGTGACTCTGTAATCTCTGTAGAAACTCTGTGTTCATATTTAAATCCAAAAACTTATTGTGTGATGCTGTTGAGTTCCAGATGATATTTAAATTCTAGGAAAATTTGTAAACTCATGCACAAGTGTCCCCTTCTTTCCATTATAGTTATGAAGAAGCTGTGTTTTCTGCACCCTGACCTTAGTCTTAATGTGAGGAAAGCAATTTCAAATCTCTGTTTTGAACAAAGTAAACACTTTGGTGTTGTAGCAGTAGGTCAGCCTATTTTCTCACATAACTAGCAATATGACTAGAGGAACATGTCCAGAGTAGATTCAGGTTGGACATTAGGAAATACTTCTCTGAAAGAGTGGTCAGGCTCTGGAACAGGCTACCTAGGGAGGTGGTTGCATCACCATCCCTGGAGGTGAACAAGAAGACTTAGAACTAGTTGTCTCACCATCTATCTTGCAAGATTCATGGGGATGAGGAATTCACTTTTTTGGACAGAATTGCCATCCTTATCAAGTTTTCAGCATATGCCCATTAGAATTGTATCTTTTAACCTAACGATGAGCACTCTCTGGACAGTAACAGAAAAATGAAACTCACTGCTACACAGCAATCTGTTCTTGTACTAAAAAATGCGTAAAGGTCTACAAACCTAAGGTTCAAAGCTAGTTTGTACAAATGCTTAGGAATGTTAAGTACACCTAATCCTTTAATGTAAATATGTTTTATTAAAAAGATATTTACCTTAAATACATGGAATCACAAAACTTCATTTTTAATTGCATTAATAATAGACAAATGGCTAGAGTAAAAATAAAAATATAAAAATAAAAAGGTCAAAGTAAAGGCATGTCTGCAGAGTTTCAAATCCAAATGGTTATCATTTTTGGACTTTCTTGCGGAATGCTGAAAGTAGGAGTCCTGTGCAGAAAGGCTGCCAGGACATTACCATTCAGAAATTAACAGTGGAGTTTTAGAACCTTTCATAGGAACACTGTAGTGTCGGTTTTAAGTCAACTTTTTCCTATTAGGAGTATAACTTCATTGAGTTGCAAGGGAGGGACACATTTCAAACATGTATTTATGTATCATTGTCTATTAGATTATATACAGCTATGAGAATAAATATTAAAAACCTTTGTTTGACTCTTGCACTTTTTAAATTAGCTTATATTTAAATTTCCATACAGGAAGATTGTTTAAGAACAACATTTAGTGTTAAAAAATTATCTTCACTGTGTGTTATGGTAAATATTGTCTTTCAGCTTCTATGCTTCTTTTGGACAACATTTAAATTCTGAAGAGCTTGACATTCATCAGTTCTTTATGTGCAAGTGTCTTCACCTTCCCATCTTGCACAAAGCAGTTGTGGTTACTACTCTGTTAGATATAATCTTAGTGCTAATTTGGGAAAGGCAGTTCTCACATTTAGTGCTGAAAGCTTGATAACCGAATCCACAAAGGAATGACACATTTTCAGCGATGAAGTACAGGAGCTGTGGACAGTGGCTGTGCTTTCCCAATGTATAAATGCTCCTGACTCAGCTGTCATTGTGCACAAAAGCAGATTTTGCTTGTGTGACTGTATCTTATGTCATCACGATTATCATAATGAAAATGAACATTGCATTATATTGAATATACAGTTTCTAAGATAGATGAATATGGCTCTGGACAGAAATGTCAAGTGGTTGGAGATCCTGTCCACAGCAGGGGGTTTGAAACTAGATGATCTTTGAGGTCCTTTTCAAACCAAACCATTCTATATCTGTAACACATTGTAATGACTCCTCCTATCTTCTCTATTATTGTAATAAAAAATATACCAATAAACAACATTTCTGGTTTACTGGGTAAGTACTAACTAAAGAACTAACCTCACTGTTGTATGGCTTACGACTAAACAAAATTTAACAGGACAAAAGTCAGACTCATACAAATCATCATGCTAAAAATACACATATGTACACACACATGTATGCGTTTATCTGATACATAGATCCAGTGCACATGAGGGCTGCTCTGAAAGTAATGCCTCCTATTTCATTATGTTGATCCATAGTGTAAGGTTCAACTTCTGGCAAAGGAAGTTGAACCTTACCACCAATATTCCATTACATTTTGTTGCCATGCAACAGATGATAGCAGAGAGGCAGTCTACCAAAGTGGCATCTGATGTGAAAGTGCATGTGAAGCAAAGGTATGTCATTGAATTTCTCCATTTCCTGCAGAAAAAAAAATCACCTCTTGATACCCATTGATGTTTGCTGTTTGTTGAAGGTTTGTGGAAACTAAACAGTAGGTATGAGCACAGTGAGGCAGTGTGTATTGCATTTCAGCATTGGTGACAGCAACAATGGGTCACCTCTTCTGATGCAGAGCTTTATGAGTGTGGCATAAAGACTTCTGTTCATGGCTGATGAAAATGCATAGCTAAAGGTGGTAAGTATGTTGAAAAATAGTATTTTGTAGCTGATTTTTTTTTCTATCAAGCAGTACTATTATCCTTTTTGCATCTGTTGTTATTTCCATAGAAATAAATAGGAGGTATTACTTTTGGAGCAACCTACATATCTTATATACTTTTGTTTATTCAACATCTATGTTCATAGATGAAATATAATAACTAGTATGACAGTGAACTTCCTGACTTTAAATGAAAAGAAATTGTGTTGTTAAAAGATTGTCTGCTGTTATACACTAAAATTTTTCATGATCACTTCGCACTGCATTGCAAAACCACAGAAGAAAACCCAGACCTCAGCACAGACACAAATAATATGGCTAGAAGTGAAAAACATCTAAACACAATTATTTTCTGTGAATTCAAAAACAGGAGAGCAAGTCTGGCAGATGCAAGTAACACGTATAGCAAAAGTGGCCAGTCCATTCTTCAAAATTAAAATAGAAAGTAATGCAGTCTAAATACAGATAGCATTACTGGCTCAATCAAATCAAATGGCAATGTTTTTAAATGATAAACATTCATTTCCAAAATTTTCATAATCCTGATATATCTAATGCCAAGTGTAAACCCACTTAAGTTAGTGAAAATTTGACTTCAGTAAGATTGGATAGATAACTCAAATACGTCTTAAGTATTTTGGTACATGAAGTCAAAACAAAGTTTCCAGTGAAGCTATCTCTCTCCCTCTATGCACATGAACAAGCAGCTACAAGCGTGATTAGTAATATCCATATAATAAGGTATTTTTTTCTCTCTTCAGCTGCTGAATATTTTGTAACACAATAGCTTGGAATACCCAGGACTCCCATTTTTTCCAAACCGCTGACAACTCTGGACTGCTCAGAAAAATCAGTGGATTCACTTTCTGTTGGGCCTTGGTGGCCAGTCTCAGACTGCCTTCAATCCAGTCAAAAATTAAAGCTTGTGCAAAATGCAGTCCTGCCCAAGGCACTGTAGCTACTTTGTCGACGTGTGGCTGATGCCTCCACAGGCCCTAAGCTTCTATCCAACTTACACTCCACAGCAGTCTGCTCCTGTGGCTTAATTGTGTTAACTTTGTTTCTGTATATGTTTTAAATTTAATCACACTCCACAAATCTCAATGTAATTAAAACAAAAATTCTTCTTTATAAATCACTTTTGATTACTTTAACTGGTTTAAGACAAATTTCTGCTCCAAATAAAGGAGGAGTGTATATGTCACAGATGTTGCTGGAACAAAGCTGTGTGCTAGTCTTTAAGAGCTAGATGAATGTAACCGGATAAATGTACATTTCACATACCATTCAGCCACCGGGAGTCATGCTGCTCTGTTCTGATTGGATGGTGATGGCCCAGAGTTCGGAAAATGGCAAAGTCTCTGCCCATGAAGTCTGCTGCTGTGCCAGAGTACAATTCTCCATCTGTGGGAGGATGTAACTGTAAGAAACATTTCTCAAATTTCCAGTCATGGTAAGTGAGAGAAAGTTGTCAGTCCTCTGTTTATATTATACTAATGGGGGTAATGAGAAAATTACCAAGCAATAAACCATATGCAATTTATTGTCATTAAAAATATATGATTAGACCCACTTTCTCACTGCAGGACTTAACTATAACCTATCAGATGAGCTGCATCCACCAACTGCAGCCAGTTTACCAAGATACGTTTGCATACTTAGGCAGGAAAAGTGACAGATTGTACATCTATACCTGGAAGACTGTGATATACAAAAACAAAATACTCCTCAAAATCTACCAGCTGTGAAGTTACCCTATTTTGAACAGAAGTTTTGACTGGAGACCTCCAGTTTTTTTCCACTCTGGTGGGTTTTTGTTACTCTGTGTTTTGAAGTGAAGAAAGGCTCATTCACTTGCAGTTCAAAAAGTCATCATATCCCTTTACTTTTTCATACAGAAATATTATTTTTTTTTTCTTCTCTGAAAACACCAAATCCTCTGAAAACTGGATTTTCTGTATGGAAGACAGAACATGCCTTTCTACTTCTGCCACTTTTGTAACCAAGACTGGCAAAGTGCAGCAGCTAAGGGAGAGAGAAAATGAGATCATCTGCTACTACCTTGACCCCATGTGTACGGCAGTGAACAAGAGGATTAGAAATTGACCTCTGATAATTCAGCCCATAAATGGCACGTACATAGCCCAGCTGGAGAGTAAACTCATAATATTAGGGCCTAAATGTTCCTCTCCTGAAATAGCTAGAAGGATTGTGGAGGAGAGTTTAAACGCAAAGAGCAAGATCAAGTTAAATATATGCCAACTGGCACAGAAAATAATAATAATAATAAATATATAATAACTAGACATACAGAAGATATTCAGGGAATAAAAAATCATATATTTTTATAGTATTGATGTTAGAGCTTGCATATGAAATTACCTGAATTCAAGCAGTTTTTTCGGGACTCTGTCCTTTTATGCCTAAAATGGAAATGTGAAACCCTCTTCTACACTTCTAATGTGAAATTAAAGATTACTATTGCTTCTAACTGCTATTTGCTGGCCACCCATTTTAAATGAGTTTCCTGTGAAAAACAGAAGCTTGAAGATGAAGTAACTCTTTCTTTAAGCTAAAGTAATACAATTTCATGGCCAGGATGTACTTTATCATCATTTTAAAACACACTTTATGAATGAGTTTGTCACTTTTATGGCAATTTTAGATGTTTGCATGGTAAGATCACCATGTCCAAGCATGCCTATTCGATATAAGAAGCATCTTTTCCCCAGAACATTGATACCATGAAATCATCAATTGAACCTACAGTGGCTCTGCACCATATGGTAGTCATGAAAGTCATGAAGGGTGAAAACATGATAGCAGAATGGCGTGGAATTGAATGAATTCACAGCAGAGATTAGAATAGATCAGTCGTGCCCAGCAGGAGGTGTAATCAGAATTGAAATAGAGCAGCATATCATTAATTAACAATTTATCATTCCTCTATGTCATATTCAAGTTTTTAAAGGACAGACAATCACTTAATTATAGTGATTATTATGTACAGGGTATGCAGCTAAGTGTTTAAAGAATGTAAAGCCTTTTTGCTTGTGAAAACGGCTTTGATGCTATGCTTAACCTTTCTTTAACCTTATCTGCAACCTTATTTTCATTTGCTTGCCTTCCACTCCCATGTGAGCTAAGACAGATCAATATAAATCAAAAGGGGGAAAAAAAAGTAACAAGCCCTATTTTACTTCCTAGTTACAAGGAAACTGCAAGGTCAATTAAACAAACAAAACAAAAACCAACACAAGATTCAATATTTTATACTGCAGTTGTACACATCCTTTGAGTTAGAACTACTGATAAACTACATAATATTTTTACCTCCACTTATGGTTAAAAGAAAGCTAATCCTTATTTCCCTATTCAGACCATCTTTGGGGCTGAAATTCGCTCATTGATAGGCTAGGAAATGATTCTTCTGTGTCATCAATACTTTTGCTGTGCTATTTCCATTGGTAGTAGTTTTCAAAGCGGTCTTCATTGGCTTTAAGAAGGAAATGGAAGTAAACAGAAAACTGAGAAACATCTCTCAGGTAGAAAGAATGAAAGAAAAAAAAGTTTGCAACTTTGTGTTTCCAGTCCAACAGCATAAAACAGGACTATGGCCTTCTGTCCAGGGCAAACTGAGGGCTCTCAGTTGTTTGCTTAAAAGCTCTGTGTATTGGATACAAATTACTTCATGCTGAAGAAGCATTTTGACATATGTATGCAAATACACATACTCAGTTTCCTGCTTTCTAATTTGGGGGCAGAGGAACTGTTTTTCCTACATATTGAACAGAAGAATTGTGGAAGTGTAGGAGGACTCTTCTCCCAGCATATCTCCAAGTTCATCAGATACTAATATGTTAAAAGTATGCATTTATTTGCTCAACTGTTTCTATTGGAGAAGACTGTATTCTTAAAATAACTGTGCCCCCAGCACAAGAAAGACATGGAGCTGTTGGAGTGGGTCTAGAGAAGGGCCACAAAGGTGATCAGATGGCTGGAGCACCTCTCTGAAGGAAGGTTGAGGGAGCTGGGCTTATTTAGAGATTAGAAGGTTCCGAGGAGATCATCTTGTGGCCTTCCAGAACCTAAAGGGAGCTTATAAACAGGAGGGAGACTGACTTTTTACGTGGTCTGGGAATGACAGGACAAGGATGGCAACCCTGCCTGCAGTAGGGTGGTTGGAATGAGATGATCTTAAGGGTCTCTCCCAGCCTTAGCCAACCTATGATTCTCTGGTTCTATGGTCTTTGGATTATATGTTTACTCATATAACTAATGCTAAGATTTTCAGAAGTACATAGCAGTGGCTTGAAGTCACTCTTGTTAGTGACAAAAGCCAAAACATACCAGAAACTTAGAATACACAATTGCAGTGCCCAGAGACTGCTTAGTCTCTACATCCATGCATTAGTCCACTCAAATGGGGATTGTTTTGTTAGCAGTATACAGATGGGCCAGGCTGAATAACATCTTACATTGCTAGGAACTAGTTGTATCATGTTCCCAGCTGCTGTTTACATAAGAGTTGAGTAACAATAACTACTTTTAATGAACAACTCTTAAAAAAATAATGAAAAAAGTTTGCAGGTGGATGAGGCAAATAAAGAATATTAGAAAAATATTGGAGCAATTTTAAAATGGTGAACTTTTGTTGCAGTCGTTTTTCTAAACATTTAACTTTATTAGGAGAGAAGGAACATTGAAGATCCTTTTAAAAGTAATAAGAGTTTCAGCTGAAATATAAAATAAGAATCTTGAGTACTAAGGGTGATTAAAGATCTTAAATTACTTTTTGCATACTAACCTTGGTGTTTTGACCAAATTCCAGCCTAGGTAATTAAATATCACTTACCTAAAATTTACCTTCTAGTTAAAGAACATACTCTTTTTTTCCCCACTTAGTATAAATCTCTCCTCAGTGTTTTTGATGAAGAACAGAAGTTATTTTCTCCCTCTCAAATTTAATCAGACAAACTACTTTTAATTCTCAGCCTTCTTTTATCTTTGCTATAGCTACATTGTGTTACAAACTATATTATTGCGTTTTAATGAGGGCTGAATAATTTTTTACATTTGCTTTCCTGAAACAGTGTGAGGTATTTGTTATCAAGAGGTTCTTCTGGCCTTCACAGTCCAATTCACCACTTCAAAGAACAGTTGGACCACATCTCTCCATACTGACAGTGTTTGGTCAGTTCATTCCCTATTTCTCACCTCCAGTGTATTGAGAGGCTTCTCACCTCCTAATTTGAGGACAGGAAATTACCTTTGGTCAAAATTTTGCCATAAATGTTATGGTTTTTGGCAAAGATTAGAAGAAGTTATTGTGAATCAGAAGTGAATCTGCTGTACGCTTTCTTAAATATCAGGGGAACCACTTCATTGAAAGACTGAAACAAATGTAGCATTATAATCAGTGATACAATATAAATGTGAGGTAGCTATGGGGAGGCAGAGAAGAAAAAATGTTCACATTCAGGATGCAGGAATGTTAATTTTAGATTCAACATGAATCTTGTTCATGTCACTGAAGCTGAAATTAGTCACTGGCATTAAATGTTGAATTTGTGCCATTTTCTACAGTGCTAATACAACTAATGGAAGCCTGATTTAAAACAAAATATGATGCTCAGTCTACTGTTTATCAGGAGGAATATTACATGGAGTGAAAAATACTGAGATAGGGAGTGGACTCAAAAAAATAAAGATGTATTAAAGACTTAAAATCTAAGCCAAAGGAAATAAGATAATCATATTTGTGCATAACTGAGTAGGAAAAAAAAGGAATGTGAAAAGCTAGATGCTGTTGTCTTTGTGCAGTTGCATACCAGGTTGCATGCAATACTGGCTTGTCATCATTCTCTTTCTTTATTGTACACTAAAGTAAATAGTAAAGCCAATCCCTTGAGAGTAGCTCTGCCAGAAATTCAAGTTGCTCCGGGCACTAATTTATGCACTGGACTTTTACACATACACACTTTTTCTTTCTGTTTGTTCAGGATACAAGTTGGAGCAAGATGTGGAAGCCCTTCTTGTTTTTCCTTTTAAAAAGTGCATGTCCCCAGGGTAGCTCATCACCTGTGAACATTAGGAGCTTTGAAGATCAGGAAATGAGGCACACTGAAGAACAAATTTTTCTTGTTGCCTTTTATGAATAGTTTCACTTTTAAATGTAATGCAAATATAATATGTACTTGCTAAGCAAGAGTAGACATACAAAGTCCTGGAGAACACAGTGTATCTGTGTTCTGTGCCATTTTCCAAAGGCTTCTGTGATAAGAGAATCAACAGGCTTCTGAGATTATTGCTGTCCCCTTGGATTTGAAGTTGTGATTGAGAGCCAGGAAGTTACATGTTAAGAATAAAGTGGCTACTCTTGATCAGAGATCTTACAGAAATAAGAATCTTTTTTTTTTTTTTTCTCAATTTCTTCTTCTCTTAATTTCATCTCACAAAACATTTATTGCCTTTTCTTTGTGAAGGAAGAAGGAAAACCAACGAACACAATTCAATTACATAAATTAAATCAATTACATAAATTAAATCAATTAGATTAGTTCAATTAGATTAACATACACCAGGTGCTCTGTACATACATATTCTATGAAACTAAGTATTATTAATTCAAATATAACTAATCTATTTAAATATCTCTGTTCTGGATAGGAGTTTAATTGTATTCACTGTCAGATACATCTCTTCAACTGAAAAATCATTTTAAGGCCAGGACTTGTGAATGTTTGTGTGTCTTCAGCTCAGATGTGAGTACATCTTGGTGATAGACTTTACTTGGCTACAGTAATGATACTAAGAATTGTTTATTCCTGCTCTCACTTTGCTCCCAGATTTACTGGTGCAACCATCATGGGGCCAGATGATTAACCAGGCAATTAAAATGCCTCCAAAGTCACCTATTTCTGAGGCTGAAGAAACAAGGTCTCACAGAGGGATAAAGCAGTTAGTGTGACACTTGAATCTTGTTTTACACAAACCCTGTTCTCAAGACAACTGGGCCAACTATATTGAAAAATGAAACTGGAATGACTTCAAGCTAGACAGAAAATACATAAAACAAAGTCCTACCATAGGTGCTGTAAAGAGAAAACAAACAAACAAACAAAAAACAAAAATGCAGGGAACAGGCAGTGAATGAACATCTCATTGAACCTGTGTTTCAGCACCTACCTATTAAAAGAGAAGCAGTCAGCAATTTAGGATCATAAGGGCTTTTTCCACGGCCGTTTTCAAAATGTGATTCTTCCATCCTAAAAATGTTGTCCTGTGGAGTGGAAAAAAGAAAGAAAAAAACAATTTTATTTGATGAAACAATGCTAAAAATAGGTTGAATTAAATAGAGCACGGTATATATAATTCATACTGTTTGGTGGGCTTTGTTTTTGTTTTTGTTTTTGATTAAGAGAAGTCAAATTATGCTAGGAGAGGTTCTGGAAAAAGTCCTCATTTTCTAATCAGTATTGTGCCAATGGTACTCAGAAGCACAAAAAACACATACAGCTTGTGCCTCAGCTATTCTGCTTCACATACACTTCACATGGTTTCATTGAACTGTCTCTGCTTTCACTACAGATGCGTCTGTGTAGTATTAACTGAAGAAGCTGTAATTTCGAAGTTTTGTCTGAAAACTGAATGTGTAGATTAATGGATTACAGGATGCTAAACTCTTAATTGAGTTCTTAGTGACCTATGTTTTCTGCATGATCAAAAACAATTTTAACTTCATCAGTAAAGCTGCTTTTCAGTGATGTACAATACAACTTCTAAAAAACAGCAGTTGTGAAAAAGTACAAGGAGTTATAAAGCTAGATTAAAAGGGGCATCAGTCAACACTAACTCAAATCAAGGTCAGTAAATCCAAAGCAATTGGCTTTTCAGTACATTTAATGATTTTAATTTTAACTGGGGTCCACATCTGCCAATCAAACTTAATAGTTTGTTTACCTTATGTTTTGTGCTAAGGGTAAAACCAGAAGAATAAATGATTTTTGGCACAGCAGATCTTACATTGGTAGAAGAATTGCGGAAGTCAGAGTAAAGCTGAAATTTCCATTTTCTATCTGCACTGTGGTTAATTTCCATTGACATTTAACTAAGTCAACTCCAAAGCCAGGACACACCCTGGCAATTATTCTGGTTATTTAGGTCTGTGCACCTAATTCTCAATTGCTAATACCTAAAAATTTTTTGAGGTAGATAATGAAGGTAGTCCTTTAATAAATACAAATTAAATATGAATTTCTTGCTGTCTAATCAGAGATAATTATGTGTTTTAGGAAAAGAACAAAAATAAGTAGAGCAGAATATGAATATATGTATTTATAGAATGAAGCAACTGAGAAGATATTAAAATATTACAATATATATAAATATGTAGCTTCCATTCGAGGGAAGACTATTTCCAACACAAGCTATGGTCAGCTTTACTTTCATCTAAACAAGTTGACAAAACCTTCCATTGCCCCCAAAGCTTTCTATTTCTAAATTGTACCATCCAACGAATCATTGGTGGCTTTCAGTCCTTGTTATATAATCTGCTATGATGAGAAAGAGGGAGAGTAACTACCCTTAAAGTAGATACAAGCTATTCTTAAGTTGCCTGTTTACCTTCTCTTCTCTAGATTAAATCTCACACAACTTCAGAACTTCAGAAAAGCTTTAGTAGTGTGTAAAAAGTATATTATCCAGAAAGTATATTATATTGTCTTGTGTTCAAAAGTAAAAGCCTCTACAAATTGCACACAATTCTTTCATCCTCAAGGATAATGCTCCAGAGCTCAGTGCTAGCCTTTGCAGTCCACAGTGCTGTTGTAGGATGTAAAAAGTAAAAATAAACTAACTCAATTACGTGGATTATATGTATTTTTAATGTGAAGATCAGTCACACAAACAGCTGATAACTGTGTGTGCACTGCATATTTTCAAAGGAACGCCAGACAGACTTGACTTAACATTTCACTTCATTTAGTGGTGAAAAAAGGTGAAGGGAAAATGAACCATTTAGCAGAACAGCCTATCTGAAGAAGTTTCCTACATTGTAAGATAAGAAGTTTGGGCAAACTTTGTGAAGTCTGATCCTAGAATTCAAGCACAAACTTGTAGATGTAGCCTGCTTGATTATGCTTATATAGTCATCCTGTATCTGTAATTATTTTGTACACTATTAAATTTATTACTTTCCCTTTGTATTTTCTACTTTCTAATAGTCCAGACACATTCTATGCACTTTTCTGACTTTACTCTTTCTGACCCGAAATGAATAAATAATGAAAATGATTTTTTTAAATGTTAAATGTACATATCTAGAACTTGCACAATAAATAAAAGCAGCAAATTCAAGAGAATGCTCTACTTCAACTACAGTAATATAACAAGGCACTAATACTACAAGCCATTATTGAAAAATGTTATTAGAAATCTACATTTACTTGGGATTTCTTCTTAGTAGATGATAATTGCTCAACGTGCACACCAATGGATATTTGATAAGGCTATAAAGTCAGTGGCAGGACAGTTAAAGCAGAAGATATTCCCAAGATTATTCCATTTGTCATTACGAAACAAATAGGAAACAGATGTAGAAAGTGATTTGATATAGGAAGGATCTGATTTTTGACTGTATTCCTCTGGTTTATGTCACTGTAACTTCACTGATATTAGAATGTAGCAAGCAAAAGAAGTGGAAACTAGGTCAGCCTAAGTCAGAAATGATCTACCCTTTTCTTTGTGACTGTAGAGTAAGCCATTTAAAATAGGAGGCATGACAAGGAAATCCCACAGTGTTTCCATATTTCAGTTAAAATGCAATGTAGAGACACATATAATAAGTTTCCAAATGTATCAGTAAGTAATAACTACGATAAATATATCACTGTTAAGCGTCAAATGAATGTATCTTGGATAGCCTGAAGCCCCAGGGAGTTTTGATAAACACACTATAAGAAGACTAACCCATCACAAATATGGCAACATGCCCAAATACCTTTCTGAGTAATGAAGTCAAATCATCTCTGTCTGTACACCAAAAATGCAGTCAACAGAGAAATAAAAACTTTCCTAGGTATTCCTCCCTGTCCCGTCTCCCCCCGACTCCAAGTGAAAGCCTAGAAAGCTCAGATTGTAAGTTATACCATAAAATAGAATGTTTTATGCTGGAAGGAACATATAGTCCAAGATTCCTTCAATGAACAGCAACATCCACAGCTAGATTAGGTTGTTCAGCCTCATCCTGCATGTCTCCAGGGGCGGGACATCCACCACATTTCTGAGCAACTTATTCCAGTGCTTCACAACCCTTAATGTAAAAAGCTTTCTCTTCATATCCAGTATATATCTCCTCTCTTTCATATTGAAATCATTTCCTCTTGTCCTGTCACAACAGACTCTGGAAAAGGGTCTGTCCACCTCCTCCCTGTAGTCTGTCTTTAGATACTGAAAGATCAACATCAAGACTTCTCGGAGCCTTCTTTTCTCCAAGCTCCCAACTGTCTCAGCCCCCATCTCATTAATGTATTTCTATAGCTGTCTACCTGAAATATGTGGTTTCCTGCAGTGCAGTTTGACTGATATCAAGACTTGGCCAGAAATAAATATATTTCAGACCTTGAAATAAATGTAAAAGTTCTGATGATTCCCATTCTTTTATTCTTCCATTTTTAGTCTATTGAGATTCACTTTCAAACAGCTGAAACATGCCTAGAATAAATGTCCTGTATCATGATACTGAGTGGTGACAAGTCATTGCTACTTAACAAGACTTATTTCATACCTTGCAATAGAATTCAGCTAGCCAGTACCATACCAACCTAATGTTATGTATGTATATATAACATTACACATACGTACACACACACACACACACAAAAGGGCTGCTCCAAAATTAATGCCTTCTATTTTATTATGTTAGCCCATGATATCGAAAGCAGATGTCGGCAGCATGGCAGTAGAGGTTGAACCTTTCCACCAACGTTCTGTTATGTTTTGTCACCATGTGACAGACAGCAGCAAAAGGGAAGTCTGACAAAACAGTGTCTGACATGGAAATATTTGAAACAAAGGTGTCTCACTGAGTCCTAGCATGTGGGGTGTAGAAAAAAATTGCACATATTGACATTAATTGATGCTTGCTGAACATCAAACAGTGGATGTGGCACAGTGAGGTGGTGGGTGGTGCGTTTCAGCAGTGGTGACAGTGACAGTGGTTCATCTTCTTGGCATAGATTTTTTATAATTACAGCATACAGGCTCTGGCACATGGCTGATGAAAATTCATAGCTAATGTGCTGACTAAGTTGAAAAATAGTAGCTGATAATTTTCTCTATGAAATAGTGTTATTGTGTTATCTTTGTAACTGTAATCTGCTGTAGTTATCATGGAAATAAGCAGGAGACATTTCTTTTGGAGTGACCTACATATATATATAAACATAAAAGTATATGCCAGTCATATATCCACATATACAAAAATCTGTACATATATCCAGTATAAAAACTTTCAGTGTCTTTTCTTTGCATCTCTTTACACAGCCATCCAATCCAGAACTTTTTCAACAAAGCAAGGAAAAGAAAGATAACAGCATATGCTAATTGTTTTTTGTTGTTGTTGTTGTTGTTATTACATTTTAGATATCTTTTTCTAGTTCAGTAAGTTTAGTACTGCTTATGGCTTGTAAGAAAACTGGTGATTATTGGAGAAGAGACTTTTTTTTTTTTTTTGTGCTATTAATACAGAGACCATTTCAAAATTGCAGAATTTAATGCAGCAAAACCACTGCTGGCCAATGACAAATTAATTCACTACAAGATGATCTTAAGAAGCTGCGTTGATGGAATGCACACCGTCACTAAAAAGGTATTAGAGGTTTAGTTTATAAGGTATGGAAGATACAGAAGGATTTGACAGCAGTGATGCTCCTCAGCTGTGCTAGTGCAATTGAAGGAACTCGTATTCTTACTCCTGTAACCTTCAAACCATAAATACTAAGGAGCACATCTCCAAGGTACCTTTCAGGAGCTAGTTGATCATTACGACAAGCTGATGAACATTCGTGGGATGTTCCAGAAACATTCAGGATGCCAGGAGACTTCGGAAATAACACATCTTTTGTTTAACTATAAAAGGTAGAGTTGGCCACATCTGTGAGCACTACTGAATTTAATATTTCTCTGGCTATTCTCACAGATTCTGTTGAGTTAACATGAAGACTTTTATATAAGAAACAGATGAAAGAAAAGAAAGAAAAGAAAGAAAGAAAGAAAGAAAAGAAAGAAAGAAAGAAAGAAAGAAAGAAAGAAAGAAAGAAAGAAAGAAAGAAAGAAAGAAAGAAAGAAAGAAAGAAAGAAAGAAAGAAAGAAAGAAAGAAAGAAAGAAAGAAAGAAAGAAAGAAAGAAAGAAAGAAAGAAAGAAAGAAAGAAAGAAAGAAAGAAAGAAAGAAAGAAAGAAAGGAAGAAAGGAAGAAAGGAAGAAAGGAAGAAAGGAAGAAAGGAAGAAAGGAAGAAAGGAAGAAAGGAAGAAAGGAAGAAAGGAAGAAAGGAAGAAAGGAAGAAAGGAAGAAAGGAAGAAAGGAAGAAAGGAAGAAAGGAAGAAAGGAAGAAAGGAAGAAAGGAAGAAAGGAAGAAAGAAAGGAAGAAAGAAAGAAAGAAAGAAAGAAAGAAAGAAAGAAAGAAAGAAAGAAAGAAAGAAAGAAAGAAAGAAAGAAAGAAAGAAAGAAAGAAAGAAAGAAAGAAAGAAAGAAAGAAAGAAAGAAAGAAAGAAAGAAAGAAAGAAAGAAAGAAAGAAAGAAAGAAAGAAAGAAAGAAAGAAAGAAAGAAAGAAAGAAAGAAAGAAAGAAAGAAAGAAAGAAAGAAAGAAAGAAAGAAAGAAAGAAATCAAATGGAAACAACAGCAAAATTGTGGGAAAAACAAAAAACAAACAACAACAACAACAACAAAACTGATTGCCAAAGTAGAATGCCTGCAGAATGACAATACACAGAGAATGTGGACGCCTCTGAAGGACTTTAAGGCAGGTAGCAGTGTCTCAGCCAATACAGAAGTTGCTGGCATTTAAACCTGTTCTCAGAATTGGTGAGAACAAAAGGAAAAGCCTCACTTCCTGGTCAGAGAAAAACAAAAACAAAACAAAACAAAACAAAACTAGAGAGGGTTTGGATTTATCTCTTCTACCCAGAGGCACTAGCTGCACTTGATAAATTTGCTGGTCTAATCACAGTCAGCAGAAAGCAACAAGTAACTGTGAATGAGTCAGCCCAACCAAGAACGGCAGCTCCCAAGGGCAAGGTCACTCTTCATTGACCAGAGAAGATGCTTCACATCAATTTAGGTCTGAGCAAACAGGATATAGCCTTTCTGAAATGAATACTGCTGAGGCAGCTCATAGGATACATCTGACTTTGAGACTCCAAGCTGATGATGTCACATTTTTTTTCCTTTTTTTTCCCTTCTCTTCAATACAGAAATATCAGTTATTTTTTCCTTATTTTCCCCTAGTTCAGTACAACATTTTGAGCACATATTTCATGACTGGATGAAGGATATTTCACAGAGTCTTTTAAGTACATTTCAGTCTATGAGAAGTGATTTATTTATGAATTGTGTTACTTTTCAAGAAGAATTTTAAGTGGAACAACTGTGTGGGATATGGCTGTGTTGTTATTGTTATTATATTTCCTATTTCACACCTAATCTATTGAGTCATGAAAACTGTTAAATATAAGGACTTTGGTTTCAGGTTTGGGTACCATGCTGTTATTGGAACTTTTAATAAGAAACTTTTATTAAAGCCATCCCAGTGGAATGCCTTATTTTTTAAAAAGTGCAAGTGTAAATAAATTTATTGTGAGAAATTATGCAAAAAATTGAAATACTAAAACAATTGTAAACCTTGAGGGAAGTAGCAGCCATTGGGGAAATAGGTGAAAAGTGACTGAAGGGATTATTCTGTTTTAAACTATTAATTATTAAAATTAAAAAGGGGGAGAAGGGGAGAAAGAAGTACAATGAGTCTCTCACTTTCAATATTCTGTCTCGTGTTATAGGGTTTTTACTTGTACACATTTGGAGGATACTAGACTCTGGACCACTGTTATTGTATTTTGTTTTCCAACTTGGAGCTCAGAAGAATTATACTATCAGAACCCAGTTTTAAAACCCTGTGGGAAATCACTCAAGTGAGAAATTTTTAGTAAAATACTGTTCCTAAGGAAAGGTCTCCAGCTTCTGTAGGGTCTGCAACTGAAATCTCTTGGTTTTCTGTGCTATGCTAATGACAGTAGAAAAGGAACTTTCTTGAAAGAAACTACAAAACTCAAAATGAGTATCTGCCCACCTTTCTTTTCCTGCCCTCAAAAAGCTTGTGCAGAGTACTCATCACTGTAACTCCTCTCCATGAGTCCATCCACTAATCTCTCCTCCTTTTCAGACCTCAAAACACTCTCTGCACTGAGCTACACTTGCAATGTTCACTGAAGTTTGGATACCTGAAAATGCTATTTTTTGATACAGAGGTGAAAAACTGTAGAGATCACCTTTACCTCCATGCATCCTTTTGTAGATTAATGAAAAGAGTACAGAGCACTAGATTTCTATTTCTCCTTTTATCTCAGTATGTTGTACTGGCAAGTTTTTCTGGCTTACAGTGTTCAGAATATACCTTGAAGTATAGTAGACAACTTGGGTAAAGTTTAGAAAACCTGTCTATCTAGACCAAACTGAACTTAGACATCTCTCAATAGCTTTGGTTGAATAAAATATCACAAGATTCTTACTTTGTTGTTGGGTTTTTTGTTTGTTTGTTTTATGTTTTGAAATTAAATGATTTAATATTCATCAAGTTATCAGAAACCTTTGCAAAAAGGGGAGCTTTTTATTTCTGACTATCACCTGTCTATCAATCTATCTTATTATCTACATTATGGTAATTCCATTAATTTAATGAAAGGGAAAACAGCCAAATGGGCTGTTCAGAAACAGCTATTTTTATCTATTCATTATCACTAGTTTGATTCCTTCTGCTTCTAACTGGAAGATAAAGAAAGTGATACTGTCAAGCAGTGAAGACTTATTCACACCTGACACCCTAGTTTGAATACTTATACTGGTATTTATATGAAGAATAGCATCTTTCAAATAACTGTGCAGCATCTTGGCCCAGCCAAACTGAACAGCTATTCAAAAAAGTATTTTATGAGCCAGTCATCTAACTTACGTGCAAGTTGGGTTTTGTTTTGCTTTTCTGAGAAGACATTTACCAATTTGCACTGTCTAAAGTGCTGACTAAATTTGTACTTTGGGTAAAATATTGTTCTAATTCTGGAAAACACAAATAAATGAGTACATGTGAAAGTGTCAAGGTATTTCATTTTGGAGTTTTTGCACTACTTATCCCTTTAGCAAAACTTTCAAATATAGTGGATAGAAAAAACAAACAAACAAAAAAACACAACAATAAAACATCCACACACATAAAAACAACCAAGATCAATCACATTTAATATGAATGACATGTTAACCTTGTGTGATTAGCAAAGACACCAAAAATGCCATACGAATAACATACCAGACACTAGATACCAAGAAGGATATTGAACAATTCTCAGAGGACACTGTGAATTAGAATGTCTTTGTACTGCTACTTGCTGAGTTGTCAAGTGTAATACATCACCTGAGATCACCGTCTGGCCTGGCTCATATAGGATGACCTCTGGAAATATAACTACCATACAATGACTGTCTGTTCTAGTCTAGTTATTAAGTGGTCTGCATATGTAAGCAATAAGATATACAAAACTAAAACCAGTACATGAAACCAAAAATCTCAATTCTTTTAGTGTTCTTATTCTTACCCGCAACATATTTTCCATTAAAAACATTTGGAACAGATTCTAATTGCTTTAGCAGATTCTACTATTATGTTAAATAAATTCTTGGGCTAAAGTCTATTACACGATTGTACTAGTTTTCTATGGTTATTTTTAGCATTCAAGACCACTTCTTTCCCCCTTTGTCTTCTGGATTTCCTGTATGTTATTAGACTGTGGTGAGGTCAGGCATCAGAGGAAATAACAGCAATGTTAACTCCTAAACTCAGTGTTTTATGAATTACTGAGCATCCGTGATGTAATGGCAATAAATCTAACCCAAGCTCATTCTTATGTCCTGTTGTAAATAAATGAAGTTAGCAAAGGTGTTATTTTATTCAAGAGCCTTCTTGATGAAGACAAAAATGTTTCCCCCAGGGGTATGTTTGTAAAATTGCCTCTGTAATTAGGATGCCGTTTAACAAGAGAAAGGTTCTTCAGTTTTCCTGGGGAACTTTCATGTCTGAGTTGGGTTTTGTCAAGGATATCTTATTTACAACACAAAAACAACTGCAAATTGGGGAAGCAATGTATAGAAAGGACCTAGTCAAGTGGAGTTAACATATAAGAATATGGCCAAGATAGTTCCCAAGTGATTTTTAGCTGCTCCCAAGTCGAGCACCCTAATTAAGAATTACTCAAGAGCTCTAATTTTCACAGAATAAAATTCAGTTTAAATTTCTGATACTTGAAACTATCAGTCACTTATGAAAAAAATTACTGATATTTGTGCACTGCTTTTTAACCTACTTGTTTTTCAGTTCCCAGTGTAGAAAAATTCTCTGTGAGCCCAAGTCCTCACAAAAAGTTTCAAAAATCAGATGTGAGTGACAGAATGAGAAGAAAAACTATAACAAATATTGCGAGCTCTTTCTTTTTTCCTTCCCCAAATACACTAAAATATACTGAGCATGCTTTCAAAGAATTTAAGAAATAAAGAAGCAAAAGAGAATTACATTCTCAGAAGTTACTGGAGCAACTATTAAATTTTTTTATTCTCTGAAGAATTACAAATTAACTGCAATATTTCACTGAGAGAAGCCTGCAAAGTGTCAGGTCTAGCTCAGTGTTTGGTAAGTATTGAGGTTAAAAGAAAACAAGAAACTAAACATGATCTGGAATAAACAAGGTGACACTCTGGGTAGTCTATTTTTTTTTTCTCTTATGCAAGGCAAAAACTAGATTTAAAATCTCTGCAATAAGCACTTATTTTGTCTTTGTACCTTTCACTTACTTTTGGCATAGCATCACCCAGCCCTTCTGTGCAACCTCGTTTGATTCTTCCTCATTAGCAAAAAATAATATCTTCAACATGTTAACAACTGGTATTGCATTAGAGAATAATACAGTTGAAGAGCTAACTTCATGAAAAGACATAACCAACAGTAGACATAATTACAACCACTCTCTGTGACAAGGTGCAATTATTCCTCACAGCTCTGTGTTTAAGAGAAATAAATTTTTTTCACACAGGTTGAGGGTTTCTTTATTACAAAAGTTGACAATATTTGATATTTTCCCAGAGCAACAAAAAGTTTGCTGAAGTAGAAACAGATAGATTTAAGTGTTTTTGATTCAAGATGACAAAAAATAATAATAATAATTAAAATTCACTTCTTTATTTGCTACCTTTCCTGCTTTTTTACTATCCAGGTGTCACCTCATATGTAACCCTCTATATCTACACTCATAAATAACAATGCACAGAGTTGGTGACTCTCATCAGCATAACTACTGATATACGTATTTCTGAAGATGTTTGTTGCTTTTTCGTTAACAGAGCTTTGGCTCAAAATCCCACCTACAAAGATCATGGTATAGTATTGTATGATATTGTACTACATATTAATGTATAGTATGATACAGTACAGTACAATACAGTATAGATAATCTTTGAATTTAGTGGATTAAAGTTAACTAGTAAATGCATCAATTTCTCACATAAAATAAGCTATTCTCCTTCAAGTCCTGTTGACTTATGGAATAACTTTGTGCAGCGTTTTAATGAAATCTAAATGATATTTTTTTTTCAACCACCACCAGATAACAGCCAAAATGTGGACTGGTCATGAATTAGAATCGTCAGGGTTAAGTCAGGTTATCTTAATGCTAAGAGGAGGGTTAAGGACTGTAGGAATAGATCATACAGAATGCAACTGAGAGTGAGTGCCATCCCAAGAGTGGTGTTGTCCCTGTGACCATCATGCATATCTGCTCAGGTTCTGTCCTCTGTTGAAGTCTCATCCTGTAGCTAATAGAAGTCAAAGAAAGACTCCCCTCCTGCTCAGTGAACGCAAGAGGAATTGTATTCATATCCCTTGCCATGTTTACATGTTAAGTTGGGGTCACAGCAAAACCTTCCAAATGACTGGGAGTTAGAGCAGTTGTTCTCCATTGCTACCAATTTTAAGGATTCGAACTGACAAATATACAACTTTTAAACGTGCATCTGTACAAACACCCTTCTGCTTTTTGTTATTGTTAAAGTAATAGCAATAAACAGTGAGAAGAAAAATTAGGAGTTCTTAATTCATACTGATTACTTGTTTTAGAATATCCAGCAGAAATGAAAACTTCATTTGCATTTATGCAGATAAATGTTTAACTATACTTAACTCTTGATTTGTGAGATATATAATTACAACAAACATGTATATGCCCAAGTAAAAATAATAAGACCTGAAATATTGTCTCACCTGCTGTGTCAAATTACCCATTTAATTTGTTATCCATAAATAATAGACACTGAGATGAGTTCTCTTCTCATTTACACTTGAGCAACTCTGGTAAAAAAGCAATGTAATTAAAAGAAAAAACAATATTTAAGATTACCAAGTAGGAAAATATCAGAAGGATCCATTTGTTTATTTTTATGCACATCCACATTATAAATGATTTATTTTTTAATATATTGAGTTGTTTCTAAACTATCTTATATCAGATTTAAAACTAGAGTGTTTCTATACTGTAAGTTAGACCCGAGTCCAAAAAAACTGATCCTAATTGGTAGGAGAAAATATGTGTCTTTTTATTTATTTATTAAAAGCTGCCCAGATCACCTACAAGATAATGCTGCTCAGGCTTCCATCACTTTGGATGTAAGCATTTCAACAGGAGGAGGTGTTTGTGCTGTTTGAGGCACCATCTGGACTCCTCTGACCTTACCTTTCTTTACAGAAGAAGCTTTGTTTACCAAAGATTTGAACACTGATTATAGGCTCCTGAGAAATTGGAGTCTGTTTTCGAAACACTGCCAACTGTAATTGGTTTCTGTCCAAGCATAAGTCCCATGGACAGGGATGATCTCAGAAGCATGGACTTGCAGAAGTGACCAAACATATTCTAGAGTTTCTTGTAAGGAAAATCACACAAAGGCTATCAAGGTCCCCCCAGCCTATGTTTAGATATTCATTGAAAAACAGCGTGAATGAAGTGTATCTTGCCCTTTTCCTATTCTTTTGTATGTAGGCATTAAAATTAACACTTAGAAATGGAATCTGAAATATAATAGCCCAGCTGTCTTCCTGTTTCAGGAGGTGTTAGTGGTAGCAGAGAAGTCAAATTGCAGGATTTGCATTTTATTCTCATACCAGTGACGAGGCATCTGCTCCAGTTCAGCTCATGGCACTCACATCTCAGCTTTCAGTGGGCTTTGATTAAGGCCTCAAATGACCAAAGGAAGCATCTCTTTTTGTATAGACCAAAGAACAGGAGATTTAAAATTATATTTCTGTCTGCAAATGTTTTATTTGTCAATGTTAGAAGTAAAATCTCATATTATTGACTAAACGCAGTTCCAATAAACCAGAACAGTTTGTGCATTTGCTTCAAAGACTTTCCGACACTTTGTGTATAGACATTTCCTTCTTTATCTTTCCAGAGAAAGCAATTCTGAAAACATTACAGTACCTCATTTTACAGAACAAGAACAAGGTCTTAAAATCACAATAGATTTTTTCTCTTTCTTTCTTTCTTTTTTTTCTTTCTTTCCTTCTTTTTGCTTCTTTTCATCTCTCTCTTTTCCTTTCTTTCTTTCAATGAATAACAATAATATCAATAGAAAAACAAAGCAAAACAAGTTTACTGTTAGAAGTTTCAAAGAAAGAAATAAAAAATAAAGCCACCATCCTTATATCTTTAAATCTATGGCACTCCTGGGCTTTCAGTACTTCATTAAGCCATAGCCCTTTGACTTAAAAAATATAAAGCAAACCGGAAGGAAGATGAAGAAAAGACGATTGTTCTCATTTTGTTCTCAAACGAGAAACTGGCAGGTAGAAGGATTGAAGGAAACAAAATACAAGGTTGCTCCTCACATGTTACCATTTGTAGGGCATGGGATGTTGTGGATACTTAAAAGATATATGAGCTCAAGAATCACCAGAACTAATTCATCAAAAACAAGTCATTGAAAAGCATTAAACACAGAGATTCCACCCGTGGTTCAGGAAATCCCTGAACAACGAGTGCTTGAGCCTGGGAGACTGTATCACTAAGCACTGCTGCATGCTTGCCTTCTTATTCTCTTCCACTGGCATCCATTATTGGCCCTTGTGAGAACCAAGGTACTGGGCTAAATAAGCCTTTGGTTTGAACAGATTTGACTGTTCTTATGAAATGAGGCAGAGAGAAATTAGGTAATTTAGTCAGGAAATCTGTGCCAAAGCAAAAAGCTAATGTTCTAGTTTCTGAGACTTGTCCAGTACCATAAACAAAAGTATATAGTCTTGTAAATCCTAGTAAAGCTAATGGCAACATCGCTTAGTCAGCACACACAAAGCTATGCACAACATGCCAAGTAAAATTAGTAAGGATCACTTGTGATGGGGAAAGTGTACCAGCCTTTTTGCCCAGCTAGCTTCTATTAGTCTTCCTGTTATTCCCAAGGAATATCTATGTTTGGTTCTCAAAGAATACTACACAGTTCTATAGAGAGAGATAAGTTGGCTTTTTGTTTTCTTTTGTCTTAACTAGCTTTTATGATTTAAGTACAGGCACTGGATATTCACATGACAATATTATTCAAAAATGTTTCCACCACGTTCAACATTTATTAAAATAATCTAATCTGTTTAAACATATTGGAAGGAAGAAGAGCTGATACGCAATTATCTCTTTCCCTAAATTGTTCTTTGATTTGGTTTCATGGTTTAAAGATCCACCCAGTTTTTGTGCTAATAGCCAGCACTGATGTCACTGGGAGAAACAGAACGGAAGATAGAGGTGCAGGTTGAGTTTGAAGATAAATTCAGTAAAAACACTAGAAACTACTGGATAAGAAAAGCAAACAAACATCCCTCAAGTCCACCTCTGGTTTCATAACTCTTCCTTGTTTCTTGATATATCATCATATCCTTCATTTCCCCTTTTAATCATACAAACATACAGCTGTCTTTTGAAACATTTTTAGACTCAACTCCAAGTGCTGTACTTGATACCATATGTCATACATTTCCTCTACTTCTTGTGAAATAGCTTCAGATAGAATACATTTAACCATATTTTCCTACTGTCTGGATTTCGTCTTTTGGTATTCAGAAGCCCCTTTCTATCTTAAATGTCATTCATGTTAAGTTGTTTTATCAATTTCTGCTCACAAGTTTTAAATTCTGCACTGTTAATCTTCTCAACTAAAATGGAAAGTAAAAAAAAAATCATTTATTTCAAATTGCATGATGATGGCTTTGCAAGTACAATAAGTACTTACATATTAACAGCTAATGGTCAGTAGAAGATTCTTGTTAAAAAATTAGTATGTATAAGATGCAAACATAAAATGAAGTGACAATAACAGGATGTAAAATAGACCAGACTTGCTCTGCTTATAATGTCCAGATGCTTTCCTCCTTCAGCTGCATTCCTACCTGTCTACCACCTCTACCTTTCCATCACATTAGCTTTCAGGCATTTATAATGGAATACACCAAAATAATTTTCAACATGGGGATTTGACTTACTCTCTTAGATGGTAGTATCTAAGGAAGAAAGCCAAATGATTCTAACAGACACATATATGCACACTCCCACATTTCAAAGATTCTGAACATTAAAATCTACGTTAAGTTCATGTTTTTTCTGAATGCTAGTGTGAATTGTTTCTAGTTGGATACTAATTTGCTTCTGCTCTTGTAAAAATAAATTTTATCTGATATTTCATATTGCTACACAAGTTCCTTTCTTAGATTCAAATTGTATTATGTTATTCTTTCTAGTTCAGAGAAATGTAAACAGATGTTCAGGAACGTTTCTGAAATGTACTGTTTCTGAATTTCTGCTTATCTTAATATTTTAATTTCATGGAAATGAATACCTGAGCTATTATGTCAGATGCATTATTTCTTAAGATGCACAACTCTCTCTATTTACAAGATATAAGCCTGAATAACAGTAGTAGTTGACTATACTTTGGAAGATCTGGATAAGGTAAAAAATCTTCTACTGTTTGAAATCAGTCTGTAAAGTAAATTGTGAGGGAGTAACTTAAAAATGCCAGGAAAGAACAAAATACTTTAAAAGTCTCAGATCCTCCAACATGCTTTCCTATTGCTATATATCTTACTGTTATTTCTCAACCATTTCATGAACCATTTCATCAACTGCCTTGGTACTTCAAGAAAACACAAATCTATTTCCTTTCACCTTCAGAATGTCTATATTGCTCTCTAACTACTGAGAACTGAGACTTAAAAATGATTTGTCCATCTGAAGCACCTAAATGCATAAAGGTTTTGGATTTGGTTTTAATTTGCATACGTGAGTAATCCCCCTGGAAACAAAGAAATCATTTGCTCAGGTTACTTCTGAATGGGCTTTTGAGGCTGCTTTTATAAAAGTACCTTAGTGTGCAATTACGTGCATAGGTCATTAAGGCCCAGCTTTGACTGACTGTCATATAGAGCATAATCCTAGCTGTTTAGATATCAACAAGTAGCCATTGATCACAGAGCACAAGAGATTTGGTTTTAAATGCAACTTTTGAAACAAATATTCAGTTCCCAAGTTCTTTGTCTTAAATCATTCACTGAAATTTCTTGGAAAATTATATAGCAATCTCCTTTTAATGAAAGTTAGTTGAACAGTTATCTGTTATGGTGACTAAATTCAGCATTGCTTAATTCCTTAATTTGTGTAGTGATAATGATAGTTATTTGTGCTTTATTTTGATAGCTCTCCTCAGCTCTTATCAGAGGGGTAGTGTATTTAAAATCTCTTATCTTACAATAGGAACTAATTTTCACATGATTTATTTCTCTTCTTAAAATACTGTCTTTTATTATAATAGTGTGGCATTGCTTTTGGTTTTCAATAAGGATTCTTCTTGAATTTTGGTTGTGGTTTCTCTTATCTTTTCAAATTTTACATCTGTCCTGTTAATTTGGTAGCAGTAGTCTCATAAAAAGTGGTCAGGGAATCTTGAACTAGCCAATGCAATTATTTAATTAATTTTTTTTTTTCCCAGAGAGGTAGCTAAATTGACAATACTTTTGTCAGTAGTGAATTCTGTGTTCAGAAGATAAAATTTTGAATTAATTAATAATAACATTTTTAACATAATAAATTTTCAAATAAGTTATGCTCATTTGAGATAAGAATTCCTTAAATATTCTTAGAAAACACTAAAAAAGACTGAAGTCCATAAAAATTGTTATTATTATGAATAGCTTCAATATTTATTCTCCATTTATTCCCTCTCTTCTTTTTTTCTTCTTCATTTAAGGCCTCTAAAAAGAACAAAGAGACGTGCTTTCTTTAAAAGTATGTTTCTGTGCTTTCTGTACATACCTCTATTTTGGAGGTTAAATGATATTTTCCCCAAAGAAGCAGAGAAACAATTACATTTAAAGTAGTTTAAGTTCTAAATCACCTCGCTGCAAATGAGACTAAAGCTACCAAACCATATAAGCACAATGAAAATGATATATTTCACATACAGTTTAATGTAATCCACATGCTAATTAATTTACATTATCTATGTTTGGTAGATAGATATGAAAATTCAAATTTAGGTAGCTAATACATATATATATTTTTTAAGCCCAACTACAGAGAACACTTTAACTTATTTTTAAATATGTTCTTGTTGAAGCACAACATTTAATCACACATTCTTAATTCCATAGAAGTATTGCAAACATGGTATTTTCCTTAATCAAGATCAGCCAAGATTGGAGAGCCTGCATTTAAAAAAAAATTAAAAAATCTCCTGCAGTAATTTAAAATCACGTTAATGTCCATTTGTCATGTTTTGAAAGGACTAAGACTGGATTTGTTTCTGTTTTCTTGCTTAACCTGACAAATAAATTAAAAAATAAATATATGGGTATAGCTTTAAAAAATCACCTCCGTCTCTTTTTTTTCTCTTTTCTCCCCATCAAATGAGTCATTTTTGATCAAGTTTTACTTTTGTTCACTAAAATCATTAACATGGATCATGAGAGCAAGTCAGCACTTTGTATGATGGCAATGCTAGGCTTTTTACGTGTAACTAAAATCTCCAGCTTTTCTGTCTTCTATTTTCTGTTTTAAAAGATTTCCTTAGTTATTACCATTAATACTCTATTACATATACTGAACATACTGATTGTAAAAAAAAAAAATCTGAGTCCTTAAGTGTTATCTAAGCTACTTGTTGCAATGTCAGTTAAAGTAAATCAGTTTTCAATGGATTCTCTATCATTCTTTGACCAAAAAAAAAAAAAAAAAAAAAGACATTGATTTCTTTTAGCTTTCTCTATTAAGACTTTTATTTTGTGTTTTTGATATGTCACTGTTTTTATTATGTCAGGAATGTACTGTGAGTTAAAAAAATTTATAGTGCTGTAATCTTCATACAGACAGATTTAGACTTTCTTTTTTTTTTACAACGTATTCTTACTATCTCCCTTCAAGGTAATCCTTTTTACAGTGGGTCATGGCTTTTCAATGTCTGTGTCAAAACACATTTTCACAAAGAAATAAAAGCCAAATTCACAAACATACAAATGACAAGCAGAGAAAGCTTGTATTCCAGCTTGCTTTCCTGCAAAATCCTTTGAAAGGCTAAATGGCCATTTCAATCCGAGCACTAATCTTTAGAGCTGTATCAGTATGTTCGAATGTAATGAGACTGCTGTAAACAGATAAACTCTGTGACTGTACACTGAGCTTAGTTTAAGAACAGCTTATTTCAGCCTCTTTCAGGCAGCGAAATGCAGACCTGAAATAATACTTTAACTAAAATGAAATGGCTGTGTAGGGATTTGCACTACCTTAGTCAGACATTCACAGATTTGCTTATGGACAAGTCTTAAATCATGCAGAGAGGGTCTTCCAAAATCCAAACCTCCACTGCCTTGTTCAAACTCTCCTTTTCTGGTTCCTTCCCTTCACTGAGGTTAATCAATGTCAACTTTTACCAATCCTTCTATATATATATCCCTACTAATCTTTCAGAGAATACATAAATTTACTAGAAGTATCAGATTGAAGTATTTTTGTGATCTTGTTCCATGTTAAGTGATACGTAAACTTTCCATTTCCTAAATTCAGTATGAGTTTCTCAACTGGGAACCAAAATTCATGATCTAAATTAAGCTCTACAAACTTCAAGAGATTTGTTGCCCAGTAAATATTCCAGGAAAAGCTCTTTTCTGATGAAGGGTGTTACTCTTTCATTACTCCCACATTTGAGTAATGAAACCAGATCCTCATTTCTTGTAACTCTAGATGTTAAAATGCATAAACAGAAAGGTTTGTTAAAACAGAATAAAAACTGTTGTTCGGAAAAAGTAAATGAAGTTAAGCACTTCAACCAGCTATAGTTAAAGTGAATTTGCCACTGTGACTATTGTTGATACATCACCTTCACAACCGCTGATGCTTAGCCAAGTAGAAAATGAAACTTAGATCAAGTCAAGAAAAGAAACAACAGTATTTTTGCTCCAATTTTCTGCTGTTTGACACGTGGTATGTGTTGTAGGTGCAGTCATATCTCTTACTAAACCCTTTGAAAGATGGTAGTTTCAGAAAGTAGTGTTGATTGACACAAGCAGCAAAACTTTCAGATTTTGTGCTGTTTCTATGCTTCAAACAACCTGGAAGTATGGAATGAAATGATTCTATTTATTGTTTTGAATAAGTAATCAGTGCCATTTGTTTTTTGATTACACATATACTGACTCATAATTAGAAAAAATAAATTATACATCATAGGAAAATAATTCCTTGGAATACAGTCTTCTTCTCTTAGATGTTTTTTTTTTCTTCTTAATTTCCCTTCAATAGCATGTCTGGAATAAGGCAGGAACAATATATGTACATCTACTCTGCTCTAGAAGTAAAAACTTGCAGTACCTCAGAAACTGAAGAATAGAAGGGCCTATTCTTTTAGACTCCTAATATTAAGCCTTTGATTTATTATTATTATTATTGTTGTTGTTGTTGTTGTTGTTATTATTATTACTCTTATATGTTATAACTTTATTTATTTTGGAAATTTGGTCCTTATCTGCATAGAGGGTCTTCGATGGACATCTACAGTTTATTCACTGGGCAGATAACTCCACCAGGGTTATTTTAGCTTGTCTGGAGGAGGTTTTTTTCTGGCCTTCAGGCTTGAGATCATTTTCATATAAAATGAAAATGAAGCTTCATCTTTCAAATGACTGAAGCTTCATCTTTCAAGAAATCTCAATTGCAGAGAATAAACCCCAAAACCTCGTGGACTCCTGAGAAGCCTGAAATCTGAGGGAGAATCTGTAATACTGCTGTCATGCTCAAATGAAATTGTATGGTGGCTTTGCATATGACTGCTACTAAAACTAACTACCTCACCAGCATGAAAATACAAATCATAGCAAGAAAGATGCAAATTTCTATCCAGAAATTCCATCTTTTTTTTTCTGCCAATACTTTTTAAAGCAGCATGAGAGATATTTTTTCCACCTCGTTTTGTTAAAATACGTGAAGAAGCAAAACACTTAAAAAAGGATAAAACTTAAAGTATGTGAAAAATGCCAGTGCCTGGAACAAGGCCAATGTTTCAAAAGGACAGCAGAGATTTGAACTTTACACCTTCTTTTGTACATGTGAAAAGGTCTCAAGTGATTCTGTTTACCCAGAGGATTGTTTCTATTTAAACAAAGAGAAAAGCAAAATATACTACACATTTGTCACTGATGGTTTGCATAATACTAGGAAATGATTTTTAAGTCAATATCTATGATATGAGCTTTCATTCCAGCACAGAAACTATGAGGAAAAATAACTTTCTCTCACTTCTGCAGTGCCCCAATCTGTCAAGGGTGTCACCCATGTCATATTCCCACTTGAA
Source organism: Cyrtonyx montezumae (assembly GCF_038088225.1). Lineage (NCBI taxonomy): Eukaryota > Metazoa > Chordata > Aves > Galliformes > Odontophoridae > Cyrtonyx > Cyrtonyx montezumae. Next base: position 152,843,272 of record NW_027072034.1, read on the forward strand.
CAGTGCTGAGAAATGTTTACACCCAGATCAAGCCACTTGCTCAACATTCCTGGTATGGTTTATATTAAGTACAGAAGAAAGCACTGGGCTAGCAATCCCTGAAAGCATCTTCCTGATGAGTCAGATAGAGCTGTTGGTAAAACTCTAGTCACTTATTTCCAGAATTTTAACTCCATGTAGAGCAGAGGTGTGAAAAGGATCAAGCAGATTTTGATATTTCTCCCATCCAGAGTGTTACTTGAGCTCTCCATTCAAGCAGTACTGGAAACAAGACAATGATGATTTTGATACTGCATTTCTATTCAGTCATTTTGCCATTGCTCTTTTTAAACAACAGCATAAACCTTGTCTTACACACAAAGACAACCAAGATTGTTTTACATTTTAAAATATCTGGACATATCTTCCTCAGTTTCCGCCACAAAGCATATTTTGCCAGATATTCTGTACTTATGTTGATTTTTACCTTCCTTGATTAATTTCTTTCAAAAGGCATGTCTGAAGCCATATTATTCAAGGGTTCCTCCAAGGTAACCATTTAACAGCTAAATAATCTTTAATTACTTTGCTATAATGATACACATCTACAGACATACACTGTTATACTGTGACATCAGAACACTTTAACCTAAAGGTAGCTATTAGCACTCCCATGAAAGATTCATTATGGATCATATTTCATTAATGAAGACTATTGTGCTCTCATCTGATTAGGTGCTTGCAAACATTTATTAACATATCTCCCTTGGTAAGATCATGTTGCAACTCAAATGAATTCACAGATTTTCATAAATCAGGTAGCATTTCTTAAGTGAAATACGTGAAAACCTAAGAAAAGTCACGTGATAGCTCTTCTGGAGCTGACTGATACATACAGTGAAAAAGGACTGGCCAACACATATGATGATATTTAGTCAGAAAACATTTGAAAAATAATTATTGTTATATATAATTATTATATGTATATATATTATATGTATTATATAATTATTAATGCAAATTATTGTTGTACTGCAATTACTGCTAGTTGTGAATTATATCACTAGGGGAGAAGACAGTCCAGACTTGTAGATAACTGAAGATGTATACAAATTAGAATAGATTAGATGTTGTAAGTCACCTGAACTTGTAATAGGCATGAATTTGCCACAGTACATTTATTTATTCTATGCACTACTTCTTTCTATCTAAGTTTTCCAGTGGCCACTGATTAGTTTCTCATCTAGCCTGCTCTTCACATTCTTTTGTGACTCACAGAGCTAACAAAAAAAAAAAGCAAATTTAAAAAATAAAATTTCCTTCAGGGAATAAATAAAAACAAATAACTTAGAAGCTGAAAGAAAAAAAGAAAAGGTATTAAACTGTCTTTGCTTGAGTTCCGAAGAAATAGGGGAGAGTTACTCACCCTTTTCCAATGAAATATGTTACTTAGGAAATAACTAATTTACTCAAAGTCCACAGGGGCATGTAGAAGACTCAGGCATGTATTCCTTCTGAGTCAAGTCATAGTCACTAAATTATGTCTTACACAAACGAGGGAGAGGTTAAAGAAGGAACAGAGGAACACAGTACATTTCTCTCATATGAATGATATTTGAAAGAAGATACAGAGATTCAGTCTAATTTATCCTCAAGAGCTCAAGCAGGGGCCAGCAATTTCCAAAGAGATTTACTGAGTGCCACAAACTGAAAGCAAGTTGTTACAAACTATGTAAACTAGAACTGAAAATGAATGGAAGAGTAATTTTTTTTTCTCCTCTGACTTCAAGAGGTTTTATCCTTAGACTTTTAGAATGGAAAGAGCTGCTCTGATCCCTTAGATTAATTTCCAGCATCACATAAGCAGTAGGCATATGGGACTAGCAGAAATATTTAATATGTTGCCTGTTTCATTACTGTTCTTGATAGTTACTATTCTTAATCTCCCAGAGACTTCCAGCAGTAAATTGATTAACTCTTCACAGCATATTTCACTTATATGAAAAATGGTTATTTATGGCCTTCAGTGGTCCCTTCCCACTCTAAGGATTCTGTGATTCTATGATTCTAAGTCCATACCCTGTTTGTATGTCTGTTGTTGTTGTTTCGGATAATTTTATACACAGTCCAATATTCCTTCTCTGTACAAAACACAATCTCCAATCCATTTCCCACTACTAAGTCTAGATTTCCTTCCTACTGCCAGGTACTATTGCAGCAATCAAACATACACTGCTGTACTGGGATCACATACTCCCATAAAAGTAATGTTTAAGGAAGTATGAAGGATTTTTCTCTCCTATCAGACTTTTAAAATCTTGAAATACTTGATTGCTAATCTGTACCATTTATACCAGAAAAAAAAAAAGTGATGAAAGAGGAAGAAAGACTGTTTACCAATAAAAAAACACTGTCTTAAAGTTTATAAAGGTATTTTTAATTAGAAGGTAGTTTCATGGTTAAACTATCTGCTCATATTTTGGAGAGATCTTTCCTCTTCCAGACATATTCTCCATGGCCTATATTCATATATGAAATTATTTCTTATTTATCATGTTACAACGATTCTATTTTAACATGTAAATTGCTAATCATTAATCAAAGCATAAATCTGCACCATTATTTTCTTACTGAATATGGAATAGTGCCATTATTTGAACTTATTTCGATAGTAACAAATCTGAGATATTCTTTGTACAATACAGGGCAGAGAAGAAATTCAGTTTACAAATCTTGTAAAAGCAAGAAGGCATCTGGAAAGTATTATGGAAACATTTACTCATAAATATGAGTCTGTCCATAAAAATAAGGATGGTCAAGATAGCGAGAGAAGAACAATTATTTACTGTTCCATCAGGCAACCACTGGAAATACCTACACACCAGTCTTTACTCACAGAAATAGTAGCTTCACCTGCAGCTGCTCTGCTTTTTGTCAAAAGAGAAATAAGATTTAATCATTGTGGAGAAGCCAGTTTTGTCGTGCCAAATGCAGCTGTTGATGAAAGGAAGAATAGGGTGCTTGGAAGTACACCAGGGGGGCCTCCCATTGTTGGAAAGCTACTTTTTTCTTTCCTGAATCCCTTTGAAAAATTACTTTCAAATACATTCATATGCGTTCTCATCTTTCCTCTGGAGAACTGTTCCTTTTCTGGGTATTCTGAGTGGGTAAGACTCTTACAAACAGATGCCGCAGGAGGATGTTTTTGCAGAGAAGCTCAGCTATGGCTGCCAAGAAGGCCATACTGCTGCTACACATAGCCTGAGCCTTCCTGGGAATGACCAGAGGCCTGTCACTGTGAAAATACACACTGCGAAAATGCATAAAGGATAGGTGTGAGGCTGATCTGAAATAAGCACTGTTTTCAGACTCACTTTTAAAATGGTACATGTTAAGTTCTGAGAGTTGAATATAACCCACAGCCTTTAAAACTCGAGTCTGAAAAGTACTTCACAACATATTAGCTCATAAAATTTCAGACAAAGTCCAGCAAAGTCAATTAATGTCAGCAGGGTCCTGGTTATCTCCTTGCATCTGCATATTTATAATATTATCTGGTTAGTTTGCTGTTAGGCATTTCACAGCTCTGTGGCCTGTAAGTAGAGCATCTCCCACAGCTGAAACCTGCTCCATTGTGACCTTGATTGTTTAAAGTCTATTTGACAAGATGTTTGTACTGAGCTACAAATGAAATACAGTCACTTCCTTCAGCTGTAGAAATCACACTTTACATGTGATTCTCCTCCATAAGGTCAGGCCCTGTCAACTGGAGATTTGTGACAACGATCATGCAATAAAAAATGTTGCTTTGATGCTGATCAATCAAAATCTATGTTTGGTAATGACTTCTTTCAGTTTTGCTTCTTCCTGCATCTCTAAATCAAGAAAATATAAATCAGTTCCTCAATTAAGGCTGTCTACAAGTTATGCTGGATTTCCATTGTTTTTATTAAATTGTTTTCACAACAGATGGTGGTCTGTTATTTTTTTCTCCCTTGTGTTGGTTGAGAGATCAAAGGATTCAGCCATACTTATCTTTTATTTCAAAAGGTGTGTGAATGAAATTTTGCATATGTTTCATGACTGTGAAGCTGGGTTAATACTTCAAATTGTTACTCTAGCAAGAGGCAAATGCTGAGCTTCTGTACTACTAGGAACACTATGGGCTCTGCTCATGGATGAGCACAGTATTAGCACCTGGATCTACATCTTAATCTGATTGTCATCTGTCTAAATAAAACAATCTAAGTTTGTAATGAATTAGAGGATAATTGTATTATCTCATGGTAAAATTAGGTAGTCATGTGCTAATGGGGATATTTACATTCTGGAAATAAATAATGTATCATAGCATCCTTTAATTGATAGAAAAAATAAATAATATTCACATGCAAATAGTGGATGCATTGTCAGTTTCACTGGTAGCAATCATTACAATTAAGATTTTCAAAGCAGTCACAAAACTCTGAGTCAACTCTCTAGTAATTCATTTTTTTTCTCTGATTATACAAATGAGTAAATACCAGACTGTTACACTGATACAGAACTCCACTGAAGAAAACTGTTGCCTGAAAAAAAAACACCCCAGATTTTAAAATAAAACAAATACTAGAACCAGCACCTAAGAATTCCTTTAACTTGAATCATGCATTATCTGAATATTTTCAATGCTACTCATCCTTTCCGTGACATGATTTTAAGGCATGGACTCATAAAGTATGATAGTATGCATCCTAGAAGTGAAAATTCACTTAGCAGCCCTATATGTTCACGTGCACACACTCCACTCCATGAATTTCCTTCCACGGAGGTCTCTTTCTATCTCACTCTTTTTTTTTCCTCCCCTCTAGCAGCATAAACAAAAGTTTTCCCACAGTTCTGAGACTCATTTCTTTGAACCTAATGAATATGTCGACTGGCTTTAGTTTCTCATTCATGGAAGTAATTCAGCTGTGGCATACTGTATACAGTTCTCCACTGCAATCAACCAGCATTTCCCAGTAACAGAAGGCCAAAAGCTTGGTACATTGGGAGAACAATGGTCTTCTTAGTTATCACAGTGGAAGCGTGCTAGCGCATAGATTTCACTCATTAGGAGACGAGGGGTTCAAAATCAATGCCTTCATGGTAGACTCTGTTTTTGTATTGAGAAAATCAATTTTTTTTTCTGTTACTTTGTGTGAAGTAATTTTTTGAGTATAAGAAGAAAATACACAATACACAGGATTTTGCTACTACTAAACTTCATTCAGTGGCATGGCGAACCTGTACTGATCAAATCAGATCCACAGAAACACTGATGCTTTCTATAGACCTCATTCTTATCAGTGCTCTTTCATTTCAGGGAAGTTTTCAATTAAACCAAACTGCAGAGTGCTGGAAAAGCACCTACAGTGTGACTTTCATTTACATTTTCTTTAAAACATAAGGTAAATTGCATTTAATATCTTTAAATTATTTTTATCTATATATATCTCTATATGTTGTCTAAGAATGGACTCGGAGATCTGCCATAACAATTAAGATATATTCATCAAATTCCAAACAAAAGTAATTTGCTGAATAGCTGAACTAATCAAACTTGAATAATATTAGGGGATTCATTTGTGCTTTCTGCTGTGAAACAAATGGCCACTGCAGTTGAAATTTCATGTCTTTGTTCTGCTTCTTATCATATCTCACAACTCTCCTCTATATGACTTAATAAAGAACTGTGCTTTCATCTTGATTAAGGCAATTAAGACTGTAGTCTTTGGAATGAAGGTGAAGAAATAAAATAGCCCAACATACTGTTTTGACTCATGACAGTTTTAAAATTTGATTTCATTTCCAGCTTGTAAAAGTTCAACTTGTAAATCTACAAGAGATTCTCAGACATAATTACTGACTTTCTGTCACTTCAGACATAAATAGATTCCAAATTGCTTAGGTGTAATTATGAAGTATACAAGGGCAGAACTGAATACATTAAAAGACAACTGAAAACCTATGATGTTCACGTTTCCTGTAAATGATTAAAACATGACCATTTGCTAAATACTTTCCCCCCAAATGGTATTTTCACTTTATTTGAATTTTAAGATACTGAGCCAGATTCTTTGCATGTACATAATTTTAAGTTTTGTTTGAAAATGGAAGACAGTAGATAAGCTGTTTTTCAAATATTCCACTGCCATAAATGCTCATCCTTCTCAATTGAGTATGTCAGGAGAATGAACACTTGCTGCAAATTTAATTATGTAAAGTATATTTTTAACTTTATGATTTATTCCAAATATTTTGTAACTATTATATTAGTAGGAAATCAATTATTAACCAGTTAAAATAGATACATAGATAAAAAATCTCAATATTCTTTTTTTCAGTATCTCTATTTGCTTGGGATGAATCCTCTGTAGCAGCTGTGTAGACTTTCCTAACAGTGAGAGGTAGGAATAATCACAGCCATTGTTACCACGTGTGCTTTCAGTTTAAAGAAGTTAACCTATTCCAACAGCTAAATTAACGTAGTCTCACTACAAAACAACTACTCTGAAAATGAATTCTTATTGGAATTGTCTTTAGGTTAAGAGTGATGGAATGGAGTTTTGAAAAATCTAAATTTTGTTACCATATCATTTAGCAGACAAGTGTTCAAAATGCAACTACAGTCAAAGGAGATCTGAAATGTATTCAAACACAAGCCTTCATAAATAATAGGCTTTAACTATCAGCCTGATTCATATTTGTTTACAAAGAGGTTTATGGAGTTCTTCAAAAAGTCTTTTAAATGGTGATCAAGTTACCTCTTCATGTTGATCTCCTACTTCTGTAACTTTATCACAAGATAATACCATGTAACAAGAGATGCCATTTGGGAAATAAGAAATAAATACTGCTGCATGATGGCGCTTATCAAAATGTAGATCTTCCACCAACACATTTTGGTTTTCTTATGGAAGTGTTTGTCAAGCATTACTGGAATAAACTGCTCACCTAGTTTGAAAAGGATTCTCAATCAAAGGATTGAGATGCTCTCTGTCCCCTTCCTGTACTCCTGGAAATACTGTCTTTGAGTCACTGGAAAGTTCTCTTGACATATACCTTCCCAATCAATAATACAGTTAATTATAGCTCGCAAAAATTGTTATATGCTATATGTATAGCTACATATAACTGCATATAAAACTATATACTTCTTAAATGCTATAAAGTTTATACACATGCCAAAATTTATTCTTCCTGACAAGTGGAAGTAAACTGTACACATGTGAAAAGCCTGTTTTCGTGCAGAGTAGGGTAGCCTAAGGGACTGGAAATCAATGCAATATGTATTAGTAGAAGTGATGGTTTGTAGATCCAGCAACCTCCAGAGGAATCAAGGCCCTCTATTTTGTGATTTTGGCCATTGGTCCTATGAGATGCCTGGACTGATGTAAGCTTAATGATGACTACTCTGATGCCTACAAACCTTGCAAACCTGATCTACCACTACAGCAAAAAAAAAAGAAAAAAGAAAAAGAAAATCCAGTACCTGCAGTTTTCTAATACAGCAGAAAGCATGAAGAAATACTTGTTTTTCCAGGACAAAACCAGCTAGAAGACTGAAAGCAGTGCTTTAAAAAGCACTTACACAAGCTGGTGATCTTCATTTTCACGTAGTGTACTAAGTGGATCTGTATTAGCCTAGAAAGTACAGTCATCTCTAAACTGAAATAAGCTGTTTACTGCCTGAAAACTAGATATTCCTTTATTGGTATTTCTCTATGATTACAGTTGAGCTTAGAATTGGTATGTTATAAAAACAGTTCTATCACATAATTGCTACATTGTCGTGATATATCATCACAAATAAGGATCATCCTTTCAGAGTATCTCTTCCATTCATATTTTCTATATATATTTGGTAAGCATATAGTAACTACATAAAGATATAATAAATAAGATGGGAAGTCAATTAACCTGATTTGATTTTTAACCTAAAAAAATAAGTTGCTCAAATGTATCACTTAAAAATCATATGTCAGAATCCTAACTGATGTAGACTACTGTCTTTAATGAAGTTAGAACAATTTACGCCACATCTGCTGCTAAAGAGATCAATATTTCAGTGTGTATTTTATCTTAGAAAATGAATCATAGAATAGAATAATAGAATCATAGAATGATTTGGGTTGGAAGGGACCTTTAAGATCATATAGTTCCAACCCCCCTGCTATAGGCAGGGACACCTCCCTCTACACCAGATTGTTCAAAGTCCCATCCAGCCTGGCCTCAAATGCTTCCAGGGAGTAGGCATCCACAACCTATCTAGGCACCTGTTCCAGTGTCTCACTACCCTTAAAGTAAAAAATTTCTTTCCAGTATCTAGTCTAATCACCCTCTTTCAGTTTAAAACTGTTTTCCCTCAACCTGTCACTACTGGCCCTTACAAAAAGTCCCTCTCTAACTTTTCTGTAGGTCCCTGAATGTTTTCTTCCAGCAGTAGCACTGGCTTTTCTAGCAACGTATATTCCTTCCAAAATCATTCTTTTAAGGAAAAAAGTATAAAACAGTTTTTCTATCACTACATGCATATATTTGTATAATAGGTACCGACTTATATATGTAGAGACAGTTGAAAAAAGCAGATGCATAAATATATAAGAACAGGATGTCCATTACTTAGAAAATGCACTCTAGACCTCTTCTAATGTAAAGTACAGAAGGGGAAAGAAAAAAGAAGGTATAATTCAGTAAAATTTTATGAGCTGAACTAGAAATTTTTAAAATACACAGAGACCGGAAAGAAGTAAATACGTTACAGGTGGTAGCGTTATATAACTTCATATGCAATAACTTAATGTTTTATGTACATCATAAATCTGAACTAGCCTTAGAGCTTCTTTATTGATTATGAATGAGAAATAAACTGCAACTAAAGGGATCTCAGACCTTTTAAGTTCATCCAGTTAAAAATGAGTTTTAATCTGTCAGACATTGACAAGAAATTTGGAATTAGGAGACAATAAAAGAAGCTGGGTTAGTTCTTCAGACAGCATCCATTGATTTACCTCTGTTGAAGAAATTCTAATGTATTCCTGCTGAGTATCTGGCAAACAGTTTTGTACAGCTCTTTGCAGTTCCTGTCTCGAGTGTTAAAAAAAAAGGGTACTCTCTACACTTCCACCTCTATGTAAGGGTTAAGTAAATGGAAAATTCTGCTCTTTCCTTAAACAAGACTGTTCCCCACTTGTTCATGCAAACTACCCCAAAGAGAGCCCTGGGGAAATAGAGCAGTGCTGATCCCCCTGCTCAGGCAAGAACAAGCAGGTGCATTTGCATCCTGTTGTGCTTTTCTAGTGGGTTTAATGCACTTCTGTGTCTCCCTGCAGTTGTATGCGTTCCATTCAATCACAGATCTGACTTGTGCAATTTTGCAGCCATAAGGACATCATTCCTGCACATTCAGTCCTGCTTCCACAGAACTCACTGGGAGCAGAGCATAGCTTTGCTAATTACTTTCTTGTATTGTGTAGTAATTGCTTTATTGCACTATATTGCGTATATTGTCTGGAGAGAAAGCCGCTTGTTGCCCAACTCCAAGTACCCAAAGCTGATGTAGGTGTCTCTATTTGGTCATCTGATTCAAATTCAGACACATACAATATAGACATTTGCATACAAGCCAGTTTGCCCCATTCAGTGAAGGTACAAACATAGTCCCTCCCATGCATGACCTCAAGGTTTAAATTAGGTTCTCCTCAGGTGTTTTGTGCATACACATGTTATGTTCCGTCTAAATATGTTCTTTCCTGCTTACTCATGGCTTACGTGCTTAAAGTCTATTCAAACATTAGCTTTATTCTTCTCTCTAAATACTGTGGTTATTCACTCCCACATCTGGAATGGATTTAAGCACAGATTAGTCTGCTTTACTCCTTAGAATGTGGTGTAATTCACAACATATTAGGCCGTATACATTTGCACAGATCATTTTTAATCAGATGCACAGCATGCTGTTCATATCCTTTTACTTTTTTATTATTATTTCCTATACTATAGTTCATCAAACTCCATTATATCTGCCTAGTTTCATCACTAGAAATGGCTTTCTTCAAGTATGGAATAGGGTTGTAATACTGTTTCATACTGGAGAGATATTCAACAGATTTAACAAATCATATTCCCCATTACTCTATGTCTGTGACACAAAGTAATTTATTCCTTTCCCCAGACATAAGAATTGTACCATATTCCAGTCTCTTGAAACCTATGCCAAGTGCTTCCAGCGTCTCCTCTCTATCACTTCCCACTCTTTTCTTTGAATTTCATTTTTTCCATCCTCTTCAGTTTGACACACACTAATTTCCTCTCCTCCAGCAGACTCAGACAGGTGGGTTCTATTCTGCCATCACATAAACAAGCAATTTTATTAGACAGTAGGTACATTCCCCAACTATTCCTCTAATCTGTTCACATTTACCTCTCTAAGTGCTTTAAAATAAACAAGCAGATGGTGAAGTTTGTTAATTTTCCACAAGTCTGTGGCCAAAAAAAGAATCTTCCGGAAATATTTCAGATAACAATTTTTTAACTCAAAATCATTCCCTCATTCATTTTCACTTTTTACCCTTTTTAGTATGTTATGAAGGTATAAACTATTTATGATACAGAAGCAGTGACTCTTTGACATGTCCAGTGCTGCTGTTTGACATCAGTATACAAACCAGCTGGCTCTTACAGATGCAGAGTGCAGGGCTAACATTGCATCCCCCCACTCTTGATGTCTGGAATAGCTGCTGTCAATCAAGCACGCTTCTCTTGACCCTGCTCCTGCAGAAGGTACACATTTGTAATTCTTGCCTAGCCTGCTGGTGTAAAAGAAAAAGCTCTAACTCAGAGAGAGGCAGTCCAGATTATTTCTTGTTGCAAACCTGATCAATTCATTTACTTGGCCCATTCTCACTTTTGCAAGAGACAGGTCACAGGCTGCCTATCACACTTGTGAAAGCCTGATATTAGGTGGATATGGCTGCCTCCTTCTTGCCCCAGTTTCTCTCTGTCCAGGTAGAGATTGACTGAAAAGGCAGAGATTCCTCCAACACAACCATCCAGAAAATACAGAAGCAGAAGGTGGGGATAATTTCAGTCACAGTTTAAATATGAAAAGGAAATCAGAAACTAACAGTGACTGTGGCCTTTCAGAGGAAGACCTTTCTTACTCTGATGTGGAAAGCTGCAACCACAGTTCATGAAAATGATTCAGACACTGGGTACTAACAAAATTACTGCGTAAATGACCAAAAAAAGCAATGATTTAGATTTTGTTGATAGTTGTGAACTGCTAGAAGGAAGCTAAAACAAACATCCTCTTTCAGCTCCTCGGCCAAATGCATCATTGACCCAAGTCTTTCAAAACACAGAATGTTAAACCTAAGGTTGAATCTGTCCTTGCATCTCAGATCATCCTTCCTATAAGTCCCTGATAAAGTGTGTGTTATTCTTATGGTACAGTCATAAAACATCCAAATGCAGAAGTAAATGACCTCATACCAGCTATTTCTCTGCAGATAGATTCACTTGGCAGATAGCCAAGGATTGATTGACACACATCTTACGGAACTAGAGTTAATTAATATGTCTACCAATTCCCAAATGGATCTCAGGAAGCAGAGAATCTGTTTAATGCAGTAAGCAATGACATACCGTGTGTGGTCAGATACAATCACTAATTGCCAAGAATGAATTCTGGAATAAAACATTAACGAATATATATATATGTGTATATATACAAATATATATAATAAATAAATAAAATAACACCAAAACAATAGAGAAAAATAGTTTCCAGACTATAAAGTCAGCACTCAGAAAATCTGCTAACCTTTCTACGAGAAGAATTTCTGGTTTTTAAATAATTGTGAGGTCTCCTTTTTCAGAGAAATCTGAAAACCTAAATTGCAGAACCATCAGGTAAGCTGAAAGAGTTGTTCTTCAGAGATCACAGAAGCTACCAGTAACACAACTATAGATTCACCAACAAAATGTATCGTTAAATGAAGTGAGTGACTGCTGAAAATACATTAGGAATCTGGCTGCTAGACTGAAACAGGCTATGGAGCAACACTCAGTTAAGTCAGAATGAAAGAAAAGTGGATTAACTGATATCATGTACTCAGGAAAAAAAAATAGATTGGCTTTTCTAGTAGGAAAAGGACTGAAATGGAATTAAGTGCAGGAGCACAGAGACAGTCTAGTACAATCTTCAGCCAGGAAAATAAGCATGTATCTATCGCTTTCTGTGGATGACAGTGTTTTTCACAGAAGACCATGTTTATTTATTTAGTCACAATGATCACTGACAGAACATGCAAGAGCTACTCTATGCTTTTTGCAGTACTAAGCAAAAGTCAGAAAAATAAAGGTTTAAAAAATGAGGAAAGGAGACGAAAATGATTTATTTTGTGAAGGAAAAAAAATGTAGCTTGTATACAAAACCCTGTTCTTATGTTAGGTCACTATTTTAAATCCTAGCTCAGAGAACTCTAATCTGGAGCCAGACTGTACCAACTAGTAAGACACTAAAAGACAAATTTGGTCTCAGAATAAAGGCACTAGCTGAACTATGAACCAGGTAGAATGGGCTCAGCGATATTTATTTAAGACCTTGGGGGAAAGGATGTTGTGTGGGGGGAGAAGCATAGATTCAGTTGTGATCTATCAATCAGCACGTCAGCACCAGAGGCAGGAGCAGGTCCTACCAGATCTGTTCCCTGAGCTGCAGAAACCAGTGAGTATGCCTCGTGGCTAAACACCAATAAAGATTAAATGAGGGAAAAGAGAAATATTGTTTTAAGATAATTTACCTCAGGATGGCTTCCAACTTCAATATAAGTGCACACAGGATGAAAAGCCCCTGTTCCACAGGCGTACAAGTGTGTTTGGTTATAAGTCTTAAGCACCTTGATGAAATTAGCACATTCTCTCTGCAAAGAAAACGAAAAAAAAAATAAAATCATTTATCTACAATGTTAACTCAGTGATTATGACTAATAGGAGTGCTTCTGTGTTATGGATATACATCTGAATAAACAGATTTTAAAGGTGTGATCACTTCGAGCAGTTTATAAGCATGTCTATCATGAATTATTTAATAAATAGCCTGATTTAGGAACTCATTTAAATATACTTGGTTGTCATTTACTAAATTGTCCTACCCTGAAGAAAAAATTACACAACAAATTTTCCTCATTTTTGTTTCAGACACTTTTCATCTCTGTAATTTATGGCACTGCCATGTTTGCAAGACAAAGCCCATTTATAGAAAAGTGTCAGAATGAAATAATGAAGAAAAATGGACCAACTGTTTGTATTCAATTAAGTACTAGTTAGAAAAAAACAAGATGGGCCAGATGGAAAGAGTTGATGAAAAACAAATCATTAATATAACATTTCTAACAACAGCATGCATGCTGCCTCATTTCCATTGTCTATGCTTAGAAAACAGTTCTGAAAGGATGAATACATGTGCTTAACTTTATTGAAACTGTACGGTTCTTGGAATGTAAGTTATGCAAGACTTGGACTTTACATTTTCTATCTGACTAAATTATATATCATGAGTGATTTTAGTTCTCAACACCTAAAAAAGTACGAACAGTCCCTACCTCAAACATAATCTGTTATCTGTTTCCAAAAATATCACTGTTAATACCTAATGGTGTTAAAATAGAAATGATAACTTTATGATTAAGATGTTGATATTTTTTCTATTTAACATTTTCATTTCAATCAGGTCTAACAAAGAAAATAAGCATCAATGCATGTGAATCAGTTTACTAACACAATTACAAGTAATGAATTTCAAATAGGAGAAAAGAAAAAAGAAATAAGATAGTCATTTCCAGTAAAATTTATGTGAAAAAAAAAAAAAGGAGGAAGCTCTTCTATGTATCTATTTTCTATCTGGTGATTTTTTGATACAGCACTTAGATGTAACTCACCACGTATACTAGGGCACATGGTGATAACCACCTTGCAGAGATTTCATTGACTGGCAACCTCTCTCTTTGTAACTTGCTTGCTAGTTTAAATAGATCATCTCAAACAGAAAATAATGTCTCTGCCATGAAAATGCACATGCAGTTTGAAGCACACCTTAGGCTACTACTTGGACAGGCAACAAACTTAGATAAAGTACTGATTCTCTGCTTCACACATGCACTGCACTGAAATTACACTGCTCATCCAATTTTACTGTTTATTTGAATAACAGATAATGGAGATGTATTAAAAAGAGTACCCCAGAGAAAAGTATACAGAATCATACTATTTTTTTGGTCTACTGTTGACAACTTGAGTTATCTTTCCAACTGAGATAGAAGAGAAAACATAAAAATAGTTAAGGTAATCCAACAGGAAATTGAAAGAAATAGAGATGGATGTTACCAGAGGTCTCTCTTAATTCTTTCCATTCTGACCTTTCTTAATAAAAAAACACACAAATTCTGGTGCATGCATATTCTTCCTCCCACACATATATAAACACAAAAATGCATTTATCATATAGATTCACAAACTACTTTACACTGTCACTATGTTAGAGTATTAAGCAAATAACTGGCATAAATCATTTAAATTGCATGGTATTTCTTTATTGTTCGTAATGTTATTTTTCTTAGTTCTTTTCAATAAAAGAAATACAGAGAAACTGTGAAAATGTATTAATAATTCAATGCCCATAACAGTAAAAATGAGCAACTATTGTAAATTCACAAAACATTAAAATAAACAAAATTGAAGCAGATCTTTTCTTAAGCTCTGATATTCCATGTTCCAGCTGAAGCATCTAACATTGACTCTGACCAACAATCTGAGCATTACTAAAGAATTCAGAATTTTCTTCCTTAGATTTTATCTGGAGAAATTTAACCACATTACTGTTTGCATGGGATTATGCTTTGCTTTTCTTAGTTTCATGTACCATGATTTTAGAAATGTCTTTATGATCTACTATGTTTTATGGAAGTTTTTAAGAAATGCCCGCCTGGAGAAAATGAAATATCAGCTGCCAATGGTCATACATCTTTACAAAAGGCTAGATCTACATTCAGTATGGATTTAAACAGGTTTCAGGTTTTGTTGATTTCAGAGGAGCTATTCTGATTTATAGCAATATCATACCTGACATTATATACAATCATTAAATACTGTTCAGCTGCCTATGGCGTAAAGCAAAAGGTTTTAGATAGCTACTGCTTTAAAGGTGAGATGGAAAACTGTCCTTGGTTTGGGAGTACAGCCTTCTTTGATTCCTACAGATGGAAATCTAGAAAAATTCTACCAGCTTTACTGAATAACATGCGGTAGAAAGAATGAAGCCCCTCCCCAAATCAAACAAACAAACAACAAACAGATAATTTAACTTTTTCATAGGTCTATTTTTGCTTCAACTGTTCAGTACTGTAGAGGAACTGTGTTAATATGGATACTATTAATACAGAATTTTATTTCCATAAAGATTGATTATATAATAAGAAATTCAACTTTTAATTCCTGCTTTTAAGCTCTTTTTAGTTCACTATGCAACACATTTTTACTGTAGATGTCTGAGGAATACAGAATCTAGTTAAACAAAGGGGAAGGTAAATTCTTAGAACAATAAACCTTTGACAATAACAAATAAATTTATATAACATTTAAAGACCCCAGTCCAGCTCAGACTGCTCATATAGCTTCCCTGCATTTTATAGCTGCATAAAGGAACCATTAAGGTCTGTTCAGTAAATTCTCATACACCTCCCTAACAGATTAGGTTTCTTTATATATTTTACATGACTGTAAAAAAAATAAATGAAGAGTGGTATTAAACCACAATAAATGACATCAAAGTAAAGTTATAGTTCTGATTTAAGCCCTTGTCAACTCAGGAAGCTCAAAGTGAAGTTTTCCCCCTCTCTGGGAGACAAGGCTATTCTTGCTGGAACAATAGCAACAGCCTCATTGATTTCAATTGCATCATAATCAGACTTCTTTCTTTGTCTAAGAGTACTTAAGTACAGCTGCACAGATCTAGTGCGATGTGTGGAAATGTCAATGTACCCATGTGTTTGCGAGTGATGCCCTGAGGTAAGCAAGAATCTGCTCCTTGATGGTGAATATTTACTTTTCCTCATTTATGTGACTCTGGGAATTTAATCTAACAATTTTAACAGGTCTAAATGATTCATTTAAACTCCAAATCTCAGCATGCATGTATGCTGAAGAAGATGCACTATCACGGAAAATGTCTGTGCCTTGAGAAGACTTAGACCTACTACTACTTGGTAATAGCAGAGAGACTTGGGTGACATGACTCAGGTGTCCAGGATCTGCTTCCTCATCCCTTCCCTGGCTACACTGGTATTCAGTTGTGAAACCTGGCACACAGCTCGGCTGGTCTGAAAAGTGGTGGCTATATCAATTCAACTACAAAGCAACAACCAACCCGCTTGGCTGGAGGCCCAGAATGATGTGGTTTCCTCTAACTGGGCTTGTCCCACTTGGCAGCTGCATCTCGTGCTGCTAGGCCCTCAGGCTAGCACTGTACAGTTAGCATGAAGGTCCATGCCAGCAGAAGGAGGCATTTCACTGCATGATCTCAGCTTGTAGGTACTGGAAAGGAAGCAAAGACTACAAAAGAAATGTATCATATTGGTAAATTCTAGAATATAGGAGAAAATATCCATTGGAGGTACAG
This sequence comes from Cyrtonyx montezumae, assembly GCF_038088225.1. Taxonomy (NCBI): domain Eukaryota; kingdom Metazoa; phylum Chordata; class Aves; order Galliformes; family Odontophoridae; genus Cyrtonyx; species Cyrtonyx montezumae. The sequence goes on from NW_027072034.1 coordinate 152,859,950, forward strand.
AAAGGAATCAAGAGCCAGAAACTGTAATAATCAAATTACTGGGGAACTTAAACACTGTCTGCATCTCAGTTCTCAGTTCTCAGTTCATTGTACCTCTGAATCCACTTTTGCTATCCCCAGGAAGAGAATGCGGTTTAAATATTCCATACTCTGGACTAATTCATAACCTTTGAATGTTCTTTAAGTAAAACAGTTTTAGAAAGAAAATTAGACTTTCAAAAATGAAATCGAGTGGAGTGGGTGCTGAAAATACTTTTAGCTTAATAATATAAATGAAAATGAAAGACAGGTTTGCAGATTTCTGTTTTCCTGTAGAGAGGAAAATATAACTTGGATTTTTAATGAAAATACATTTTCAAAAAGAGGAGCATTGGAATCGCCATAGTGAATCATTATAAATTTTTCCACCTAATAGTCCTATTCCTTATAATGGGCAATTTTATATTAGGAAATCTTTCTTTCTGTATTAAGCTAAATACAGGTTTATATCCTAGAGACTGAGTGCATTTATACATATATGCAGCAAAAAACATAAGTGATTTCATATGGTGCAGAATGATCGAGGTAGACATTCAAAGAGAAAATTAGGTATATCATGTGGGAGTTACTGTAGTCTTGAAAACCCCCATCCATTTGTCTTGCCTAGCCCTGGAGAGGATTAATCTTCATTTCTATTTCAATAAGCAGTATAAAGTTTCCCTAAGAGCTCTAGGCTCTGCCTTTGGCCTTATTCTGAAGCATCTCTATCTTTAAATCTAAGCACCTAAGCCCCAGCATCATGTCTGGAACCTCTTAGCATAACCCATGAGGTCTCTCCCTTCCTGCCCTCACAGAGGAAACCTCTTTAGATAGCTGCCTTTTTAAAATTTTCACCATGAAAATACTGGATCTGCTTTTGTAAACTAACCACACCATGACAGCATGATTGCCAATATTCTCTAAAGCACAGCAAAAGAAAGGGCATGTAATTTGTCCTGACTACACTACATGCAACATTGATAGTTTATTAAAATTAAAATTAGCTAAAATAATTACCATCATGTTAGGATACTGCAGCCAAACAAATTTTACTACAAATCCTGCTACAGTAAAATCCTATTTGTAGAACAAGCTGAGAAACTGTCGAGTGTTACAAATTCAGAGTGCGAATTAAAGAGGTTCGGTGTGTCTGGAGAGAGAACTTAAGTCTAAATTCCAATATCAAATATTCTATATATTACATAAAGACAGAGGGCCTGTCTTTAAGAGAAGATAATGTGTTAATCCAGCTTTTCAGCAAGACACTCACCATATGAAGATCAATATGTCTGACACTAACTAAACATACACATTTAATTTTTAAGAGATTTCCAATATTTATACATCAAACTGATAGAAGGGATTATGAAGAGAGAGATTAGCCTGAAAAAATAAATTACAAAGAAAATGTCTGCAACCAAAGCGTAGAAGTCAAAAATAGAAAGACTGAAAAACAAACACCACAGATATGTAACACTGATTAGGCTGTGTTTTGCAGACGTTTCCCGGACACTTATAAAAATAAAGTCCATCCATCTGTCAAAACATCTGCTCTACATATGAAAATTAAAACTGAATTTAAGTGGGTTTTATGAGTTTCCAATAATTATCTCTTCCTCAGAAGCCTGGAACTTACGTCCTTCTGTCTGGATTACTGACATAGCAAAGAGTTCTCAATGAAATCTTTTTAAGTGGAAGTTTAAGGGGTAAGTCCCTGTGACCAGCTACACTTTTTTCCTCATTTTTAAGATTTTCCTTTTTCATTTTCAAGAAAAATGTCATTGATGTTTATACTGCTTCACAGATATTGCCACAAAAATGAATGGCAAGATTATGTGGACACTATGTAGAAGACCAAATAATTAATTATCTTCAACATTATTCTGCTGATTTAATCCAGATAAGGATCAGACCCCGTCGTACATTCTTCCTTTATTTCAACTTCCCACATAGCCAAGTGATTAAAATATCAGAAGGTTTTGTCTAAATTGGATAGACAAGGGGATTTAAAGCTATCATCTAACAGCTGGACAAACAAAACAAATACGTGTTTTGTCTTTCAAATCAAAGTGGATGGACAGTTTCCATATTAAGTCCCATGCATGAGTTTAATTAATATGTTTACTTTTTTTTTCTTTGTCTGTCTAATTAGTTGAATTCTCAAGTGGCGAGGTCAGGGATATCCATGGAAGATAAGTAATCCCTCATATTACTGCTGTCATTCAAATTTATCACACTGTTGAAAGATGTTCCCAAATTATCAGGGAGCTTTTCCACTTCTCTCTTTTCCTAGTGGGCTACCACCAGCTGCAGTTTGTATTGGCAAAACAATTTTTTCAGTAAGCAACAGCACTGTTTCAGGGAAAATATTTCTGGAGTGATAGTGCAATAAATATATATTTGATAACTTGTACACAAGTATCAGGATCAGCTAGATTCTCCAAACACTTCAGCACATTAGCATGCACAAGGACGATCTCTTTGGAGTGAACTATACAATGAATATGCTTTCATAGCTATTGCTGCTTGTATGCAAGTTTTATTAAATGCAGCAAGATTATTTAAGAATTCTTTCTTTCCTCTTAGAATTGCAGTAGCACTTAAAAACATTGATCAAAGAGCAGTCTGCTTAAACAGGCCTGAAGTAGGCAGGAACACAACAAATGACTCCAGTCCTGTTAAAATGAGATTATCTTTTCTTAAATTTTATTTCACTGGAGTAACCTAATTGGTAACACTGCTGCAAAACCATTATTCTAAGTGCTGCATTGGCAGCAATGGGAGCGTTTCCCAGTAATATAAAATTTTCACAGAGTCTGACAGGCAGGTAAATTATGCCTGGCACCTGTACTCCAGGAGATAACCTTCCAACTGAACCTGACTAAGCAGGTGTATGATTTTAGAGCGGGGGAGGCCAGCATTGCACACAGCTGGCATGAAAACATTTGCAGGCAGTGACTTACTACTGCGTACCTCTTGGAGCTTGGATCAATAACTTAATTTCTATTCCTGTTTTCTCATTACTGCATCTTGCAGTCAGCAGGTTCAATGTTTTACAGTCCTGCCCTCTGAAAGTCTGTTCACAGTGCTGAGTGAAGTTAGTTGAGCAGCTAGATTACTGGGGTCTGTGTTACAGAAGGGAATTTCTATTAACTTAGTTCTCAGGGATTATGTCTCCATTGGTCACTGTTCATCAAATAAATAGATAAATAATAATTTTAAAAAGTCAAGATTATCCAATAGAAACAAAATATCTAGTCGTTTCTATAAACCTATGTTATTTTTTGAACTGTATTCTAACCCTACTTCAAAGCATTCACTAACTTACAGCTTTGAAAAAGCTGGCAGATCCAGTGGTCCCTGTGATCTGGAGAACTCAAAACCTCCCAGGAAGTCAGAAATGACACTACTCTTAGACTAGGTCACCACAGCCAACATTTCAGATAAGTACTTAATTAATTCCATAACTAGATTTTCCTCTGCTCTTAAGATGTGCCCTGAGAAAATTCTGACAGTGTGTGCTGATGAGGATTGATAAGACATTCTTGGTTGCTTAGTGCAGATTACTGTACTTCCACAGTTATCTTCCCAATTAAGTTATGCCTGTTATCTGTCTGATTTTTTCTTATGATAAGAGTTTATGAGAATATTTAAAATGTATAATTTACTCAAGTTGCAGGATGTCTGCTTGAATTTAAACCATTGAAACATCAAGACAAGAAACTAGAAGCCAACTAACAAAGCATGTGATTAAAAGAAAAACCCACTGAAAAACAATCAGATATATCCTGATTCCTTCAAGCCATAAAACTGCATGCCATATTAGCAAATAGTTTTATCATCAAAACACTTGCACAGCAGATGGAAAGCTCCTTTGCTTCCTGCTTTGTGTTAGTAAGGGTAAGAGAAAAAATGCCTCTCTGCCTGCCTGTCTTCCTGTAAATCTGTTGGTCACTACTGGCACTTGTACTCAAAGAACAAAACATATCAGTGAAATCAGTGAATCTTTGTTGTTAGCAACAATCGTCCAGCCTAGCCTGAGGTCTTAAGAAGTAAAGTTTATTCAGATCTGTTCTGAATTCCGTATGTCTAAATTTGGGGATGTATTTCGCCCATAAATCATCATTCAGTAGATGCAGATAATAATTGTTCTGGACTTGCAGACAGCTAAAGGGAGGCCAAGAAAAGGCTGCCATACAAAAATACAAATTTTAAGGACCAGTTCATATTATCGTGCAATTGGTTAATGTGTAGTTAACAAGATAAACCAAAGTCTTTTGAGAACACAGTGCAGCAAATCAGTTTTCAGGATTTTGCAGTGACAACTGCAAAATTGGTTGTTGTACACTGAACCTTTCAAGGGGCTTTATTAAGCAGCTTCACTTACTTTGAATTGTTATATTTTTCAGTAGTATTAATCTCCTATGGAACAGAATTAATTTACTTAAGGAGAAAGAAAACGTTTTGGGAATAACTCAAAAAACATTTGAGGTCAACTGGCAGACGATTCTTTTCTGACTACAACTTCAAAACAAAACTGTTTTTTCTTTCTAGACTAAAGCTGTTCCACATTTGGGGCATGGCTTTATTAGCAAAGCAATGAACTGTTTGGTTTCAACTCAAGTAGTCTCATCAAGCCCAACAACAATTTAGTTGCGACCACAGTCTAGATCTAAAGAGTCTCTCTCATTTATCTTTTCTATCTGGGTGGAGTGATCACCTGTCTCCTGGAGAAATCAGATTACACTCCACCTTTCCGAACGGGATCAACACCTGCTAATTGGGTGGAGCGTTTCAGACAAACAGGTTGCCAAGACTATTACATGCACAGAAGTCACTTAGATTCCGTATCAGTCAGCTCGCCTTTACTCAGCATTGGGCATATCTTGTATTGATATCCACTCCCAGGCACCTGAGATAAATATTCTCAGAACTTCTGTGTTGAAAGTAAGCATAAATGTGTGAAGTGCTGAAAGGAAGCAAAACACTGTGGCACCCTTGTGACTGTTGCTTAGCAATATGTGGGTCTGTAAATATACTCTGTAAGACATACTCCTTACTTACACATTCCTTCCTGTGGGAATCCTTACATTTGGATTACATGTGGAAATTAAGCTATTCTGAATTCCCAGACAGTAAAAACTTGGTGCCAAATGGATTTTTATTTTTTTCTGCAGGCTGAGGAGCAATTCACAAAACATGTAGAGTAACCTCAACTTTCAGAAGATGTTAATCAGCAAGGAATTTTACAAGGGAAAATCAATGGAATCAATAGAATCATAAAATCATAGAATCATGAATTGTTCATACACTTGAAGAGAGTGTTATGAACATCCTGTTCATACACTCTTTTCAAGTGCTGGTAGGCCACAATAAGGTCTCCCCAGAGCCTTCTCTTCTCCAGGGTAAACAAGCCCAGTTCCCTCAACCTCTCCTCGTAGGACAGGTGCTCCAGACCTCAGTTCATTTTAGTTGCCCTCCTCTGGACCCATTCCAAGATCTCTGTGCCTTTCTTGTGCTGGGGACCCCAGTCCTGGATGCAGTACTCCATATGGGGACTCACGAGAGCTGAGTAGAGTGCGACAATCACCTCCCTCTCCCTGCTGGCCACCACTTTGTTAATGCAGGTCAGGATATAGTTGGCAATTTGGGCTGCAAGCACACACTGATGCCTCATGTCCAACACAACTCTGCTTCCACTTCCTGTATATCTCTCTCTTTTCACTCAGTTTAAGCTGCAGGTCCTTGCTCAGCCACACCGGTTGCCCACCTCCTCTGCTCAATTTTTTCTGCTGGCGGATGGAGAGCTCTTGTGCTTGCAGTAGGGTGTCCTGAGAGCTGCCAGCTCTATTCTGTTCCTATGCCCTTAAGGACAGTTTTCCAGGAGATCCCATCCAGCAGTTCCTTAAGAAGCCAGAATTTTTCTCTCCAGAAGTTCAGGGTCCTGACTCTATTATTTTGCCAGTACTGCACTCCTCCAGACCAGAAACTCCACCAGGGCTTGACTGCAACAGCTTAACCACTCTAATGCTCTCCTCTGCATTGGAGAGCACAAGGTCCAGTAAGGCTTCAGCTCATGTCAGTCTGTCTAGTACTTGGACCAGTAAGTTGTCCTCAACAGACTCCAGGAATCTCCTAGATTGTTTGCCACCCGCCATGCCAGATGATCTGTTTCAACACAGACCAGTTTGAATAGTCAGAAGGAAAAAAACAAAAATAAAAATGAAGGAGGGGGCACTTCTTTCTTTATTTAGTGTTCTTAGTTTTCTTCCACCATCTTCAGAGTACAAAATTCTCTCTACAATGAAAAGGCTTATTTAAAGAATATCTGTTGACATGAAGATGTGGAAACTGAATAAAATATTGGCTTTGACATATGAAATAATTATGTATCAATTCCAAGGTTATTTTAAGAACTTTAACTAGTATTTAGCTCTTTTAGTTATTCCAGAAGAAGGCATATAATATTAGACTTGTATCAAAAAAGGATGAATTTATTTAAATGGTGGATGCATGTAATAGAACCAATGTAAGAAAAAAAAATTGAAGACTAATTTAGTAGAGAAATAGTGCACACTGAGTGAAAGACTGTGAAATGTGATCTTTGAGTTATCCTTCAATTTTAAATTACACTTCATTTCATTAAATCAACAGCAACCTAATCATTTATCTGTTTGCTAAAAAAGAAAGAACCTGGGACAAATTCAAGAAAAATAAAAGAAAGAGGGAGAGAGTTGTGAATGGCACCAAGAGAATTGCTTTTCTCTGACTATATGAGCTTTACTCTGAAGCTCTCTGAAAGCAAACTAGTATTAAACACACCTATGACTTTTAATATTTATCAAGTTAATGTTTTTCTCTGGAAAGAAATGTACAAAAGTAAAATTTACTTTGTCAATCTTGGGATGCAACAAATCACAGTAAGGAATTACCCAAAATCATTTTTAAATAGCAGTACTTTTGTCAAGGTACTTTTTTTACTTGTACTTTTTTTCCAAACTAGAATTCATGAGGAATAAATACTGCTTGGAAACTAAAACGTATAATTTGGGAACAGATCTTCCTTCGTTTCTGCCTTCTCTGTTCTCTGAATTCATACTTCAAAGACAAAAAAAGCCATTTTCTTCAGGACTGCATGAAATCTAATGAATATAAAGTTTCCTTCCTTCCTTCCTTCTAAAGTCACACCTATAAACAAAAAATTAATCCAGAAATTGGAAAATAGTTTTCTCTTTGATGTGTATCAGTTTGTTCTCTACGGTCAAAGACGTAAATGACTTCTTATGATCCATAAATAGGTGAACTATGAACAACTTAAGCCTTCCAACTATACAAGTCCATAAGTTATTACTTTACAGTAACTGAGTTGCCTTGGTCAGTTCATATAAAGAAGTATATGCAAATCCCTAAATGAACACAAGCTGTAGGCTCAACTCCTGAAAATATTCTGAGCCATAAATGAGACATTATGCCAGAAAGTGTCGAAGAACTGGAGCTGGTGCAGACATAATTTCCTTGGGGATAAAATTATGATAGAAAGCTCCACATGACTTTGAAAGGCACTGGTGTATGATACTTTCTTTTTAGCATGCTCAGCTCACTTCGTCTATGTGAAGGAACTGTAGGTTTGTTTTATTTTTTCTCCATCTTTCTACGTTGAATGCATTCTGTGCAAAACAGTTCTACACAGCAGCAATATTAAAGCAGCACACAACCTACAAGATGTCTCACACCCTCTTCTCCCAGATGATAAGCAATGCCTTGGTAGAAAATCATGAACATATTAAAGATTATGGATAAGATTTGTGAGTGAGGAGACTGCAAAATAATAATTTCTTCCAGGTTTACTACTTGAGACAGGCAGTAGAATGGACAAGTACAGTTGCACTGTTTGGCTACCAGCAGTTTAGAAGTCACACTTCTTGTGGAAGTTAATGAGAAGAGTAAATCCAGTCCTTCTCACTGGTGGTCCATCACTTAGGATTTGTTACTCACCTTATCTCTTTCTACTCTCAGAAAACATGGACCTTTTCCCCAGTCTGTATGGGTATCCTGAGTCTATGAAAAGATTTCAGTGTTTTGCTTGAGGCAGAATCAGAGATAAAATGGTCATGGTGACAAAGTTTGGTGATAGAAAAACTGGAAATCTGACTGTGGATGCTCTCCAAATCAACAAGACTGAAAAAAGAGATGAACTTCTCTTTGGCACACCCAAAGAGCCAGCAGTAATTTGACCTGATAAACTATTATTATCAGATGAATTTAGAAGTAGGCTTTCTAGATCTACACAGCACTGTATATTTAATCTTCAGATTCCCTCTTTAGATCTCTGTTTACAATAACATATGATTTTTTTTTTGCTTTCTGCCTCTGTTGTTTTTTTTTCCCCTAAGGCATTTACAGTAATAAAATGAGCTAAGGGGAATAGTGCTTATTTGTTGCCAACTTAATTATTTCAAAGTATCACAAGATATGAGGAACAGTTGCTAAGTTGCTATACGTTGTTTTTTTTTCTTTCCTTTTTTAATTGAACTGTTGCACATTGATGGCCTTAGAACTGTTTTTTTTTTCTATGATTTAGGGTGGAACTGAAAAACGTAGGTGATGCATGAATATTTTGACTTGAGCATTATCTTTATGAATGTACTGGCAAAATAAACTATAGTCATGTGATTCTACACACACGAATCATAAACTCAGTGATTATACCACACTTAAATGCAAAGAGGCATACACAGAATGCAGCTATATTTCATGTCCTGTAAAAAGTCTACTGCATCTTCTTAACTAGGAAAATGTTTCTAACCTGAAATTCTTCTAAAAAGATCTACGAAGAAAAAAAAAAAGACAATCACAGTTGAATTCATGTAAAAGCTAACTAGCTACAGTCTAATGATAATTAAACAGCCCAAGTGTATGTCAGTCTCATACAAATTGTAGTATAATCAGTGCTAATACACCCAACTTTGCTGACACAGCTTAGCTGTTGTACTCAATGACATAAAAGTGTAACTATCTGTACAAGTCTAGTTAATGTGAAGGAATGCATGAAGAAGCTTACTGGTAGAAAGTGAAAAAGTTTGGTACTTCTTGTATCTCACTGTATACCAACATTTATTTCTCATTAGAAAAATCCAGAGAGAAGATGATGTCATACTTGTATGCAAAGTATCTGTCATGTAGTTTGTCCTATGTGGCATTCTTAAAGAACTCATTGAAATTTAAAGACCTATGTATGTCAAGGCCAAAAGGAATCATTTCAACAACTTATTTAGGCTGGGATATTTAAGAACAGTTAAATAAATTAGATAGTCAAATCACACTTGAAAATAACAAACTAAGGTGCATTTCACAGACACATCTTTAAAGTTGTAGAAATCTATTATAACCTTTAATAGGGATTCATCTAACTATTTACATACCTTGTGAACTACTATTTTGGTTACTCAGTCAAAACCTGATGCAGGAATGTATCAACAGCAGATTAAATTTTTAAATTTATATTAAATTACCAGTTTAAGGATTAGATGAGCCCTCCAGACAACAAATTATCCTACTTCTACGTGCAAAACTACCTAGATTTTCTGCTAACTTCTGTAAATCACTTGGTTAGCTTATGATATCCCAGGAATGTCAGAGTGGAATTGTAACTGCTTGTTTGTTTGTTTGTTTGTTTGTTTATTTCCTTCCCAGTTACCCATTTATTAACCCATATGAAATACTGAGGTTGCCATATGTTCCTGACAGGCCCCAGATGCCTGTGAGATCTTCACAAAAAAAATATTGAAGCTCACTAGTAAGGAACACGACTGTGAGTATGTCCACACTCAAAGGTTCAGTATAAATGCTGAGAAGCATTCTGTATAGACCTTGTCTTCCTTGATCATTATCAAGGACTAGTCAGGAATCATTGGAAATAGTCACAGGACTATCAGAGAAGTTCTGCTTTATTGCATAGCTGGGGTAAGTCTTTCAGCCTTCCTTCTCTCTAGCTTATTCACAGGGAAAGAGATTCAAAACATATTTTAAAGAGATTTATCTATACTGTGAGCAAAACGTAACTAATTAACATACACTAAGCACTTCAATAAATAGCACCTAACAAATAAGAATGAGAAAGACTTCTTGAGGAACAAGCAGACACCAGGAGCATGACAGCAGCCCAAGTAGGCCACCCTCCTTGAATCCCAAGCCAGCTGCCTATACTACAAGCCTGCTGCACCCAGATTGACATGACCAACAATGTCAGTGCAAGGAATCCCTCTGAAGGAGTAAAAATGATGGTAAATTACCTCTTATAATTATGAGAGGAAATCTCTGAGGTCAGAGCTGAGGTTAGAAGCAGGGCAGAGACAAGGTTGTACTTGCACTGCAGCTGCTGCAGTGCACCTGGCCTATTAGTGAGGACTTGCATTTTCAGCACTCATTTCCCCTGGAGATCAATAATTTTAAGTTTTTTAAAAGCATCTCAGTGTAGAAGTACAGACTGTCATTTGGAAAGTTTTGAACCATCACATGTGAGAAGTATCTAATATCTTAGCAGTGGTACCTTGCTGAAAGCAATATTAAATCAAGCATGTTTCATAGGGCACTTCATTTGTCCTCTATTTCTCTTGCTGTTACTAATGAGAGACTGTTGAGTTATTTTTATGTCTTTTATATTTCACACTCCCAAGGTACTGACAATGGCTCTAAGGAATAAATGAAGAAGGACTAATAAGTTCCTTAAATGGTCTTTATATCTAATTACAGCTAAAGAAGTAATGCTAAATACTTTGTTAGTACTGTATTGTATTATAGCAATAAGAGGAAGCTGTAAATATTCCAAGACGATGACCTGAGCACAAGAAAATATACGTAGGTAACTCCATTAGTAATGCTTCTTACCTATTTCCATGGAAACTACAACAGATACAAAGAGCACAATAACACTACTCGATAAAACAAATTCTTAGCTACAAAAGAGTATTTTTCAATATAGCTACCACCATTAGCTATGCATTTTCACTACCAATGAACAAGAGCCTGCATGCCATGTTTTGTAAAAATCTGCACCATCAGAGATTACCTACTGTTTTAAAGTTGCTAGGAAAATGCCATTATGTCAGATGGCCCTTCTGCTGTCACCTGTCCATACAGCAACAAAATGTAATGAAATACTGCTGGGAAGGTTCAACATCTGCTGCTACACCACCAATGTCAGACTGCAGTTGTGGGAGAACATAATAAAATAGGAGGCATTGTTTTTGGAGCAGCCCTAATACATTACATCTTTGCATAAAAAATTGACCCACACTAAGTATGACAAGCTTTTTTTTTTTTATTATTTCTCTTCTCCATTTCTGAAGAAGTCTGACAATAAATGAATAAATAAATATAGTGAAAAAAAAGCCACAACATCCCTAATAACCCAAGCATTTAAAAAATATTTTCCAAAATGAATTATCCAGTTCTTGCAATATTTTTCTATATTACTATTATGCCACATTTTTACCTCATGCTCTGTGTTCACATTTTTCATTATTCTTTTCTACCAACCCATGAGTGTGCTGCTCCTAATGCATAGGTTTTTAGCAGGCAGATAATGTGCCAGGTCATACACAGCATTGTAGCAATGTACTGGCTTCCCCTTTTACTCAAGATCAGCGGATGCAGCTGCCTTAATACCATAGGAAGGAAAAGATTAAAGATTAATAAATTAGTTACAGTATAAATAGTGCTCTCAAGCTTACAGGAGTAGGAGAATGGGGACCTGAACTTCCCTTCTCACTCCATTTGTAATATCTTTCTGTTATAAAAGATACTTTATTATAAATGGAGATGGATTAGAATCAGCCTAATGCAATGTATTGAACTTATTGTACTGCTCTGAATTTTGAAAAATAAGTACCAACAATTCAAGTAATACACTTTCATTCTCTGTGCTGAATTTTTAATTACTTTTCTAGATTACACCAAAAGCTATAAAAAAATCTCCTTAATGTAATATTGTAATACTTAGTATATGATCAAGCTGCAAGGTTAGTTAATTTGTTCAGAATTTTAACCTTATTTTTAAATATTTAACATTAACTTTATTTTCTTAACCCTGAAATTTATATAGTCTAGTCCTCATTTTTTAATATGCTCTGAAAATTATTTAGCATTATGTAGGATTAATTTAAACATCTTATTTCTATCTAATGAGATAGCTTGAGTATCTGACACTGCGGCTGCCCTTTCACATATATAGTTTATCGCACAGGTCTTAGTTTTTACCTAGTTTCTCTACTGTTCCCAAATGGCTTTTCATGAAGACAATTGACTCCTTGAGAGCAGCCCTGCGGAGAAGGACCTGGGGGTCCTGGTGGATGAGAAGTTGGACATGAGGCATCAGTGTGTGCTTGCAGCCCGGATTGCCAACTATATCCTAGGCTGCATTGACAAAGAGGTGGCCAGCAGGGAGAGGGAGGTGATTATTTCCCCCTACTCAGCTCTTGTGCAGCCCCATATGGAGTACTGCATCCAGGACTGGGGTCCCCAGCACAAGAAAGGCACAGAGTTCTTGGAACGGGTCCAGAGTAGGGCCACTAAAATGAACTGAGGTCTGGAGCACCTGTCCTATGAGGAAAGGTTGAGGGAACTGGGCTTGTTTACCCTGGAGAAGAGAAGGCTCTGAGGAGACCTTACTATGGCCTGCCAGTACTTGAAGAGAGCGTCTGAACAGGAGGGGGAACAATTGTTTACATGTGTTGATAGTGATAGGACAAGGGGGAATGTTTTTAAACTAAGACGGGAGATTTAGCTTGGCTGTTAGGAGGAAGCTTTTTACTCAGAGGGTGGTGACATGCTAGAACAGGTTACCCAGAGAGGTTGTGGATGTCCCATCCCTAAAGACATTCAAGGCAAGGCTGGATATAGCTTTGGACAGCCTGGCCTAGAGGTTGACGATCCTGCTCATGGCAGGGAGGTTGAAGCAAGATCATCTTTGAGGTCCTTTTCAACCCAGGCCATTCTATGATTCTATATAATTACAATAATTGTTCTGTCTTAGGTAAAGAATGATGAAACTATTTTTATTATGACCTAGGAAATTATTCAGATGGAGCTCTCTAGAGGCATATGGTTGGTATTATGAATATTTTACAGAATCATCTCAGAAAATGAGGCCAGAAGCGTATACACACAAGGCCAACTTCTACTCTCAGTTGTACTTTGGCAATCACAACGATTTGTCATTTGAGTATGATATGCAAGTATTTATTTGGATAATTTTCTTCCATTTTCCTTTTTTCAGCCCTGTCTTCCCATTTCTCACACTTCTGTTATAAAGGCAACAGTTATCGGTGTAGAATGAATATTATTTAGGGGATACCGTTTATATCTACCTTACCTCACGAGTATGGGGAATAAGACATAAAGAGGACAGAGGGAAAATGTACAGAATGTTGTATCTTGTGTAACTGTCCGTATATTGAGGTACCAAAGATGATGCAGAATATTAAAACCATTTTCACTGTGATCTTGCTAAGAACTCAACGCAAAGAAGATGCTAGGGAAAATTGCTGACTTCAGTGAGATGCCAGAAAGAGAAATATCTGCTTAGGAATCACTGTGAGTCTGAGATCTGCAGGAGTGCAAATATAAAGCAGAATGGCAATACTCAGAGATCGGAAGAACATTATGCAGGGGTTAATATTTCTCATTCTGCTGTCTCTTTTCCATTCTATTTCTTGTGAATATTTTTTTTTCCTTAAAAGACTTAATTACATTTCTATGAGTTCTATTTAAAAACTTAGCCCCTGGTCACAAAGGTAAAATTTCATTGTACAGAATTAAGAAGTTTGAGGTAGCTCAGATGTATGGCCTTATACTTTCAGAATTAACACAATCTAATAAAATATTTAGAGTGTTTTACAAAAGAAAAGAAAATGCTAAAAAGATTTGTACTTACCAGAATATCTTTTCCAGCCCACTTGCACTCATCCCTTCGGGAATGAGATACAGGCCAAACAATCTAAAGACAGAGCAAAAATCACGTTATTTTATGTTTCAGTAATCACAAACTGCAGACCAAGTGTCTTTATCTTTTTTGTCTTTTACTCATTGTTTTCCTTATTTCTTTTCCTCAATGAAATTTGACAAAAAGAATTGATAGGAGCAAAACAGAGATGATAAGAATCACAGTAAAAGTAGTCTTGAAATATAATCTATATTATGAACTTCAGTGGTGAATCTTGAATATGAATGTGGAGTTGTCTTTATTAAGTGAGTATTCTTCCACTTTTAAATCTTACGTCTCTCTGAAATGGAGACTCAGAGCAAAAAATTGCAGATACTTCCTAGCAATAAATCTGATCTATGTGAAACACAATCTCAGTTACAGCGTTGTAAATGAGGTATTTGCCTCTTCAGTGTCACTACTAGTTCAGTATTTTTTTGTTAATAAAATAATAAAATAATAGTTAATAAAATAATAAAAAAAGAAGCTGTGATATTTGAAAATCATACCACTGGAGTAGAAATGTTTATTCTGTCCCTATTGAGCAACTCAAATATGCATAAATTTAAACCTAGGTTTACTGTAGTGTTTGCTTTGCAGAAAATGGATCTCACCTCATACTGAGAAAATCCAGAGACCCTCACAGTCAATTAATTATTCATGGGGTTTCTTTTTTTTGTAGTTTTTTTGTTTTATTTTTGTTTTTTTTCAAAGCTTTTAGGAATTACATATAGAATAAAACATGATCTTCACATAAAATGCCAAGCTAATCATTTGGGAGACTCAGATAATGCAATATAAATGGCCATAAGTCTGAATTACAACCATGGTGTTCAATACTGTTTGTTAAAAGAAAATGCAAGGTAAAGAATTAAAAAAGAAATAAAATAGAAAAAGAATGAATACGGGAGACAGAAGAGAATGAAGGAGATGCTATATGTATCGTTCAAAAATACAGCTTGCAACTGTGTTTCTAAATTTGGAAGTTTCTTAAAATAGAATTAAAAAAAAAAACAGAAATGGAGTGTCTGACGTCTATAAAAAAATGTTGAAAATTTTATAAGCACATTCTATCTCAAAGGATTCCTTCTGTTAAGCTGGGAATAGAAACTTCCTGTTTCTATTCCCAGCTTAAAATATGCAGAGATGTGAAAATTAAAATTTACTAGGTTGAAAAACATTAACCAAATTTCTCAGATCTCCCAGAAGGACCAGTTCAAGTTCAGTTCAAATTTTGGGCAAAGATTCTTATAGTAATTAAATCGATATTTGAATCTATTTAATGAATGGCTAGGTGTTCTTTTTCCCTATCCCCATATTATAGTGGGTTATTTTCTATTTTGGTTTAAAAAAAAGTCATGGGAGGAAGACAGGTAAAAACAACAGGAGAACTGCATGGATGAAGAAGGACATCCTCAAACACAAAATGAAAACTTAGGGTGGAAGCAAGGACAGGTAGCCTGGAAGGAATACCAAGAAATAGTCCAAGCAGACAGGGATCATGTTAGCAAAGCTAAAGTCCAATCGGAATTTAAACTGGACAAGGATTTCAAGGGAAAAAAAAAATGGGATTGGAATTATTTTTAATGTCCTGTCAGATGAAGTTCAATTGCAGTACCAAATTAATTGTTATTTTAAGTTTCCTCAGTGACCCTCCTGTCCTCAATAAGCAGACCCCAAAATCTTTAAGAATTTTGTTTAATACTTAAATATTAAGTCCAAGTTCTTTCTTATTTTTTAAGTCCGTTGCCAATTTTAAGTTTCATATAATCAAACAGCAATTCTTTATCTTAAAGAATACAATACATATACCTATCTACAATAATATGTATAGAATTTCAAATAGTGTTCTAGACATATCTGAATAGCAAAGCAAGTAAAATACAATCTCTGCCATTCTGGAGAGTGGTTTTCTGCAATGGAAACACCTTCTTTCCTTTAATTACTCCAGATGTTTTGCACATTAAACTATGAAATCCCTCTGAGAATTCAAATAAATAGCCAGTTTCCTTTATAGCTGCTCTAAAGAGAATAGAAAAGAAAATACCCAGTTTTCCTTTTATCCTTTCTCCTTAGAGAATACAAATGAATAACCTGTCTTCTCTCTGAACAGAAAACACAAGGTATTTATTGCTATCATCTTAGGAAGCTAATAGTGAAACGGGCAAAAGGTCAGGAACACCAAGAAAAAAATCCCTCAGCAATATACCTCTCATAAAAGAGTACTCCTTGTATTTTAAAATGTGCTATCAAAATACTTAAATATAGCAAATCAAACTTCCATCCAATTGTTTACCTTCTTAGCATTTTGTCTGATTAAGGTAAATTCAAAACTAAAGTGTTTTATTTCGGCTCCAAGAAAGCATATTCCAGAACACAGCTAAGATATTTGACAGATTTTAATTTGTCTCTAAATTTTACTGGAAAACTGTACGTTTCTTCAAGAACGCCAAGCTTATACAAATCTATTTCTCTTTTATTAATACTTAATCTATTTTGGTTTATGAGCAGCAGGAGCAGAGTGCTTTAAAGAGCTTGGCTAAAGGTAAGAAAATCAACACAGATTAATGAACAGCTTTATTTTATCTGCAAAAGCTGAAAAATAAGGCCTTTTTGTAGACTTTCCTAATTTTAACAGCAAAAGTGAAGTGTATCTTGTTTGTGAAGTAGCTGGATTATTCATTTATTATTTAATTTTACATCGTTTGGGAAAATAAAGATGATGTATTCAGTACTTTTAGGCTCATTATAATTTTCTCTTCATATAGTCAGCAAATGTTTGTCTGTTTAGTAGTAGTAGTATTCCTGATACATACTTACTATATTAGTCGTATAGTCCTGTAAAAAAACATGAAACGTATAAAACATATAAAACAATACTAACTGTACCTTTTGATACTCTTTGATGTTAACCAGGTTGAAAGAAAATATGTGGTCCTTTGCACCAACATACAGCCGACTTCGTTCTTCATCCAGTAGGAAAGTATGGTAACTGGAGCTATTAGCTAGTCCATTGAAATTGACTATATTGTTGGATTCCAACATTTCTGCAAGATAAAGATAATGTTTTCTGTTTTAATCTGGTCAAATAGAATACACACTCATGTTTTGACTTGTATGGATTTTATTTTCAGAATTTATTCTTATGGATTGAAAACCTGTGAAAGTATTATGTTCTTGGGACTGTGAGTATTGTTATCTCAAGTATTCACACTCAAACTGCTACTGAGATTCAGCTGTACACAAACAAAGGTCATTAGCAAAACCAATTAAAATTGTGTATGAGGTTTTAGATAGTTAAAGTTCTATCCATGTAACTCAACTTTTAGACAAAGTTCAGCTTTGTTCAATCAGTGAGATTTACAAGCACGAAGCTGTGGATGATCAACTGATGAAAACCACATTCAAACATGAATAATTCTAACATAAAGAACTGTTTCACAAATTTATAAATTGTGAGAAAGGGGATAAGAAAGGCTATTCGATGAGTTAAGAAGACACACACCATCTTTTTTGCACATATTACTATCATATCAGCTATCTGATAATGGGAATTGTGTAATTATCCATCATAGCAATACAACTAGAAATTTAATATTACATATTTTTAAACTCAAGAATAATTTTCTAGCACTCATATTCCTCACATAACTTGTCAAGAACAGGATTTATTTAAGTGCCAGAATCCACAGAATTTATCTTACCTATACACAAACATTAACAAAGACAAATTCATTTTTCTGAAATTTCTGTAAAATATTTTTCCATAAAATAATGCAGAGTGTATTTATATAGTTTTCCATGAAAGCACTCTTTCTTCAGTCCTGTCTACCTACATTCATATTGGGATCCAAGCCAATTTTATCATTTTAGGTCATGTCTGTGCTAGTAAACTGCTGATAAGAAACTTTCCCCATGATGAGAAATCCTACATGGTTCAAGCCCTGGCCTTGTGATACACAGAATTAAATACAGTTTTAGGAGCAGAAGCAGTTCCATCAATACCAAAACAACTCCTCACACAGCACCCATGGGAAGAGATGAGAAAGGGATAAGACACATTTGGATCCAAGAGCTTGGAGCACTCTCCAAGAGAGGACATGGCCAGACCTCCAAGCAGCTAGTGTTCATGACCAAGCTCTGCTAGGACAAAGATGTCTGTCTTTACACTCAAAAGCAGATGTCAAATGTCTAGCTTCTGTCTAGTGGTGCAGCTACCTGCTATGACTTCTTAGTTTTCAACAAGTTCACTTCAATATTCCACCGCTGATTCAATAAATTATTGATTAAATGGTAACACATCTTATGAAGATAAAAATGAAGGTAAAGCTGATGTTAAAGAAGAAGCTTCTGATTAATTTTTTTTCATCATTTTTCCCCCCTTTTACTTTAATCAGGACAACAAAGTTCTTGATTGAGGATTCTTTCACACAATCTCAGCATCTCCAACTCAGAAGACCCAGAGATGTTAAACCTATTATTTACATTTGCATGTACTTGGTGGATTTTGAAGCAGATATTTGATAAAGGCTAATGTGAAGAGAATTACTAGGCAATATATTAGATGAACATAAAGATAACCATAAGAATATTCATTCTTCAGCCTCGATATGCCCCACTATTCTTTGCACTTATTTGAAAAAAATCTCTCCCTAGAAATAATTCACTGATGCTGAAGTAGAGCAACATATCAGATCACATGCTATCATATTCTATTCCTCATTCTATTATGTTTTACCAGCTAAATATAACTACACATTTTTACTCTATAGAACTTGTACTGCTTGAGACAAGTTCTCTTTTATAATTTTTATTTTATTTTATTTTTTGAGGTAACAAGAAATAATCAAATAATCCCAAGCAGTCTTGTCAAAATAATTCTTCTGGATTCCTGCCAATTTTTAAAATTTGACTGTATTGTCCTCCAGTTCACTTATTTGCATTTTGTTAGACTTTACTAATTCTCTTTACATTGTAATGACTGATTCAGATGTTGAATGTCGACTTACTGAATAGCAAGTGATGCAGATGATTGACTGCTTAACTTGTCTTAGAACTCTCCTGGCTAGAAATGCTTTGTTGTCATCTGTATCTGATCATTTTTTTTATAATATAGCTGTCAGAAGCCTTTGTAATTTTTTCATCTCTTAGTTTGAACTCACAGAGGTATGATTCTGCCTTTTGTGGCTCAGGATAAAAAAAATGTCTGCTTAAGTCAATGTTACACAAATGTGAAACTGATATAAATGGGAAGAAGATCACTTAGCTACTTGATTTATAGTAAGTCTGATATGATTTTTCTATTGCGGAGTTTTAAATATTCATATCTACAAATGGTGATTAAAGTTTTTTTTTCTTTTCTAATATTCCAGATTGTAACGCTGAAATATAAAGTTTATTGTGATCAAGAATAAATGACATCACAATTTTTGCTATTCATATTTCTTCACAGTGTAACACAGAAGTACAAAGGTATAAGTGTGTAGGGAAATAGGCTTTTGCTTTTTTTTTTCACTTTCTATGACTCTTTAGAGTATATAACAGTGCTAAAGGTAATACTGGTGGATTTTTTTTGTGAAATTGCAGTGTGAAGGTATACTGGAAGCTGAATCCCCATTACATTCCATAACAGTAGGACATTTCTCCTGGACATCGTAAATTACAGAAACACAGAATTGTAGGGGTCGGAAGGGAACTCAAGAGATCATCTAGTCCAACCTGCCTGCCAGTGCAGGCTCCCTAGACTAGGTTGCACAGGTAGGCATCTAGGTGGGTCTTGAATGTCTTCAGAAAGGAAACTCCACCACCTCTCAGTGCAGCCTGTGCCAATACTCCATCACCTGCACTATGAAGGAGTTCTTATGCACATTTGTGCAAAACTTCCTATGCTTCAGTTTGTGGCTATTTCCCCTCATCCTATCACCACACACTGCTGAGAAGAGTCCAGCCTCATCCCTTTGCCTCCCGCACCTTAGATATTTATCAACATTGATCAGATCCCCTCTGAGTCTACTTTTTTCAAGGCTGAACAGACCCAGGTCACTCAGCCTTCCAGCATGTCAGCCATACCTCCCAGCTTTGTAACATCAGCAAACTTGCTGAGGGTGGACTCTATCCCCTAATCAAGGTCATTGATGAAGATGTTTAATAGGAACAGACCCAGCACCAACCCCTGAGGAACACAGCTAAGTACAGGCCTCCAACTGGACCCTGCGCCACTGATCACAACCTTCTGAGCTCTGCCAGTCAGACAGATCTCAACCCATCTCACCATCTATTCCACACCTCCTCAACATTGTTATAAGGATGCTGTGGGAGACCCTGTCAAATGCCTTGCTGAAATCAAGGTAGACTATGTCCACTGCTTTCCCCTTCTCCACCTTCTTGCCATCCCCCCTTATCAGAACACCCCCCTCATTTAGTAGTGAACCCACATTTTCCGTGGTCTTTCTTTTACTATTGACATACTTAAAAAAATCTTTCATATTATCCTTTATCTCCTCTTCCAGATCCAATTCCAGATTGGCTTTAGCCTTCCTCATCACATCCCTGCAGGCCCTGACAACATTAATGTATTCTTCCCAAGTGGTCAGACCCTTTCTCTACACTTCATGGATCTTTCTCTTCCCTTTGAGTTTATACATGAGCTCCTTGCTCATCCCCACAGGTCTCCTGCCACCTTTGCTTATTCATAGGGATGCACGGATCCTCAGCTTGGAAGAAGCACTGTTTAAATGATGACCAGTTCTCACAGTCCCCCTTACCTTCTAACAGCCTAAGCCCACTGGATAGCTCCAATAAAGTCCCGGAAGAGATCAAAGTTGGATCTCCTGAAGTCCAGATCAGCAACCCTACGTTTTGGTTTGCTTCTTCCACTGAAGATCTCGAACGCCACCATCTCATGATTGCTACATCCCAAGCTGCCCTCAAACTTCACTTCCTCAACAAGCCCATCCTTATTATTAAGAACAAGATTCAGTAACACCCCACTCCTCATCGGCTTCTCCACTACCTGCATCAGAAAGATATCTTCAATGTATTGCAAGAACCGTCTGGAGCGCATGTGCGTGGCCATGTTGCTTATCCAAAAAATATCTTGATACCTGAAGTCCCCCATAAGAACCAGTACCTGGGATTGTGAGATTACTTCCAGCTCTCTGTAGAAGGCCTTGTCAACTTCCTCCTTCTGATCAGGGGGCCTATAATACACACCTACAATAGTGTCCCCCACACTAGCCTGTCTCTTAATTCTCACCTACATACTCTCCAGGGGTACATCACCCTACCCAGGTGAAGTTTGACACATTCTACCTGCTCTCTCACATCAAGAGCAACTCCACCACCTCACTGTTTCCCAATTTCCCACCAAAAAAAAAAAAAAGTTAGGCCTCATCATATTCAAGGAAGTATAGTTTAAATTACGTGACATCAGGTTTCTCCTTCTCAGGAATCAAATAGAGAATATATGTTAAGGAGACAAATGGCATTTGAGTGCTGATTATTCTCATTCGCTGGTAATTTAATTAGGATAGAGTTACAACAAAATTTAAAAAAAGTTAAAAAACCTAAATAATATCTGTATTTCTTCTACTGTTTATTCTAAAGTACATGTATTTTTCCTGTGATTAATATAGCTTTATATGACATTCTGGAAAGTGCTCTTGAAGAGCAAAGCAATGACATTTGCACAATCAATACAAATCAAGTATTCAATTTCCTCAGATTAATTAGTTTCAAAGTGTTTACCATCTAGTGTCTCTTCAGTAACCAACCAGCGACTATCACTGAGACAATGACAGAAACAGCAGTGACAGGGCACATTCCCAGAAGGTCACTGATATCCATCAATTCCGTTAACTGTCGATCAGTCATGTTGGCAACATACTCCGCTGATCAGTGCTAAAATAAACCAGGATTTACAATAAAGATTGCTTTGCAATGACAAGAGGAAAATGATGAATGTCCTCAATAAGTCAATGAAACTAATACTGTCTACTATGCATACCCTAATTCTTATCCATTTTTCTTGTTGTTTATCTTTAAGTTTGGCATATCTATGACCTGTGTAGATATACAATGGTTGCCTGTATCAAAAGTCCTTTAGTCATTTTTTCACTTCTTTTATGCTTTGTCCAGTTATTTTTACTGTAAAGATTATAACATTGACCCACTGACTGCAGCAGTCAAGAACCATTTATTCAATAATTACTCAGAGGTCATTTTCTTATTTCTTTTTGACACAACCTCAGCTATAATCATTTTCGTTGCCTTGAACTTTTCCCTATAAAGATAACAACTGCACATTACAACTTTAATATTATCTATAAAATGATATAAGAAGTAAATTTAGAATGAGTGATGATATTTTGAAGATAATAAAGGCTTCATTGTTACTGTTATTAGTGCTTGCTTCCCATGTTTACTAAGAGTGTTGCAGGTGACCCAAACTAACAGCTTGAAATGTGACATCTGTTAAAAAAAAAGTTGCATTACAACATTTCAGTTGTGATGATCACTGAAACCAACTAGTTTGACTTTCTCAAGGTTTGTGGGCCAGATTTTGATAATGAGCACTTCATTTTAACAACATTAAAGTCACAGTCCTGACTTGCTTTGTTTGTTTCATTTTATTCCCTTTTCTCTACTACCGTCCAAGCTTTCTGATATTTGACCTTCTTTCTGTATGCCTCTCAGTAGTCTTTGTATGGGCTTTCCTTTTTAACTGACATTTCTGTTGATCCAGTGTGACTTGTGTCAGAACATTTACTTTGCCAGATCAAGCTGGCAAATTTACACAAGAAAAACAGTCCTTAAGTTTTTCCTTCCTTCTAATACACGATTATTTAATTTGCTAATGGAACTGCAATTTAATAGTATGTATACACACAGACGATCAAATTCCTAAAGTGAAATCAATGGAAATATGCATGCAGAAGGAATGTAGATTTGGTTTATTTTTATGACATTTTTTTCATTAAGGAATAAGCCAGAAAACCACAGCTATAGCTAATATGAATACAGTCAGGCAGATCCTGAGGTTTGATTTATCCATGGTCAATATTTCAGTGTAAACCTTGGTTTATGTCTGTGTTCTTTCAGTGGAGTTTGTCAAATGGAGAGCAAAACAAAATAAACCCTCCTTTAAAAAAATATATATATATATATTATTATTATTATATTATATATATATATATTTTTTTTTTCCTATGACCAGGCAAATATAGTTTCAGTGTCCAGAGTTCTTTGGTGTTACAAACAAAAAAATTTATGAGCTTTGGATTGTGATTCCCTTATAGCCCTCTTAACAACATGCCAGTCAAGATCTTTGTTGATGATAATCAAGAGTCATATCCATTGCTAGAAAATTCCAGGTTTTTTCACTAGGATTCAGGTCTGGCCCTGACCTACTACTGGTGACTCTGACATGACTGGATTACACAGTCAGTTCTGCTTGTCATAACATGCTTGAGAATCAAATGAGTGGGTTGCTGGTTGCACAAAACTCTCAACCTTCATTCCTTAGCCTGCAATGATAAGATCTCATTGTATATCTCCTAGCAATAGATAAAAGATGAGTCAGTGTGTGTTATGCCATCAAACAGGGATTTTGCTGAATTGTGGGCAATGCCTCCCACAACGTCATGCTAGAACATTTCCTTCTTCTCTCGCCAGGCTTTTACCTTGGCTACAGAATGTCAGGTGGCTGCATGTTTGCACATGCATTTGTTGCTTACACATCCATATTTGCCTGTTCTTTCTATCACCTTGTATATCTGTCTAAATAGTCTCAGATATAAATTAGTCATTACTCTCTGAGTGATTTCTAAGATACCAATTCTACTGTGCAAAGAAAGGAGTGGATAGGCTAACTTCTAACCTCTTCTATAGCCTCCACCTTTATTGTTACAAATGTCAGTGGTGAAGTCTGCCCCTGACAAAAAGACAAGGAAAATGTAGGACTGCTTCTTGCATGGCTTTAGCCAGCAGAGACTGCTTGGCAAGAACAGCGATACATAACAGGGGAAAAGGTACCAGACTTGTGTAATTCTCTCATCCCAACAAGACAATAGCTGTGATACACACAGAGAGGTTTCACTGATTTACTATGTTAGAAACACTGACAGAAACTGACTTGGGTGCCTGTGAGGTACCTGAAGTCAGACGAGCTTGTCTTCGTCCCAGGTCTGATGCTGAGTGACACACACATCCAGTGGCCTGTACGTTTCTTTAATTTGTTGGTTGTATTTTTGGTAGGTTTGTATTTAGGGTGGGAGGTTGAGGAGGCAAGCTTTGGTTCATTTTTTTTACCTAAACATCCTCAGATATTACTGGGAACTTAGGATCAGGCCCTTAGCAAGGAAACTTTTGTTTGGGTATATCTTTAACTCATCAAACTATCAGCAAAAGATTTAAAAATAAATAAATAAATAAAATGAAACCCCCAAATCTCAAAAACTTATAATTTCACATAATTTTAGAATTATGTTACTTGAGAGTAGAAAAAAGTAATCAATTTTGTCTAAATTGAAACAAAACACAGGTTTACAAGATGCATGAGCTCACAGAGTGAAATAGGTTGTCTATCCATTTTTAGTAAAGTAAAAGGAAAAATTTTGCAATCAGTACCTTCAATTTTTTATTTTTATTTTTTTAGTATGAGCCCAATAAACTTGAAACTATGCAGCACTTGTTGTTAATGGCAATTCTGTGTTATTGTAGTTTGAATGAGATAAATTGCTGGGAGAAAAGGGAGGGTTATCTTATCGGTAATCAAAATACAATTGGAACAGAGCCTCTCACAGCTGTTCAATCAATCCTAGCTTTCATCCTCTTCATCTACATTATCATAACAGTTGCCAGTCACCTGATTTCACTGAACTCTACTGAAAGGAGGAAAAGAAAAACACGTCCATTTTTTTGGTGTAGTACTTTTGTTTCTGAACATGTTGTTGAAAACATAGTTCAGGGAACTGAAGTGAACCTAGTCCTGGGAACTATGTTTTTACTACAATTTATCAATTGAAAGTAGCTAGGACAAGATATACAGTTTTTAGTGCACTCATGATGTAATCCAAGCATTTTAAATGAAACACTCCTGCCTACCTTCCACTAGAGCAAAGAAAACCTGGAAGCCATGAGTATAGTTTGATTAAAACCAGATACCTGGAAAGAGGAATGTTGCACCCATGTTTTGTTTCAGTTGCACCGGCATAAGCATGGACTCCTTTGACTTCAAAATACAGATGCATATGTTTTTTATACTGTAAAACTGAGAGTAGATTTTAGTTCATTAATGTCAGCACTATTTAGCTACATGACAGCCCTCAGAGTGTTCTTGATTTGAATAATTGAGTCACATGATATTTTAAAGACATAAAACATTTAGATTTCAAAAGCTAGCCAGTTTGCCCTTTATAAGTTGCATTTTTCTTCTGTCTCTGAAAATGAATCCAGATTATCCTTATTGCTCAGAGTTGTTTTCTTATAAAACTTAAGAAATATTAACCTCTGAGCTAAACAATGACTTGTAAAGTTTAATTTCATATATTTGTAAAGTTATTCGTAATTTATCATATTATGAATTTGATTTTGTGCTCAAGGTTTTGGTAAATACTTAACTGTGAACTATAAGCAATTAAGCACCACATTGTTATAAAATCAGAGATAAAAATATCTTTTTTTTTCTTTTTTGTTAAGAACCTGGTTTAACTGAATCAATCTCTATCTAAGGGAAAACTTGTTGCTTAAGGTCTGAGTAGGTAACATCTTCACTACCCCCCATGTGTGTCCTAATGAGCCCCTAGGTAATTAGGGCAAATTCTGTAACACTTAAGATTTTCTACAAAAAGCAAAATAATGTAGTAAAATACGGAGCTAATGAAAAACGATGAATTAAGGAATTGTCCAGATGGCCAAATTACAGTCAATGTGTCTGTCCAGGTGGAGATCAAAGATGAGTACGGTCTCTTGGGTCCATGTTGAGTCTGGTACTGTTTAATATCTTCATGACACAGACAGTGGACTTGAATGCACTCCCAGCAAGTTTGTAGATTACATCAAGTTGAGTGGTGCAGCTAAGACAACAGAAGCTCCAGAGAGACCACAACAGGTTTGAGAGGTGGGCCTCCATGAACCTCACGCAGTTTGACAAGGCCAAGTATTAAGGTGCTGCACCTGAGTCAGGGCAATCCCACACATTAATACAGAATAAGAGATGAGTAGACTGGGAACAGCTCTGCAGAGAAGGAGTTGAGGATATCACTGGATGAAAAATCGGACAAGAGCAAGAACTGTATTCTTGCAGCTCAGAAATTCAAATATATTCAAAAGAAACATGACTGTCAGGTTAAGGGAGGCAATTCTCCCACTCTGCTCAGCTCTTGTGAGGCCTCTTCTGGAGTACTATGTTCAGGCTTGGGGCCCCCAGCACAAGAAAGACATGGAGCTGCTGTAGTAGGTCCAGAGGAGATCTATGAAGATTATCAGAGAGCTGGAGCCCTCCTATGAAGGAAGGCTGAGAGAGCTGGGATTGTTCAGCCGGGAGAAGAGAAGGCTTTGGAAAGAACTTATTACAACCTTTCTGTACTTTGACAGAATCTTATGAGGAAGATGCAGAGAGACTTTCTATAAGAGGATATAGTGAAACTACAAGAGATAATGGTTTTAAACTTTGGACTAGATATAAGGAAGAAATTTATTGTGAGCATGCTGTGGTACTGGAATAGTTTGCCCAGAGAAATTGTGGATGTCTCATCTCTAGAAGTGTTCAAGACCAGGATGGAAGGGTCATAGGCAGTCCTCACGAGAGGGGTTGGATTACATGATTTTTAAAGGTCACTTTCAAACCAAACATTTTAACAATGTAGTCTGATGTGAGGTGTCACTGCCTATAGCAGGGGCTTGGAAGTAGATGACCTTAAAGGTCTCTTCCAATCCAAATTATTCTATGATTCTGTGTTTCTGTGATTCAACTCAAACAATAGAAACACTGTAGACACACTAACTCAGCACTATAACTTGAATAATATATCTTGAATGTGCTTAGTTTAACATGGCACCATGTAACCTTAAATTGCATCATCAGCTAGTACTGGTAAGTGACCAGCTAAATTCCATTCATTAAGTAGCTCAGTTATCAGATCTAGTTTTTAGTTCATCACTTCCCAGCTATTTGAATAATACCACTGGTATCAACAAGCTATGCTTCAACAAGCAGAACCAGTACTATTTATCTAGAAAGCGAAATGGTTTAGTTGTTTCTTTGGGGACTGCCTTATAATAAACAATTCCATTATTGTCTCAATAAATATCATATCACATGGTTATGAGCACCTTTTCAATGACTAACAGCATAGATAGATAGTTGTTTTCCCATGGCACAAAGACACGTGGGAATGAATCAGGAAGACTGTCATACCTTCCTCTCTCTATGGCCTATATGTAAGCTGGGTCCGAGCATTGTATGCAGCACACATTTTGCTCACTGGCTTTTCTCTCTGAAAAAGCAAGATAGGGATTACCAGTTCATGATTTTTTTTTTTTTTTTGAAAAAAAAGCAAAGCAAGAAAGGAACAGTTATTTATTTGCTCCAAATATTGATCATGCTGCAATGTAGACACACCTATGCCATCTTTAAACTCGTGTACTTGTAGCGTCCAATAACATTGTCAGTAAACGATAATTGATTTTGCTACTCATCTTAATTTACCTCTGTGAAGCTGCGTGTTTAATGATCAGGGTGCTGCTACAGGCTAAGCAGGCAAGCTACTCTGAAATTAACTCAGGGATTATGATATAACTGTACTTTAGTGACAGAAAGACAGATACATTCAATGCAAACAGAAACTGTCCACCTGTTGCTTTTTGCACAGACAACATTTAGGAAGTTTTTATTTATTATTATTTTTATTATTACTATTATTATTTTATGTTTATTTCTAATGACAGTTCTTTCTGCTAAGAATTTCCTTAGAATCATAGAAATATAGTCTGGTTTGGGTTGGAAGGGACCTTGATGATCATCTAGTTCCAACCCTACTACTATAGATGGGCACCTCTCTTTATACTAGGTTTCTCAATATCCCATCCAGCCTGGCTTTGAATGCTTCCAGAGGAAGGGACATCCACAACCTCTCTGGACAACCTGTTCCAGTGTCTCACCACCCTCACAGTAAAGAATTTAATCCTAATATTTAGTCTAAATCCCCTTGTCCTATTGTTACATGCCTTTCTAAAAAGTCCCACTCCAGCTTTCCTGTAGGCCCCTTCAGCTGGAAGGCCACTACAGGATACCCCCAGAACCATCTCTATACCATCTGTTTTGGTAAAAAAAAACCACCATCCAAAACCAACTAACCAACCAACCTACCAGATTAAAAAAAATAAAAAAAAATCAAGTGAATATGAAATTAACTGTGTAATGCCAAAACCAAGAAAGTTTTTGTGTTAAAAATATGCAAATACATTTTGGACCAATTATACTTGTAGGTAAATCATTACATTTTATATAGCAGCAGACTTAGATGGACTATGTCCAGACTTTCTTACATGGGTACAAATTTTCAATTCAGACATAGCTATCAACACCCCTTCTGTTAAAATTTGTTTCTGTAGAATGGAATCCACTCTTCACTTTGATCACATTTCTAGTACTTTCAAGAATTGTCTTTTCATCCTATTAGAATGGATGAGTAAAATGCATGCTTTACATCCTCTCTTCTGATAGCTCTTCTTTCCTCTAATCTTCAGGCAAGGATTTGGATGAATTTCAGCAAGATATGAAAGCACTGACAGTTAAACTGTCTGTGTAGCTCACATACAGTCCATTAATGAATGCACTTCAATCACAGCACATATAAGGAGGGGCTTCTACTACCAACACTCCTTGCACATAATTCTATGCCAACACAGACTAAAAAATGATACCCAATTTTTTTCATGTTTAGTACTCTTCTATCAATCAGTGTTTTCAATTTCTTTCAGGTTATACAAACCAAAATTCATTCTATTTTCAGGGTTTTTTTGTGTTTGTTTGTTTGTTTGTTTTTGTAATGATTACACAACCAAAGGAAGAACAAGGAATTTCAAAGGAACATTTAGAATCAAAATTGATAAAAAAAAAAAAAAAAAGAAAAACTTTCACAACAATTTTCTGGATTTTGGGTATAGTCCAAAAAGGCTGTAAGGAGTGTGTTACCACCTAAAATTTCATGACACACAAGCAAACTTGGAATTTTAACTGTGACAGTACCAGAAAATTATAGCGTAAAATGATTTAGTTAGTTTCAATAAAAAATGTCTTAATCCACTTTGCACAAAACACCATTAAGCTGTGGAGTTTCTTCACATGGGCTGGTGTAGATGTTATTACTTGTTCATAATTTCAAAGTTCAGTGTTATATAATATAGAGAGTAGGAAATCCTTAAAAGTTTATTTAATTTTGATACAGCTTCTAGCTCACAGAGTTCCTGAACTTCAAGCTGTCAGATGTTGAAAGAGTATTCTGGGAAACAAACACCATGTGATTAAACTATCACTACTTTCTCCCACTGTGGAAAACCTCTATTACAAACCTCTATTATTATGAGTTTGATATGGCTGTGACTGTAGACAGCATATTTACTGCCTCACTGTGTGTGCATACAAATACAGCTGTGACACAGGTCTTGAGAAGAGCCACGCTGCAAGATATGAAGTGTAATTTGACAAAATATCAATTGCCACTCCTTTCTCACCTGGGCTGTGTGGTGTGGCTGCCAGTGGAGCCTCCCTGGCCTTTCTTTATCCCACTGCCTCACCTCAAAGCCTCCAGGGCCAGCCCAGGTGAGAGGAAATATTTTGAAACAGCATCACTTCAGGGTGACTGAACCTATTTTCTGCAAATGCATTTCAACCGCTAACTTCTTCTAAATACCTTTTGTTTTGAAATAACGGGTAGGTATTTGATCTTTTAAACAAACAGTAGAAGGAATTATCATCAATGAGAGGAAATGTGAGTGGATTATCAGCACTCACATCACACCTGCTGTCTGGATGGTCTTAATGCATGACCAGATTTGGATTTCTCAAAGACATGTCAGTGTAAATACAATTGGATTTGTTTGAGCACAAAATCATGTGAAGCATCGTGCTCCTTCTAGGGCATCATTAGAAAGAACTTCAAATATAATTGAAAGTAGTTTAGGATGTTTTTACTCCACTGTCAGCTGAAACACTTCTTAGTGGATTCTTGCTGGACGCTGTCAGCAAAAATGGTTAAACTACAAGGGCTGCTCCAAAAGTAATGCCTCCTATTTTATTATGTAAGTCCACAATGTCAGAGGCAGATATTGGTAGTATGACAGTAGAGGTTGAACCTTCCCCCCCCCCCCCCCCCCCTATTCCGTTACATTTTGTTGTTATATGACAGAGAACAGCAGAGGAGCAGTCTGACAAAATGATGTCTGACAGTGACAGTGACAAACAAGTTACATTCTATACAGCTATGCACAACTCTCACCTCAAGAAATGAAGAGTGTCTCAATCAGATCATCCACATGGATCTGTGGATTACAGACAGCTGTTTACAGAGCTGAATATCATATTCAGTGTGCTAGAAACTGTGCTAGGTGGCAATGTTGGAATATCTCAAAGTTTTTGCCAGGTGGGTACAATGAATGCTCACACAGGAACAGAAAGAAGAATATATACAAGCTTTTCAGGATCATTTGAATTAGAACAAGGCTGAAGGTGACGGTTTCCTGGGTTGCATCATTATTGGTGATGAGACATGGTGTCACCTCTACAAACCAGAATCAAAGCAGAAGTCCATGAGGTGCTGACATGTGAATTCCCCATCAAAGAAAAGATTAAGATGCTGCCCTCAGCAGGTAAAGTGATGTGCTCTTTTGGGACAGGAAAAGGAGGATCCTTCTAAATTCCCTGGAACTCAGAGAAACCATCAGTTCTGACAGCTAATACTGCAAAAGAGATAAAGCTGAAGGCTCAAACATCCTGAGTCAGGATAGAGAAGAAGACAGTCTTTATTTTGCAACATGATAAAACCAGACCCCATACCAGTTTGAAGATGTTGGAGCACACTGTTGATCATTGCTGGAGTGTTCTACCACACCTACCATATATGTCTGGATTTGGTGTACTCTGATTAACATCTGTTTGGGCTGATGTACTGTGTGAGCAACATTTTCCTAGCAACAACGTGATCACAGCAGCTGTGAAACAGTGGGTCATCTCCACTAATGCAGATTTTTATAAGCATGGCATACAGGCTCATGTTCATTGCTGGCAAAAATGCATAGCTAATGGTGGTGACTATGTTGAAAGAGAGTGTTCTGTAGCTGAGAATTTGTTCTATCAAACAGTGTTATTGTGCTCATTGTATCCATTGTAGTTTCCATAGAAATAAATAGGAGCCATTGCTTTCAAAGTTATCTAAATATATACAACATGTCCATCCCCATCTTCCCTGATATTCTGCAGTAGGTATCAGGAGGTGGGAGGTAACATGCACACAAATGACAACTGAAAAAGCAAAAAACACTGTTACAAAACTATCAAAAACTGGCACTATTTTGTTAAATGAAATTAACTGGGAAATAAAAGCTGGCATGGTTCAAAGCTGGTAAACTTCAAATGTGTCTCTTCCCAGATATTTTTTGGACTCTTTTCGTCTCTGTTTATAGTAGCACATTAGAGGTCTAGTCCATATCTCTGATCCCAGTGTCTTGACTATCTAAAAAATTGATAACTTATTCATTGCATCACCATAATAGCATAATAATCCTCAGCATTAGCATGAGGAAGAAAGTTCAGTGAAATTTTGCATCAGGAAAAAAAATAATGGATTTTTCATTTCTGATGTTCCAATGCAACATTAGTGCATCATTTATCTTTCCTACTATGAAAACTGCACTTTTCTTACCTAGACAGAGATCAGAGATCAAATTAATATGTTCTTCAGGCCCTGACAGAATAGATGCCTTCAGAATATTATATGTACACTCCAAGTACTAATCAAATGGCCCAGATACACTGAGATGGAAAGCACAGTATGGTACCTTTTATTTATTACATAAAATGAAATTACTAAAATCTAATAATTTCTGCAAAATCTACTGGGAATTTTAATTTGGTTCACTGATTCACATTCTACATTGCTTTGTACTTTGAGCAATTTGAAACAAGGCCACTTTTCACCTGAATTCATGAAACATTCGCTATTGACACTGAATTACCATACCTGCTCAATGAGTTTAATGAATTGCTTAGGCAGGCTGTACAGCCTCAGTACAAGCTTGTTTTAAGTAAAGGACACTTTAAAAATAAGAATGTTCTTGGGGCAAAAAGCAGAGCATTTTCCATTTACCTTTCCAGACTCAACTATATTACTCATTCCCAACAGCTCACTGGTTACTTTGCTAACTTCCCTTCAAAAGAATGCTCCTTTGGGTGCAGTATTCAAGTGTATATGTACCTCAGCTGCTGTACAGTCTTCCAAATGCCCATATTGATCCAAGATACTACAAGTCACTGCTGATAGGCAAGAAGCATTTACACAAAAACCCCATTAAAAATTAGAGGAGACATTTCTCCTTGATGTCTGAGAACAGGAAACTCTGGGTAGTTAGAAAAAATAAATATATATAATATATATATTAAAAAGTAGCAATTAATCTAAAATTAACAGGACACTGATTCGGTGTTTCCAAATTAAAGCACTACTGGGTGGTTCTAAATGAGTTCTAAAGAGACGGATTTCAGATATATGAATTGGTACAACTCTGTTGCTTTATTATACTGTTTCTTTTTATAAACCCAGATCCATTTAAAGCAGATGTGACTATAACTTAAAGTTAAGCTTACTAAGTATTTCCATACAGCTCACTATCTAGTAGGATTTTGCTTAAATCTGGAATAAACTATCACAGCAGTACACATTCTACATGAAGACTATGAAGTCTATGTAATACCAAATGAAAGCATTACAAAGCTACATTATGACACTCTATCAAAAAGAACATCCTAACTAATAAAATAGTTAGGGAAATTATTCCTTGTCTTTATGATCAAGTGGTTTCAATATATATTTGAAGATCTTCAAGAATAAGTCTGAAATCAGTGAACTCTGAGTATTCATGGAACATTACCATTCTGTGTACAATCAATGTACTACAAAGTTATGTTCATTTATTGTAATGATTTCTGTTTCATGTACTGACAAGTGCATATTCAAGAGAAAGCATTTTGATTTGTTTTCCTTAATCAAATATAATTCCAGCAGTAGTGGACATGGCTTCAAGTACAAAAGCAAACATTTAGGTTTATTCTAAGCTAGTCTAATTATGAAAGGCATCAGGGCAAAAGCATTTTCTTTCTGTAGCCACTAGCACTAATTTGACCTACTGGGGAAACAATTTCTAAATGTCAACATTTGCATGCCTGAACCCTGCTATGAACTAAAAAGATTTGTGTGCAGAGGTCCTACCTCAAGCTGTGACATACTACTTACCTCCTCTGGGGGAGTTAACACACTAATTTGAACGAATGAAATTATAACAACCAACTCTCCATGGTGGTCAGAGGAAAAGAACTCTGACTACAGTGGATGACCGCAGTTTAAGTGGTATACTGCTTAATTAAATAGTATTATTATAGCTGAATATGGAGTGCATAAACACTCTAAGAGAGAGGCTCTAAAAAGGGTCTTCAAGCTTGGAGGTAAATATGAGTATAGTACCCAGTTACCTAAAGAGAAAGTTGCTGTTGTTCTTTTCAGAAGTATAAGCTTTGAGACTTAAGAGAAAAAATTTACACATTTGCTATATATCCTGTTTTCTGCAGATGTATATTCCAGAGTGGACTCTTGAGATTCAGATGCTAACAAGTCTGAATAGCAATCTGGTAGAAAGGTCCATGAGTTGAGGAAGTTTGCATCTGCTCCACTGCTTAGTTCAACTGGTTAATGACCCATGAGGTCTAATCCAAAGACAAGCAAAGGCAGTGGGATTTTACTGACTGTGTTGAAAACTGAATCAAGCCAATGGATTAAGGGTATGATTCCTACAGGACCTGTGTTTTCAGGAACTTCCTCCAAAACATTTACCCTTATAACCTCAGAAACATTTTTAAAAAAGAATGCACTCTAAGCTAAAACACAGAGCCCTGATAACACAGGGTCACTTGATAACACTCTTATGCGCAGTGCTCCAGATACTTTTCTTATCTTGTGATTAAATGTTCAATTTGTTTTCTATACAATGATTTCTGTGGAGAAAATACAAGCACTGAGAGTTTTTATTTTGCCCCAGTATAATTCTTATGAGTTAAGAGCGATCTTTACTAAGTGGGATTTGGTATTGGCTCAAAATTTCTCTAAGGTATGCTTGTTCTACTGCTCTCCATGATATCTGAGAGCTCTGTTCCAGAATAATGCTGAATTAATAGACAGCAGGTACTACACCTAGCTTGGCTAACTGACTTGAGTCTAGGTTCTGTTATATCAAGAAGCAGTTTGCCTAGGTGTTATGTAGGTCTGTGGAAGTCAGGAGGTACCCCCAATAATCTCCAAAAGAAATCAAGTCTGCCAGTATTTAACAACCTATATCAAATCATATTTAAATATTTAAATCAATGCAAAAGAGATATCAACATTAAACTTGATTGCAGCATCTTAATTGTATGTATCAACTGATTCTGTGAAAGAGAAGCCGTTATGATTTATGTAGACTCAGGGACAATCAAAAGAGAAGTACCCTAAAATATCAGGTGTTTGACTTGAATAAACAAGCCATGATCATTGAGAAGACTTAGCATGATGAGATACACTATTTCAGAACATGACCCCATACTTTGCAAAGCCCAAACATACTGCTGTCGATCCACAGGGAAGGTAACTAGATAGAAAAGAAATGAGTTCTCAGTTTGCACATCACCTAAGTACGATAGAACAGCAAGTTTATACATTCAGGACAGAGGTAAGTACCTTAATTCGCATGTTACCTCTAATACAGATATCAGATACAGCATTAAATGAAGCAGAGGTGTTACAGACAAGCACCTCTGATCCCATCCTGCTTCTTTACACAGTTTTATTCCATGCATCAAGGGAAACAAAAAGTCCTTGGAAATAATAGATAAAAGTTTGTATGGAACTGATTCAGTTCATGAATATGAAATGCGTGGCTGAATCCTCCAGTGAGGAGAGCAAGGCTTCCTCTCTGGAATTCAGACAAAGTGCAAGTCCAGTCTTTATTACACATATTCACATCCAGAATTAATTGTGTTGGCCAAAAAATCCCAAGCAACAGGAAGCGGAACACTCATCACATAAATTTTCAGTTCAAATCATTATAGGTTATGAGAAACTAAAACCAGTGATTTATCACGGGATATACCAGGCATGTTTAGTTAGTATTCAGATAACAAGACCTTTATACATGCATAAAAATATCAATTCTGTTTTCAGTAATGCGCAATAGCCATAAAAGCCTGAATAAATGCATGCTTTTTTTATTATTCTTAAAATTTAGCACACACTCAAGTCCTACTGAAGTCCTGTTTCAGATTACATGCATTAAAATTTTTCTGTAAATCAGGAATATAGACTATTTTCTAGATAGCTGAACATACACTATTGTGTAAAAGCAAAGCAAAATGGACAACTTGAAGTTTCCTTACATGAGAAACCTTCATATCTGCAAGCACATCCTAATTCCTATATAATCCTGAGTGGTTTACCTCTTAAAATAAACAGACTCTACCTTATGTCCTTACTGGATTACTGTGAGTAGGATGTTTACATAAAGGATATAGCTAAGTATTCACCGAACATAACAAAAGTGCAATTCATTCCCATACATTAGAGCACATTATAATTTGGTGGCTATATTTAAATAAACCAAAATTTAACTATACCAGCAATTATGATCTAATGTTAAGACCATAATTGTGTTCAATCTTTGCCCTCCAGAGTTTGATTCATTCGTATGTTTAACTTCACTACCACTATCCACGGAGTGTAAGTATGAAGAATTTGTTGGGAGAGAAAGTAAGCATGATTTGTCATCCAGGTATATTAGATACCAATTCTGTAAATATAATTTTCATAGCTAATATAACCAGTTACATTCCAATTTATCTCATGCATTAATTTAATCGCATTTCAATAAACAATGGGACTTGATTTTCACTCTCAGTTACTTACTTGAGGAGTGCAGAAGTATTTCAGAAGTATTTAGGGAGGAATAATTTCGTGCACCGGTACAGGCTGGGGGATGATCTGCTGGAGAGGAGCTCTGTAGAGAGGGACCTGGGTGTCCTGGTGAACGACAGGTTGACCATGAGCCAGCAGTGTGCTCTCATAGCCAAGAGGGCCAATGGCATTCTGGGATGCATTAAAAAGTGCGTGGCCAGCAGGTCAAGGGAGGTGATCCTCCCCCTCTACTCTGTCCTGGTGAGGCCTCATCTGGAGTACTGTGTCCAGTTCTGGGCTCCCCAGTATAAAAAAGACAGGGATCTCTTGGAAAGAGTCCAGCAGAGGGCCACAAAGATGGTGAAGGGCCTGGAGGATCTCCCTGTGAAGAAAGGCTAAGTGAACTGGGTCTCTTTAGCCTTGAGAAAAGAAGACTGAGAGGGGACCTGATCCAGGTTTATAAATATCTGAGGTGTGTGGGGGACAAAGTGGCGAGGCCAGACTCTTTTCAGCAGTGTGTGGAGACAGGACAAGGGGGAACGGACAGAAACTGCAGCACAGGAGGTTCCGCATGAATTTGCACAATAACTTATTTACGTTGAGGGTGACAGAGCACTGGCACAGGCTGCCCAGGGGGGTTGTGGAGTCTCCTTCTCTGGAGATTTTCAAGACTCCCCTGGACACCTACCTGTGCGACCTAGTGTAGGGAACCTGCAGGGGGGTAGGACTCGATGATCTCTAGAGGTCCCTCCCAACCCCTATGATTCTATGATTCTATGCTTTCAACACAGAAATAAAGGCTTTAAAGCTCTTTTCACTATCCTAGCTGTGGAATATGCCCATAATATTGAAGAAAGAAAATTCTGAAGTTGTACTCACCTGTACTCTGGGGAACCAAAATGCTGAGTGTCATTTTAGGTTGATGCAGCATCACAACACTTGAACTTATAAGAAAATACTCTT
Source organism: Cyrtonyx montezumae (assembly GCF_038088225.1). Taxonomy (NCBI): domain Eukaryota; kingdom Metazoa; phylum Chordata; class Aves; order Galliformes; family Odontophoridae; genus Cyrtonyx; species Cyrtonyx montezumae. Next base: position 152,897,102 of record NW_027072034.1, read on the forward strand.
ATCAAAGAAAATATATATTAAAAAAAACAAAGGAATTCTAAGTAATTCTAATTAATTGTTTTCTTCAATTATCTATTGGGGGATTATAAATAAAAGAGAACCAGATCTTGACAAAAGTAGACAGTGTAAGTAAAAGAGGTAGCAAGAACAAATTGCAATGGGACTGCAAATACTTAATGAGCTATAAGAAAGAAGTTTTTAATCAAATGGGATGCATAGAAAGGCTGTGGAATTCCTTTCCTTGGAAATCTTCAAACTTGGCTGGACCAGATACGAAACAGTCTCTGAAGACAGCCTTGATTTCAGCAAGAGGTTGGTCTGGTGTCTTCCTATACTTTTTTTCCCTATGATTTAAAATTACTGATTTAGCTTTGATAAATTAGGCCCTAACAAGAAATAACAGAATGTTACTGACAAGTTCATCCTATTACATTAAAAAAAAAGAAAAACATGAAAAAAGAAGTCTTATTAGTCTCTCTTAAAGTTGATTATTCCTGAGGGTCAGTAACAATTTCTTTACTGTAAAAGACAGCAGAAAGCAACCCAATGGACAACAGGAGATATGGCATGTGCTAATCCTTGTAAAGCATTTGAGACATGCAGTGAAGCATAAATACTACTGCTTATGCATTCTTGGACAGGTGAGGATACATACCTTTCACTGAAAGAGTAGTATTGTAATGTATGTATGTCAAATTGGTCAGTAATAGGAATTCTTACAGAATTTAGGTCAGATTCTCAAACAACATAGGTACATTGCCATAAAGCTGAGGAGGATTAGAAGACTATGTACGTCTACAGTAGAAGATGTGACCATTGGGGTCAGATGAAGGTCAGGAGGCATTCAGCAAGACAGCAGGTGGGAGTCCGGATCAATGGAGAAGAGTAAGACCAACGAGAAGGAACAAGGAAGAGTGAAGCACTGAATCAGAAGTAGCCACTTGGCTGATGTGGCCCAAACCAAAGTTGTTTGTCACGGGAGTTGACTATATATACTGTTGATGTTTGTAATAAAGCGTCTTTACATTATGACTCCTGTAGAGATGTTTGAAGTCTGTTGTTTTCCTCACACATAAAGCTATGCAGATGTTAAGCTATTAAACATGTATCATTAATTCTCCTCTCATACGTTTTCAACACAATGTCTTTTTAAATAAAATTATTTAACAATCATGCAAACACAGAGGCAATAATTGATGTGGATTAGTATTTTGAAAAATAGTTCTTTATATCTTTCATGTGAATTTTGTCTTCAGGTAGAAAGAGTACATTTCACTGTTGTTACTGCTCTTTACCTTTATTACATTACCACATTAAGGGCCTTCTGAAAAATCTTCATGGATCAGTGTGGTGAATATCAATTAAAAGGTGGACAGTTAAACACTGTCTTAATGATGATTAACAATCTCAATGCAAATTTTGGTTCTTTTGACTTCAGCATTCTTCAAATCTCACTCTTGCTGCTGGACAACATCTGCACCACAGTCATAAAGAGCGCAGTGAGGCTTAAGAAACACTAGTTTTTTTATGGTTTATTTTGCAGAATAACAGAGTGGGAAAAAAAAAAAGCAGCAGAGGTACTTAGTGAGTTCAGAATGAAAAAAAAAACAATAATACTGTGCTAACATAATAGTTTATGGCTACTTAAGATGAGGATGTTGATATAGAAAGACAAAAAAACCTGCAAGATTAAGAGTAACTCATTTTCCTTTTATGGCCTGTTACTGCATGGCTGAACATCGCTACTAACTTTGTATTTTCAGAACGTACTGAATTTAAGAAAACTCTTTTGTTCCATTTGCAGCCCACATGCTGACACAGCATCTCATCTTCTATTGTTCCAACTTCTAACTATTATCTGATACATTTGATGTGCTGAAAGATAAAAAGCACACAGATTCCAGTTACCTTAGAGACAGCAAAGAAGAATTACTTAGCAAAAAAACAGCTGAGACTGGGCAGTTTCTGGCAATTTTACTCTGATGCGTGTGAGATCGACAAATGTGAGTTCAAGCCCGTAAGCCAGGAGTCTTTGTTGGGGCTCTGTTGTGCACTGAATGATCTCACCCTCTCCTTACTCCCACACACAGAGGTATAGAGGGAAGAGCAGGCTCAACCAGTTCTGAATTCCTTCACCAGCTCAGACTCCAGATAGATTCTGTAGCACTGGGGAAGAACTGTGGCTTATCTCTATCATTAGACAGAGCTGTTTTGAAGAAATACATATATTCAAGGTTAATAAGTACTTGTATCATCATTTTTCCTGGATGCTGCTTTTCGCGATGCGGAAACATTGACCTCACAACTGACAGAACTGGCTGCTGAGAGACCTTGTAAAAGCCTGTGGCTCCTGATGAGGTACAGTGCAAGGCCAAAAAGATTAATTTTCATATATTTGCTCTGAAAAATTTGGAGAGATAGACACTCCTCAAAGTCTGAGCCCGTACAGCCCTAGCTATTTAACTCAACAATTTTATCTAAGCTAGACATAACCAAATTGTATTTCATCAGTATTGTATTCACATGACTTGCACAGAGTCTGGAGAAGCTCCCATAAAGTCTGGTTCGGTAAGGCTTAATTTTTAAAAAATATGCTATTTATTTTCAAGTTCCATGAGTATGGCCAAAAAAAAAAGCATTAAGTGACCTGATCAAACTCTGTGGTTTATTTATGTATGTATGTAGAAAACAAAATTGGTGTTTATGATGTCACTTCATTATTTGTTTTACAGTAGAAACTAGGAATTTCCACACCTATTCAAGTGATTATTATACCTACTGAAAATGAAATTTCAGTGACTTCATGATATAAAGAGCAAGTTGCTAAGTTGCTAGAGAGTAAAAGTTCCTTCACCAGTACAAAGCTGTGCTGTGGTTCCAGGAAAAAAGAGCATTATTAGTTGTATTCAAGAACAAAAAGGATATCAAATGAAGGTAGGAGGAAATAAAGCCTCACTATTTGATGTGTGCCAACAGCGGTCTCATAAAACAAAGAAATCTTGGAATGCTTTATGTGCATAATATTTTTAAAGCTCTAATAAAGCAAGCATAAGCTGCTATTTACCACATTTAAAGACATGTGCCACTGAAGCTAGATTTTGCCATGTATTTTGTTTATTCCAGTAACCCCTAATTAATAAACGCTGATGTGGAGGCAAGCAGAACACTCATCTGTCTGTTCAGATTCCTCTGAATTACTCCCACATTCTTTTCCATAGTGTACAACACAGAGTAATAGCCTTGAATTATTCTGAAATCGTTTGGTTAAAAAAAGACAACATTGCCATGCCTGCCTTGCTGATTTCAAATATTTTTCTTTCTCTTACAGCTATTCAATTTCTTGTCTAACTGGAGTACCTGTCTACATGAGCTGTCTTCCTTCAGCATTTCCACAATTCTAGGATAGAATAAGAAACAAACCTCTCTCTGCCAATGATAATTATTTTCTTTTTTTTTTTCTAACTCAGATGTTGAACTGAAGAAAAAGAATAGTGCAAAAAAAAAATCCATGAAAAAAAATAGTAGTATAATAACCTGCCTATTCACTCTGCTGTTTACGTAATAGTATTAAAAAGCATGCTGTACATTGAGAAGACAAAACAAGCTATGAGAGCATGAAGGAACTGAGGGAATGTTGGCTTCTCACTATCCAATTTGGGTGCAGGAAATGATGATGTCACTCAGAAGCCAGATGCAGTCCCAGTAGCTGCTGAAATAATTTGGTATCGTATATACAGTGTATATGAAGTCGAGGTGGAATACACACAGGCAATCATTTGGATCAGTCATGAGCCAAATAACTAGTAGCAGAAATGCAAAAAAAGTATGGAATCAAAATATATCCTGGGAGGGATCAAATCACAAGTGGACTAGAAAAGGGTTGAAATTTAACAAGGAATCCAGTTAGGATTTCCTATAATGGCACACTGTTACCTAAAGCAGAACATCTGTGCTACCATGTAAGCTGAAATTCTCAAGTACTCATATCTGTACTCTGTGCTATGTGGCTGAGAGTAGACAAAGACATACCAGGTCCCACTAAAAGTAAGATCTTGTAGTTCAGAGAAAACGACTGCAATCTGTTAGAAATAGAAACTTGAATGAAACGAAAACAAATGTTTCCTCATTTTTTTAACAATTTAAACTCTAGGACTTTTGTTGCTGATAGTGTTGTTGAAATAAAGAGCTCTCAGGATCATAAAAATTTTGTGGGAGTGTGTATAGAGAAAGTGGCAACCACAGACACAACTTCAAGCAAGAGGATTCGATATTTAATGACCTGTGTAGGAAGATGAGAATGAGACTTCATGAGAAAACAGCAATGCTAGCATGAGGACATTTTTAGGTGTGGAAGGTGAGCACCCTCACTGCTGATGAAAAGCTAGCTAACAAAAAAGGTACATCCAGTAGTGACAACTGTGCAAAGTTATGATACTTTTTTTTCTGCTACATTTTTTCTTTATCACATATGTTTGAATGAATCTCTTATGAATAGCATGCCCTATAGAAATGAAAAACAGCAGACACAATATTGCCACTTATCGATCACAATATTTTATCTCAATTATCTTTAATTTAATAATTGTATTATTTTTCCCTCTGATTTAACTCTGAGGGCTTCTATTGCAGATACTGTATTTTTGCAGGTGGTTTAGGTTACCAACAATTTTCAGTAAGAACTCTTTTCAATTTTTTTTTTCCTGAGAGCTCTTCTCTATACCATTATTTTGTCTAATCATTAGCCTTCCTGGAAATATTAATCATTATGTCCACTAGACTTTCAAAAAGACCTGCATCAAGTTTCTTTAAATTGCTTCTCTGTTTATTTTAGCCACAGACTGAATAAAATGATTTGAATAAACAGGTCTGAAGCATATCCTGAATCGTACAGTTGGGATATGAACCTGAAATCCAACATAATTCCTGGCATTATAGTAATAGAATTCAGTAGAAAGAAAGAATTGTATTAAGCTATAAGTGCATGGAAAAAGGAATTCAGTACAGTTAGCTATGTTTTCCACAGTAAAATACCTTTTATTGTCCTTTGTTTCTTATGCAGAAGAGCATATGTCTAATATGCTAGAAAAACATGAGAAATTTGCTGCAATAGTTTTTGACTGATCATACACTCCTCTATTTTGATGTCATTTAGAAATAGATAGTAGAGAATATGGACTCTAAGTTTATAGAATATTTTGCCTTAAAAGTCTAAAGTTAATCCCAGACTAAATATTGCAGTGTTTTTTGGGACAAGGCGCTTCAATAGCTAAATCACTCGTGTCCAACTTATTCCTATTTAAGTCAGAAAAGTGATCACAGTTTTGAAGTTCCAGTGTAACGTTACCCTCATTTACTATCTTATCCTTACAACTGGGGCAATGAAACCTTCTAGGTGAGCCTATCACATATGAATGGACATCGCTTTCATGAACAATCATTTGTGGGCCATGGCATTTCTGTATTTTAGACCTCCTAAAGAGTTTCTGTTCTAATGATTATAGTTTTCACTTGCTCCTGTATTCATTAAGGTTTCTGATCTAAAATTTTATATTCTGAAGATTCAAATATACTTTTCATTGGGGCAGATGGTTTTAATGAGAGGATGGTTGTCATTCTAGGAACTCACAAAACTTGCACAAATATTTTGGTGGTTTAGGGAACACCCAAGGACATTTTTGATATCACTAGATTCACATGGCCTACAGTGGAAATTGTTTTGACTATTGGTCTCTGTTTGTGAAAATGGCTCAACCTATTCTATATGAGGAGTGAGCTGGATAGTTATAGCAGGGGTACCCACACATTACTAGCCTCTATCTATTGGCAGTAATTAAAATCCAACCAGTTTGGTATACATCTCATAAAGTAGTAGCTAATAACATGCTGGCACTGTAAGCTCACGCACAGTATTTATTGTCTCTTGTTTTACACATTTAGAAAACAAAAAGACTAGTTAGCTTAATAAAGCCAGTGTATGAATTAGGCCAAAGTATTTTGAATAAAAAACACATAAAAGAATATTCTGTTGAATAACAGAATAGCTAAATTTTGCTCATTGAGCACTACTGATTTTTTGGCATGGAAGTAGAAAAGAAAAAGAACAGATGGTGAAAGAAATAAATTAATTTTCTAGTGATGGAATACAAGATCACACTGAACTATAATGAAGGATGAACACAAATCCTTTGAAACCGGCATTCACAGCCAGTATAAAATGTTCCTATTGTTGAAGTTTTGGTTTATTTTCTAGTTATTAAAGGTTTTGCATTCAATACAAGTGAATATGAATTCAAAACAGAAATCCCAGGCAATACAGAAGACATTCTGATTTCACTGGGATCCAACAAAGCCAAAATTATTGCATATATCCTCAGATTTTATGAACCAGAAACTACTACTGCTGAAAATCAATACATTAAAAAAAAAAAAAAACAGAACAAGATGAAACAAAAAAAACAAGTAAGATGTATTCATGTAAATGATCGACCAAAAAAATTGTGGTGAGGGCTGCTAAATTTAACCTATAATCAGAAGGAAAATTACAGTGTCCAAACTTGTCCCAATAAAGTGACTACTACTCTCTTTGCTTCAGTAGAGATACATAAGTTTAGAAATACTCAGCTTGACTCTACTACGATAGCACTTCCTTTTCTTTAATGTGATCTAGTCATCCTTATATTAGCACAGAACTTTATGAAATGTGGAGAGATTTGTTTTTCACATAATGAAAATGATGTTTCCTCAAAATACTCTCATTTTTCTATAAGTTAACATTCTCTCAAACCACAACACTTTGTGATAAACAGAAGTATAATATCAATAATTACTTCAACAGTTATTAACTTTTCCCTAAGTTAGTGAAGACAAATTCCCTCTATTGTCCATGGTTATCATTCATTATTTACAATATCAATACTTTATGCCCCCTGGTCCTCCAAGCATGGTTCAAAGACCATTTGGTAACCATTTAGTAGATGAAGCATGAAGAAGTTTAATTTGGTTTTGAAAATGCAAATCATGACTGGGAACTTCCTGAAAACTCATAGGAAAGCTTGCACTGCATTTCAGTAAGCTTGCTGCTTTAAACTCTAGGGAAAAAATCGCTTTATCAAACTTAGAGATCAGTTGTGCATTTGCTTTTGAGAAGACAAGAATATCAAAATGTTTCAACAGAGATAAATGAATGCTCTTACTTAATTAGGAATGTTTAGAGCATGGGGCCATGTTTCCAAGGTTTAAATTATCCAGTTGTACTTAATTTGTTTATTCCAATATCCAGTTAGATAAACATTATTCACATTGATAAGAATTATTATTATTGTTGTTTTTATTTTAGACCTAGGTCTCTTGTTACACTTTCTGTTTCTTGCTATACTTCCTCATGCCTCACAGGAGATGCAATGGTCAATGTTATTTGACAGGTATTGCTACCCCTGGCCATTAGACAACATTTATTGCATCAGACTTCAGTAACAGACATTGTCTGCATGACTGGAATAATTTCCAGAACTCTGGGCCTATCATGTCTCAAAATGGAATATTTTCACTATAGCTGATCCCTACATCAAGTGAATCTCATTCTTGAACAGTTTTATATGGCCGAAGCATATGATACTATACAGCAGCAAACTGTTCACAAACATATTAATCAACTTAGCAAGCTCAGAGCTGATCTTTGGACACATTTTGAGGATGCATCAAATAAATCTGGCATTAAGACATATTTCTTAGAAGTTTTGTGGATCGCAGAGAACTATGAGGTACAAAATTTTGTAAGCCATAAGATACCTATACTAAATGTTGTAACATACCTCTGTATGTTTCCTACCAAGCAAGACAAACTAACTTCTAAACTCATTTTCTACCCCTGATGCTACTGGACCTCTGGTTCCTGATTGACAAAGTACAATCATGAACCAAACTTGTAATGGAAATAGAAATAGCCACACATAAACAAATACGTGTCAAATACATTCATCAGCAAAAGGAGAAAACAACACCTGCTTATATGCACATCACAATTCAAGGAGTAGGTGACCACTTCCATGAATAACTAAGACACCTGTGCTCTGAATAATCTTAAAATGTTGATTTCTTGAGTTATAAAATTTCCCATACTGAGCTGTCTGTTAGATATCAAAGTTTATTTGTTCTCATCACTCAGTTAGGGTACAGTACATAATTCTCAGAAAATGTATGAGAGTATTAGTTCCTTGCCAGATATCTTTGATAAGGACAAAGAGATGACCTCATGTGCCTGAAAATCTCTCAGGTAAGTGATCAAAATGATGATACAGAAAATTTTTACTTGAGATGTAAATAGAATAGGATGTGCTGAGAGTATGAACTATGGTTTTCATCGTGATAGAGATGAGTAGCCCTCTAATCCAGTGTAGTTAAATATCAGGAAACTAGTACGGTCTAGTTCTTTGGCACATTAAATAACACTATGTTAAGAAAACTAAACTGCTACATAAGGAAAAAAAAATGGGTAATGTGTTTCCAAGTCTAAACAGTTTGGATTTCAAGGTTCAAGACTTCTTTACTTTTTCAATTGTTTTTGTATGCATATTCTTCCAATAATACAATGTATTTCCAACATTTAGATTAATTTGTATGGATATATTAAAATATGTACATGCATATATGCATTTAAAAGTATAGAGACTACCTTGACAACTGATTAAAAGTGATTCATGGACAATAAAAATGTGATCAAAAAATGTATAGCATGGGCCAGAGATGAGAAGAGCACATGACTTTTAAAGGATGAATGAACAATATTGTTTTGATTTAGTCTGTCTCTCAAAAGACAGTATTTTCAAAGGTGTTAAACTCTTTAGCTGACTAGCTATCTTTGAAAAAAACAAAGTTCAGAGATGCTTTAGAAATATCAAAGTGTATAGATAAAACTGCATATAATATGAAATCAGTCGATCAAAGAATCTAAAAATTCATTATCACTCAGTCCTGCTTTTGCTTAGAAGAAATAGAAAAGATCTTCAGAGTTAAGATGGCAGAAAACAAAACAACATTAATCAGTGCAATCTTCAGCCCTAAAAGGAATGCAGTAACTTTTTGCCCTTCCTATAATATGGGCTTCCTATGACTGTGGTAGGGAAACTTTATATAGAAGGACATGCTGTGGAGCCCTTGCAGTAAAATCTGGTACAGCTGTACACTGGAACAGATCTGTACAGGATTCTGCTCCTGTTTCTGTTAGAAATGCCCTTGCAAATCGTTGATACATGGCTTGAAATAATTCAAAGTGATTGTTGCTTTAAATGCCTTCTTTTGCTTAGATCCAGTCATGTTTAGTTGGGAAAGCTTCAATATACTGGTACTCATATGATTACAAGAAGTTTAAAGATGTTATTCTCTGAACAGAAATAAATACAAAACTCCCCAGTACTTTTTTTTATTTCTTTATATTTCTTTTTTTTTTCTAGCTGTCAATCTCAGTGGCAGCTGCTAAAGCTACTTATTTTTAATCCTAAAAAATAAAATCTATTATTATTATTATTATTTAACAAACCCTTGGAACACTTTCTTCCATAAAGTCTATAAATTTTCTCCTTATACTAACCTACTTCTGCTTATGATGTCTGTTTTGTGCTAGAGAGGTCTCCAAACTATTGCCTTGGCAACCAATAAACATTAATCCATGTGAGATTTTCCTCTCGAAATACTTTCTATATTGGCAATGTTATGTAGGAGGTAAAATTCACTGGAACTGGAAAAGATGTTCTGATGACTTAATTCATACTTTTTTTTTTCCTTTTTTCTTTTTTCTTTTTTTCTTCTTTCCCCCCTGGATTTTTCAACAAAGCACAGTCTTAGGTATTTCTTTTATGACAGCAAATTCACTGTCAGTCTCATGGAATTGGCTCCACTTGGCATGCTTGGACATGGATTTATCCATCCCAGAAGACTTGCAGAACCTGAACAGTCTAACAGAACACGATGCAGCTCCCTTGAGGCCCAGAGTAGTTTGTGTAAAATCAGCTCCTATGTTACTTTCTGTTAACATTCTTAATTTTCAGTTATGCATATGTACAGTATGGTTTCATAGAACCAAACCAAGGACTATAAGAAATGTTTTAAGCTGGTAAGTGCCTGTGCAAAAATTGTTTCTTTAACCTTAACAGTTCTGTAGGTTAAAGCATTTTTTAGTTCGCATAGCAATCTTCAGTGCCACTGACATACCACTTAAATTATTTTGTCAGAAATTTCAAGCAAGCAAATAATGCCATACTTTGTCCTGCTGCTCCAAGTAATGCCAGCTGTTGAGATTGAGCTTGAAAAGAGAACTAATGTCATAACATCAGGTGCAGCCAAAGACTATGACCTAGTTTGTCAGCAACCTAAATAAACTGGAAAACGTACGGAATTTTATTGGCTTCAGATTGCATCTTCATAGAGTGATACTAAGGATTAGAATTTGTGCAGAATCTCACAAGCAGGAACAATTAGTTCCTAATAAAGTCCACTGATGGCTTTCCATTTACACTGAAAAAGTGCCAGAGTGTGGAAAGTACTAATACTAGCAGAGGGTGACAGAGGTTGAGGATTAATGTGGTGAGGTCCAAAATCCTAATGCTGTTGCACAGTGTAGACTTCAAAGTCAGCTTACATGTAGAAGTCTTTATTCATAAGAGCAAACAATTTGGAGCACTTGTCAATATGAAATAACACATTGCTTGGGTCTCTGAAGACATGATGTGAACCATAATGTGTGTTATTTCAAAATAACGCAGAACTTGTCACTTATTATTACTGTAATAACCTGTATTTGTGTAAATCAACAATGGTAATGAGTACTTACATCAAGGAAACAGCAATTCCAGCAAAGAATAAATTCTTTTTTTTTTTTTTTTGATTCCTTATGGAAAATAAAGAAAACCTTTTGTAAATATGGACTTTTGTTTCAGACTTACCTCCTGAAGAAAGGTTAAACCCCTTAGAATGAGTAGATGATTTCCTTAACATTCAAACACAACATGGGATTAACTTTTCAGAAATGTTTTCCGTGCTTAATAACACTCATATATTCATCTATGCCAGAGCCTAGGGTACTGCACAGCTTGTTTTGGAAAACAGTCATTCTTCTTGTATGACACCTGGAAGTCCCCTGATAATCTAGAGTATTCCAGCTGACTAGTTTAACAAACTGCACCTGAAACCACAAATTATACACATGTATATGGAGAGAGAGAGAGAGAAAGACAGAAAGGGAGGGAGGAAGGGAATGTACAAAGTGTTTTATCATTCAGAATGCAAATGAAATTGTGCCTTCTCAAAAGCAATTTTGTAAGACAAAATTGTCTTTTCATACTGATATGAATGAAAGTAGCAAACTTGAAAAATTTTGCAGCTTTCATATATAGAGCATTGTCTGATGCAAAGACAGGGAGAAATTTTGAAAACAGAAATTGTCAATGTTTGAATGCAGGATGGGAAATAATCATAATCTTATAGACCAAGAGTAAATTATGAAAGTGACCTTTTTAACAATGCCTTTTTTAACTGTCTAAAATGAACAGACTTCAAAAACATTTCATTTCTCAGCTGCAAAAGCAAGGCAATCAGGAAAGTACCTTTCAAATGACGAAACCTGACTGTGTGAAATCCAACTTGATACACTGTTAAGGAATTGTTCGTCATTATCTTAATATACTTAAATGTCTTTCCTATTGCTCCCTTACTAAAGTGAAAATAAACCAAGAGTAAGTCTTTCTGTTTCAGTACTTAGGCATTTGGTTGAGCCTTGAACTAAATACTTGTGTTATTTATTGTTGTACTGCTTGTTCTGAAAAGTCCAGATAGAAACCCATTGCGCAAAAATAGTTCTTGCCTTTGAAAAATATCCACTGTCACTGAAAAAGAAAACAAATGTGTGTGAACTTTAATTGTAGATTGGAAGCCAAGGCACAAAAGTATTATCTGAAAGTTTGTTACAGTGTGAAATTGAAGACTATCTGTTATAGCCACAGTTTTCCTGATGTTATTAATGTCCTTGAAGCATGAAGGCAAACACGCATCTCAGCCTATCAAAATCTTAAAAGCTTTATTCTTTAAAAAACTGAGTATGAGATCTGAGCTGATCTTACTTTATCCAGTATAGCCAGGTACCTCATCTGCTTTCTAGGAAGAATATAATGAAATATCCAGATAAAAAAAAATTAGAACTTATTTACATAACGGTTCTGCTTAACATACTGTAACAAATAACAGTATTTATTCTTTAATTAATGTATTAATGTATTAAATGTTCTTAAAGAATTAAGTACAATTGTTATTGCTATTTTTTTGGAGCTGTTTCCAAATTATGACAAATATGTCAAAATGCTTTTCAGAGGATGACAACTTGGAAAGAAATGAAATTCAGAAATGTAAAGCTTTTTGTTTGATCATTTCACCTGTCTGTTCTGGTGTGGATGTTTAACTTTCTAGGGTTCTAACAGGGAAAAATAGCTCAGATATGGTCATATCCTCAAACTGAGAAATCTTGAAATGTTTCTGATTGTCCTGTCTTGCATGGCATCTTCTGATATTAATCTATGCCAAGATAAACATGCCTCATCCTTGATTCTTACCAGTTGGTCAGGATTCAAGGATGGGTTGTATGTCTTATGCTGCGCTGCTATCATGTAATGCTTATGTTGCTTTCTGAGGTACTGTCAAAGATTTTAACAGGAGTTTTGGTCCTGCACAGAAAAGGATGGGAAAGCAAACACCTAAACCACACAAAGTTCTTACAAACTTTGCTGTAACCCTGTTCACACACAGTTTAATGTAAGAACAGTATAAAATCATGTGCCTTAGAGCAGTGCAATGATCCAAAGTAATGTTTTCATTTGGATAGAACTGGTGGAAAATTTTGATTAAATGGAAACTTCCTTTTTCATTGACAATTCATTTTGATGGAAAACGCCTGCTTAATCCTTGTAATACACTACCAGACAGTCCCACAAGGCAAATTCTCTGTTTATGCATGACTTAGAGAGAGCAACCATCAGCCAGGTTGCTTCAGCACTTCGCTGTTGCAGCTCAGTTCTTAACGTGCCAGTTCAAACCTGGAGTGCCAGTTGTGGTGGTGAATGAAAGCAGCATGAACTGGTCGCTCACTCATTTCACACACGCCACAAATCAATTCCTGAATGATAGTGCTTTTCATTTACCACATATGCTGAACTGCATTTGACCTGGTGGTGAAAGGTTTCATTTACCATTACAGTCACTTCAGCTGTGCAGTCTCCAGTCTGAACACTGATTTATGGATGGACGGATTTGCATATGGCAAACATCCACACAGCTTTATAAGTTAGCCTTTATGCCAATAAATGTAAAGTTAAGGCTATGATACTAGCATGAGTAATGTTTTTGTTAGAAACAGCTCTGTTATTTATTTTTTAATGCATGTAAGGATAGAATTCCACTCCACTTCCAGTTCAAAACACAGGGTGATTGCAAGAAAAGAAACAATCTTTCTTTATGGTCATCTCATTTCTTACTGGCTGAGTTCTGCTATTCCTTAGCAGGTATATCTGGGGATCATCTTGTTCCTGGAGATAGAACTGTATATAAATCCTGACACTGGTGGAGAAATTTCTAGGCTCCTCTTGGAGATGTAACAAAAGTACAGTAATACCCAGCCAGACCAAAAGCCAGTTTCATGCAGTGACTATTGGTGACCAGCTATGGATGATTAAAGAAAGAAGATGAGAGCAGAAGACATAGTTCCTGATAGCTCTCAAGTTGTAATTTTTACCTGAAGAATTTTTATTCTATTTTTTTGGTAACATGTGATCTCCTTTATATCCAGCCTCACTGATTGATGCAGAAGGCTCACGATCAGGGAGTTTCAATACCAGCACTGCTAACACCCTTTATAAATACTAAAGCCAATGTCCTGGCTTTCAGAGCATATTTTTACAGTAATCAAGTTGTCACTCTCCACAACATAGACATGTATCTTCCAGTTATGTTAACACTGTCTTGATGAAACTTCATGGCAAGTACTAATTCACTCTCTGTTTCCTGGTATGAGCATAGGAGAAAAGATCTACCTCCCACCCACATTCTCTAGCAGCTTTAGGAATGCAAGACCTTTCATGCTTAAATCATCTACTACGCAATGAAAACTTTTATATTCACTGAAACACATCATTCATTATTTTGAAACCTCATGTTGAATTTACATTAAGGAAGTGCTAAAAATAACTTGCAGCAGGGTGTGGTGTAATTTTGCACTATTTATTGATCTGGTCCAAGCATAGTTATGTAAATACCTTTATGTTTGTGTATGTTATGTAGGTAAATGCATACATGCACCTAAGGACGCTCTCAGAATTCAGAAGCTTTAGAAAGTTTTTTTCCCTTAGTTCAGCTCTGCAGAGGGAGAGGCTGAGCTCAGACATGCCCCATACCCCATCAGAACAGTTGAGTGGGAGCAAACATCTGATTTCAGTACAGAAAGGCAAATGAAGGAGAATCTCATGTTACACTTATACTCCGCATACCCTGCTGCTGGCTGGCAATGTTACACAAATGTCTGATGCCTGCACAACCTCTATTTGTCAAGTGAACAGGATTGTAGACTTTCTTACAGTAAGTGGTCTCCTTGACAGATATGAATCTTTTGTGTATATGTTACTATATAATGCATTTTCTACCTTCTAATATCAGCCAGAACAACTAGTGTTAGGATACTTCTGTTCCGTGGCAGCACGTATCTATTTACTAAGGAAAGACTCTGTAGGTTGTACTGATTTTTAACACAGTTTAAGTAATAACCCTAATGAAACTGATGTCCCGTTCCAGCCTAGTGAAAGACTCCATAACCACCTTCACCAGAGATTAGTAAATGTTGTTTTTATTGGATTTTATGCCACAAATGGTTTCCACTCATATTTTTAATAGAAAACATTATTTTTATGTCCTTCTTTAAACATATATCTATTATAAAACATGAAAAATCTGTTGTTCCACTACCCTCTACTGCATTTGAGACTTTCTGCATTTTCTTAAAAGGTCAGAATAAATTTTCAGATAATAGAAATGTCTCCATAAGCGGATAGAATCACAGAATCTTAGAATTATAGAATCACTGAATTATTAGAGTTAGAAGGGGCCTTTAAAAGTCATCTAGTCCAACTCCCCTGCAGTGAACAGGGACATGCACAGCTAGAACAGGTTACCCAGGACCTGATCCAGCCTCGCCTTGAAAGTCTCCAGGGATGGGGCATCCACCATATCTCTGGGCAATCTGTTCTAGTGCTTTGCCACTATACCCTCCATGTAAAAAAACATCTGATACATCTGAGAGGCTGAGATTTCTCTTGCTGTTTTGTGAAATGTTCCAAGAGACCTCTAGCAGGATGTCTGCAGTGAGGGAGCACATAGCCATGCTGGAGGACCCACCATGTCAGACCGGTGTTTGAAAAGGAGCAGTGATTCCTCCCCCATCTGCTAGGGTTAGCAGATATTTAGAGTAGCAGGAAAGCAGCTCTGGAGTCTCCCTCTGTGGAGAAGAACTCTTGGGCCCTCTCAGATGAGCTCATGTGAGAAGCCAGCAGAAGCAATTTTTCACTCAAAGTGCCTCAAGCTATAGTTATAGTGAGTAAGCAATGCTTCAGTAACAGACAAGTTTCCATGAGGCTGTGATCTTTTGAGAAAGATATGGGAATGGTTATTGAAACAGAACTATTTCATTACGGAAAATCTATTGCAAGACTAAGTATTACTTATCTAAAGTTACTGTGCTAAAATCAGTGGAACAGCTTCAAGGTTGACTTGTGTCTAATTTGTGCTCTATGTTATGCACACAGACAGAATTCTACATAGAATATTTGAATTGAAAGACCTTTAGAGGGTAAAATTGGGATAAAATAAGATACAATGTACTCCATTGCTCACAAACTCAGTTTAAACTTGCTTTGACATTTAAAAAAAATTAATTAATTGGCATTAAAACATCCCAAAAATGACTCTAAGATCCACCAGACTGAGCCAGCGTTGCTGTGGAGACCTCGCTTGACATTTTTCTGTCCTGCTGGACATGAGGATGCTCCAAAATACAACAAGGCAAAGAGTGCTCTTCTTGTGGTATTTTAGAGCACTCTGATCTGTGGAATAAGCAGAATCAAGGGAGATTGTTACTAGATAAAAACTATTTAATTTGGAAACAGAACAACATCTTGAATAGTGTTTGCCTCATTTCTTCCCATTAACTGGGCAAAGCACAATTTCAAGTGTTTTGAATAACTGCTTGTTTATTTTGTTTGTTTGTTTGTTTTCTGGATTGTTATTCTACATGAGAAAAAAGAATGTATATAGCTTCCCAAAAGGGCACTTCATGCCACAGTGCCATGTATATTAAAATCAATGGAACTTCTTGTGTGAGTAGGAGTTTGTGAGATCAGTTATTTTCATTTTTAATCTGCCGGTAAACTCAAGAAACCGCATTTGATTAGAGGAATATTATTGTGATTTTGAATAATTGCTCTTTCTAAATTCAGTGAATGAAACTGCATTTAACTTCATCTCTGTGAATCCTTTTCAGCACAATTTAACCAGATCAAATTAGTGCACAGAATGTGTGCTACAAATGAGTACCAGAGTGACACGAGCTATTTATGGAATTATGGAGCTTGGATAAAATACATCATGGTATTTTGAGGGAAGTAGATGGAATCTACAAAGTAATATCAAGGAAAATGATTACTGCTAGGTAAACTACAGAACAGTCCCACGTTATCTCATGATTAACAGGTAGGTAGGTACATAATTCACATCGCCTTCTGAGGTGAACTTTACTTTGGAAACATTTTCTAGTCTTTGTGCCTGCCTAATCACAGTTTTTGGAGCTGTTTCAGGCATGAAAGGCTTAGTAAATCTTTCTCTCTCCATATATACACATGCCAGTTCTAAGCAGACACGAAGTACTATAAAACACATAGAAAGCTGTCTGGCACGGAGCCTATTAAGACTTTTATTTTACTCCATGTTCCTCATTCTCCTACTGTTTATTTTCATTTATTTTGCTCTTCTGCATGCATGAAGTGTACCTTTTGAGGATACATTTAGCATTAAACTAAACCATCCAGCTACACTACCTAGTTAAACACACTGAAGTTCAACAGTGGAGAATAGTGAAATGCTGAGTGGTTTGTAAACCAGATTCAAGTAATGATTACTTTGAATGGCTCTTGAGTCAGATACTGACTGACACGATTCAAATAATACTTATATCCTTTATGATTCTTCCACTCCTTCCACACTGGCTCTTCAGTGAAGTCCTACATCTGCTTACCTCTTAGATCTTGTTCTTTTTTTGTTCTTTCTTTTCTTTTTTTATTCTTTTTTCCTTTGTGGGGGAAGAGAAGGTGGCTCTTTAAGCTTATATACTTTTATTTTATTTTTTTATATTAAAAGCAGCAGAAAACATACAGTTGTGGAAGACTTTATGTTGCTTTGTAAGATTCACTTTTCCCCAAATGGTCACTATTACAATAAATCTATTTAAAGCATGGGAGTTTCCATACCTGTGAATAAGTTAAAGTTTTATGGTGCCGCTTTTCACAGCACTTTGAAATGCAATGATCTTTGTCAGGAGCTAGCTGCAGAATTATTTACATATCTCTCTTCCTATCTGGGCTGACCATTCACATGCAAATAAGAGCTTTGACAGCTTCTCAGCAAATTTATGAAACCCAGGGATCTGTCCATTTTTCAGCTCAGATTGAAGAATAGGACAATACCTTAGAATAAAGGCCTGTCAGACTCTAGATTAGTTTCTTATGCTGCAATACTGAATATGGAAGAAGGGAAGGGAAGGGAAGGGAAGGGAAGGGAAGGGAAGGGAAGGGAAGGGAAGGGAAGGGAAGGGAAGGGAAGGGAAGGGAAGGGAAGGGAAGGGAAGGGAAGGGAAGGGAAGGGAAGGGAAGGGAAGGGAAGGGAAGGGAAGGGAAGGGAAGGGAAGGGAAGGGAAGGGAAGGGAAGGGAAGGGAAGGGAAGGGAAGGGAAGGGAAGGGAAGGGAAGGGAAGGGAAGGGAAGGGAAGGGAAGGGAAGGGAAGGGAAGGGAAGGGAAGGGAAGGGAAGGGAAGGGAAGGGAAGGGAAGGGAAGGGAAGAGAAGAAAAGAAAAGAAAAGAAAAGAAAAGAAAAGAAAAGAAAAGAAAAGAAAAGAAAAGAAAAGAAAAGAAAAGAAAAGAAAAGAAAAGAAAAGAAAAGAAAAGAAAAGAAAAACAACAACACAAAAGTGAACAAAAAACTCTTTCTTGCAATGGAATAGAAAATCCTGAGTACAAAGTGAATGCATTTTGGTCACAATATTAACACCAATTTCTCAAGGATGGACAGAGAGAGAGTAATTTTGAGAAGTATTTGAAAGGCAGAGCTGACTTAAGCTATTGTTTTTTTCTTCATCAGTAATCCAACAAAACTACTCAGTCCCTCAGGAAAACGTAATTCTTCAGAGAAGGTTGAATTTACTATATGATGGATGCATCAGCATGATATTTAGGGATGAAAGTGAACAGAAGATACCTTTCTGCTAAACATTAACTTAGGGAAAACTTGAGTTGTGCTGCTGAGCACTTGCCCACAGTATCGACTGACTTAAGAAGTGGTCCCAGAACAGTTCATCTCTTCATCTTTTCACACCAAATCTCATCATTTGGCTGGCACATGCAAGCAATTCTCTACTAAATCCTGATTTTCAAACAGTCTGAGTTGCTATGCTCAGGACAATACTATCCTTCTGTGTCAATTATCAAAAATTACTGCTGTTCTTCCCACTCACTAGCTCTTATTTTCAAAGAAAATTTGTTTTAAGACTTAAAGTCTCCTTTTCTGGTGTGGTTCCAGTCTTATAACCAGAAACAAGTACATGCTTCCTAGCCTAAAAAGTCATATTTTACTTCTCCTCATACAATTTACATACATTGATCACTACCATATGTCTGGCATAAGGTAAAATAGTTTGTATGCATAGTAATGGTGGCAAACCTACAGTGAAACAAAATTCAGCATTTGTTGTATTCCTACACACTGACACAAAAAGGTTCTAAGAGAATGGCAATTATGAGAAATGTCCTTTAAAAACCTGCTTGTAGTCTCAGCTATGCAAATTATGTTAAAAAATAGAAGGTGCTTTGCTGCCTTGTCCTCATTCTTTTTGGAGCAATGTCAATTAACAGTATCAGTGGTCTAATTCCCTTCTCTCTTGCACCACAGCAGACACAATCATTTAATGAAGTTATATTTGATTTACACAAGGATAATTGCTGATAGCTTAACATTTCTAATATAGATTAATAGTACACATGAGATTTGATATTGAGAAGGAAAATGTTTAAGTTTTTTACTTCTGTAAACTGAATCTTTTTTTTTTTTTGTTTCTGATGATCTGTTTGACAGTCTCAGGAATTGAACTTAGCTTTTCTAGCATCAGCAAAACCAACACAAAAAAATGCTTTGATAAGAAATTTTAGTCTAACAAGTCAAATTACAGAATTTTGTCTCATTCATATATGTCTCTCTTCTGTATTTCTTAATTAATAGCATGAAAATTAGTATTTTATTGTGGAAGAAGAATGTCATTCAAAGCAACCATGACATCATGTAAGTGGCATGAGAAAGCATAAAAGCAAAGCAATGAAATTCCTTGTGTTAGTTCACTGAAGGTAATATTTACATACCACATAAAAGATATTTGGAATATACAAACAACCAATTTTATCTTCACATGGGCCAGGATGATAGGGGGAACAGGTGATCTCTTACTTATTTTAGGAATCTTATAGAGATGCATAATTCCCTTTCTGAATTTATTATATCAGTTAATCCTCATTATGAGGTTTGAACTATGGCTGTTAAGACTATAGTTTTCCATTGAGGGAGTCACAAATGACAGGCAATTATATCTGACTGAGCTGATTACCAAATATTTCCCTAGTGACACAGAAGGGGTTCACTCCTCCTGGAGATAGCTGGAAAGCATATGGGGCATGGAGAGTGAAAAAAAGGGCTCTGTATAGAAAGAAATAGAAGTTTAGAGTCCAGAAGCTCTTGGTAAGAACGTATGCATGTAAGGGCAGAGGAGTATTAAACACCTCTGTTAAGATATATTCAGACTGAGTGGAAAGAGAAGTGTCTAAAGGTTTCTAGTTTTGTCCGATAATCACTCACACACACACACACACACATACACACACGCAAAGCATTACCTTACTCTCCCTTTGTTTTTAAAGTTGATTATCTGCTATGGTTACAAAAGTGAAAAGGAGAGGTCTAGTTTAAACTTAGAGAACCAGGCCAGGTTTTTGCAAGCTCTCACATACTTTTGGTAGACAGAATTACAAAGACTAAACATAAAGGCTCCTTCTTTTCAGATGAAGCTATCTTCAATCACCTTCACAGCGTGTTTACTGTGAAATAAAGGTAGAGACTCCAAAAATATTGTGAAGTGCTCCTATATAGAATCATCTGAAATATCTAAATTGCATTAATTTATATGGGTTTTCTGGACAATAGGCATGTGTTTCATGTTACAGATAGAGCCGTGAATATAATTGTTGTAATTACTTTCATATACCTGTAAGGTCTTTGTATGTTGATCAAAACTAAGTTCTGACTGAACTTGGAAGATATACAGTAATGAGATTATTCTGACAGTGTATACAGTGCTGAATAAGCACAGCAATTCTCTGACCTTGAGCAATTCCTCACGAGATAACTTAATATAACTCTGCAGGTGGAGAAGCTGACAGAGAAGAGACAAAGAATTAATAGGATTTCACATTTATGGTGTTTTCTTTCATTTCCATTATAGTACTGATTTCCTGTGCACCTTCAGCCATGATGTTGGGTTTCCGTTAACCTCCAACTTCCACTTGTGGGTGAGGCTAAAAAAAAACTTCCCTGGTTTGCATGACTGTTGTCCACTGAAGAGTTGCAATGGGTGTTAGAAGAATGATGAAAGACACAAAATTGAAAAGAACTGCCAGAAAAGGAAGTAAAAAACGTACTAGACTACTGTTCCCTGTACGCAGTAAAACATCACAGATGGAAAAAAAGAGTCTGCAAAAATCTGAAAAGTTAGAATGATAAATTTATGCAAATTTTGTTTTCTATACTCCAGACTGCAGAGAAAAACAAAATTTTCAACATTCTTATTTTTACTTTCAAAACATTCCTTTAAGAAGAGCTATAGGGAATGTTCTTTCAAATTTAATGAATTCCTAAATCTTTTCTCTTGAGATGAAATCTTGTTTGCCCATTTCTTCGAGGTCAGTTATTGTGATTACATTATGTATGACGATATGCATACATATTTTGTACAACAATGTGGGGGAAGAGTTACCATACTGATAACAGCTCAACCAACATCCTGCAAATACTGTCTTGTTAATGTGTAGGACATTTCAGATAAATGCCAACAAAAGCTCTTTTAAATGTTATCCTGCCTTCTTGTACATCTGAATTTACATTTGCTCTCAGTTAATGGACTCTGACACATTTTGGGAGAGCAGCAATTGAGAAATAAAATGATTTCCTGATTATGCAATTCATGAATTCATTCATTTTCATTGCTGTTGGAGAAAGATGTCTTGATGTGACTGTTCATTTGCTGTATCCTTGGGGAAGATAAGGAAGAAAGTAATCTGGAAGATAAAATTTTCTTGCTGTTATCCCCAAAAAGATATTTCTGCTGTCCTTCCCATTAACTGAAAGAATGTTTTGCCTATCATACAGGCTTAGCAGAACAAAGATGTATAAAATGCCTTGCATGATGGGGATGAGACCAAGTTAACCTACAGGTATTACAGATCCACACTCATCATTGCTGATATGAATTTGGTTGTGCTTTGAGAAAAAGAGCTCTACCAGGAGTCAGAGCCATTTTAGACTATATGTTTATGAAAAAGTAGTAAAGTTGCACTGGGAAATCCATAAAGGAAGTAAAACTAATATTAACACCTCCGAATCTTCCCTTCATCTTAAAGAGACCCACTCAGTTCCGTGCCAGGTGTCAGATCTGTGTGTAGCAAAGGATAGCTATTCCGGTGTCAGCTGCTGATGAAAGCTGCATCCTGCACTCTGCAGCTCTTTTGGATGCTTGTGAGCTGTATTTATCCTCTGTTGCCTCTAGAAAAGGCCACCAACCCCTCCCCCTTGAAAGGCAGCTCTAAATCCTTTAAATTATCTCACAGAGCTTTTTTTGTGTCCTTTTCTCACACAAGGCTGGAATTTCAAAAGGAGCCAAGAGGGGCCGTCAGAACCAACATGAGCTTTGCTTCATTAGAGTGGAGAGTAAAGGAGAATTTTCTTTTTCCTCCTTGTACAAGTTAGATGAAAGCAAATAACTACTTCATTCCTCGAATTGTTCCCCTCAAGATCCAACTTCGCACAAAAATATTTACAAGAGACGAGAATTTTATTTGACTGCTCACTTCTAAAGTTTCTGCAACATTCAGCTGGAGAGATAAGCAAGCAGCCCAACATGTGTCAAACAATTTTAAAACATTAGAAGAATGGCAAAAACTTCTGACTTTCCCATGTTTGGCTATCAAGCAGCAAAGGATGAAAACTAGATGTGACACAAAGTAATGCACACGCATTGCATAGATTTCTGTAAATGAGTCTAGCTCAAGGAGAATTTGCAATCACCAAGGTGAGAAAAGAATCCCCAAAAGTGTTAGTGAAACTTAGAATTTTTAGAAATGAACCTAAATTAGGTTTCATCCTGCACTCTCTAATGAAATAGGTCAACTGAGAAAGGGAAGACTAAGCGTCCAGGCACCTGTCCTTTAGATTGTACATGCACATTTGCATATTTACATACAAAGCATCTATACAAAATTGAGTCTTGAAAATATTTTTTATTTAAAGATTAGAAGCCTTCAGAAAGTAATAGGGCTGGTCAGGGGACAGCTTATTGAAAGCTCCAAATGATTAAGCTATTAAATTAGTAAAGCTCTGCAGCCCCAGACAGTCACTTGCAGCATGTGTCACTGGATTTGGAACAAGCTTATTAAGGAGGAGAGACATGGGAAATGTAAGTTAGGGAATTGTTTTAAGAACAATGAAGAATTTAGTAGTACTCTATTTTTCTCACTGTGACTGAAGGTTTGATGCAAATTTAGATTGAATCGCAGGTGACCTCCAGATCAGAGACTGAGGGCGTACATAGGTTTTGAGAGTTAGATTTTTACACAGCTTAAAATGCTCATTTAGACAAGAGACACATTCTCAAATTTGGTTGTTTTGAGATCAAGACACAACCTAAATTCTTCTACAGCATCTAATTGGTACCTTCTTTTGATATCCTCTCAGTAAGAAAAAATCTAAATGAATGAACAAGGAGCTTAATTTCCTTTCCAGTCACTGAAGAATGATGGGCACCCTTAAAGCCTCATTCAGCGTGCCTAGCCCAGGATTAGCTCTCTGGAGGTTCCCCTTTCCTCCCATTGACAGTAACAAGAGCTTAATGTGACTGACATAGTCAGTCAAAAAGAGAGAAAGATACTGCAGAGAACTCCTACTGCGCAGGAGAAAGGCTACAGCACTCTTAAGATTTTTGATGCTCTCAACAGCTGTGGCCATCCCTTTCTCTTGTGCACTGGGGCACTGTCCTGCTTGGAAAAAATAGGAAAAGTCAAGTAAATGTTAAGATCCCCGCAGTTATTCTCAACATCCACAGCTGTTACTGCAAGAGAGCAGCTAACCTATATGAAGGCTTTATGTGGGAGGACCGTGAACTTGCAGACATTCCTGAAGGGAGCTTTAATCCTGCAAGGGAAGGAATTTGCTGAATCGCCCACCAGCCCCAGCACAACACCAGCAGCAACTTTCACATGTAAACTTAATTAACAAGTGCATCAGGATGAGCTACAGAACTTCCATTTAAAATTTTGACATAGAACTGATGGGATCTACCCCACATATTTCCTTAAAAAATGAATGTGTGGGAGCCTGAAGACAGTTTTATCCTTTTTAGCTTTCAAACAACTGGAAAATATCACAACTATTGACACCACTTATAAAGATTTGTTTTCCTCTCCATCACTCAGGCATTGCCCCAGGTGAAGACCTGACTTTCCTTCAGGGTCAAAACAGGCTTCAACTGATATAGAAAATGTTCAAAATATTGGAACAACTCTGTACTACCTGTGTTTCCATTTCAATCTTCCAGATGTGAGTGTTAACAGAAAAATCATGTGGTCCAAGAGTAAACAACATGATGTCTCCCTAATACTAGCTCTAGGCATTAAAAGTTGTACTCTGAACCAGTGATTAGTCAAACTAAAATCATATTAAAAGGGTCAGAGTATAGCAGTGCAGTAAATAAAACCTGAAACACACATCTAAGCAAAAAAAAAAAGAACTGAAAATACAAATCATTTAGTGGTTTCTTCTTGAATGGAGCTCCATGTAAGTGTTTTCCATCTATATAGATGCAGTTCAGGAGCGATTATCATAAATAATCCATTTACATTTTAACATCCTGCAAATACTGGGTTTCTTATTTTAAATACTGCTAAGTTTTATGGAATAAGTACATATAGAAAAAAAAAAAAAAAAGAAGCAAACAGATATTTCAGTCCTGATTAGGAAGACTTCAAGCACAGAAGCAGTTTTTTAGGAAGACTTTATGTATCAGCAGGTCCGTTGAACTCAATCAAACTATAGATGTTTAAAATGTTTGCTAGGGGAGTTTTAAAGCTGCTGTAATAAACAGCAGGGGTGAGTGCTGCACACCTTGTACACAGCTAAAGAGCAGACTTTCCACTGTTGCCAGTACAGCACCTGCCACGAATAGTTCAGTCATTTTCAATCCTTACAGCACAAATAATTATGGAGAACTTCATCTTCTCAGAAAAGGAAGGCTCTGTAATTCAGAAACCACTTTTTCCACTGGAATTAAATGGGAAAGCTGGAAATGCAAAATGAAATGTTGGGCTAGGTTTTCACCCTTCTTGTTCCAATTACTCTGTGTGTTTCAGGCCCTAATTAGTAAGCTGAAAATTTCCGTATATAGGCAAGATCTGAGCTTAGGCATTTTCTTTATCAGCTTCTCCCTCCATTCAGCCTGTGGGATGCAACAGACACGAGCAAGATGCATTTGGATTGTTCTACGGTCTCTCCAAACAGTTTCTATGTCCCATAAAGACCCCACTCAAGCAAGGCAAGGTAGAGCAACACAAAGAGCTTCTCTGAAGTATTCAACATTTATGGAGAAAGAAAAAAAAATAATAGAAGACAGACAAATTTATAGCTGCATCTGAGGTCTTCATTGCCTCCAGCCTGCACTGAGATAATGGTGAGGACACAGAGTGCCAGGCCATGCAGAAACCCTGTGCAGGAGTGGTGGAAGCTGAGCCTGTGATGAGCCTGGCAGTGTCACCTGCTTGCCGTTCTTTCCAGTCTTCTTTCCAAATCTAGGCTGCCCTTCTCCTTTTCAAGCATGTTAGAGAGGCTTTTACCTCTGAATTTAAGCGTAAGACATTTTAAAGAGATACTTTGAAATCTAAGACAAACTTATGTAGCTGTTCCAGCTCAAGAGAGCCTGTATTGGCTGAGGTTACTCTCCCTTGTCCTTCTCACACTGCTTTTCCCTTATTTGTGGAGTTACTGAATTGTGATTTATAGAGTTTGATTGAAAGGAAAAACTACAATCAAACCTACCAGCAGGTCATCAGCTAAAACCCAACTAGGTCAATAACCTATAAACCAAGTATCACATTTACTCTAGCATACATACAGGTAATTCAGAGCGGTGTCATTCCTCCCTCGTCACAATGTGCTGCACTGATTGACTCAGACAGAAGCTTTGCCATTTCTCTCGCTGGGGCCATGATTTCATCCATATAAAAATCCATCAGATAAAATTGTAAATCAACTGTACATCAAGGACGGAGTAGTTCTTACTATCACTCCAATTTTAAACGAAACACTTATTTTTAATATGACTTGAAATGGATCCAGAGAGTAATAGAGCTAAATCTGTGAGCAATGCTTTTCCACTTATTTGTTCTCAAGTAATATGTATCCAATTGAGCAACAATAACAAAGAAGAACCACACATGTACTCTTACAAAACATACTTACAGCATTTAGTAATTTTCAACAGAAAAAAATAGGATGCAACAGATGGATTTAAGAAAGTTGGGTTCACAAGTTTTACTCATGTGGAGACAAAATTGGGGCTGCTTTAGGAAAAATTCATAAGTCAAATAACTGTTAATGGAAACTTTTTCTTTGAGCTTATATGTTTATATTTAAGTGTCACCATCAATAGTTCTGTCTCTGCTTGTGACGTTACCTCCCCCCATGTAGAGGACAGCAAAAGAAAATAAGAAACAATAAAGGATGCAAAAAAAAATCCCTCTGGAGTTAAAGCCATATTTATTGTTTCAAACTTTGTGCACTCAACTTGGTCACCATCTTTCTGATAACCCCCTGCTCCATAGAACTTTCTGGAACACAGTCTGTGACCTGGTGACACAACGTAAAGACTTACAGCCATGTTGAGAGCCAAACCAATACAATTTAAAAAAAGAAAAAGCAACAACAAAAGCCATCTCATTTTTTTCCTTTACATTTGGCATATCAACAATAACGTTTTTTTGTTACTCTATAATAAAGACACAAAATCTTTGAAGGACACACATAAAGGAACTCTGAGGTTGAGTGGCTCAGCTGAGCTTTCAGTTTTATAGATGTATTTTTTTTTTACTATATATGATCCAGAACTAACGGACTTCAGTAAACTTTGCATCAGGCCATTAAACATATTAATTCTCTTTGAATAAAATAAGGAGATAGGTATCACCTGTGTAAAAACTTCTCAATCCATGCACTGAAAGGAAAATACTTAGAAACTTTAAAATGCACGAAGCAAAACCCTGGTGCTACCGGAGTTTCTCCACAGATCTGAGCTTGTCAGCAATTACTCCAGTGCTCTCTTCAAATTTCCTTCCTTTAATACACCTCAAAGGTGATATAAACCCAATAGCCAGAGTTCTGTTTTACAATAAACAGAAAGAACCTCTTCAGGCCACAGATGTGGCCTTAATAAATGCACTGTTACACCTTCCCTTCCTCTTCCTATCGGCAGAGTGCCCTATAGGATGCTTCTAAATCTGCTGCAAGACTGAGTGACAAGAAGTTAAGAGGAAGCAAATATGGGAGTTCACTGAAACTTCTGTCCAGCAACCTGGGAAATGGCAGAGCTAATGTGGACCTTTGAAAACAAGTGACCATAGGAAATCAGGGTTGGCAGGGCTTTAACCCTTCATGACTCATTTCACTAACTTTTAAAGCAAATGTCTGAGCTTTTTAACCATGTTTGACAACCAGCAGTCGAGAAAAACAAGAAGTGCATCCTTGCTTCTCTTTTGAAGTAAAGCACTGACAATTAGCCCTAAGGTATTTGCTTAGGAAAAAAAATACAAGCATGCATGTTACAGTACAATGATAGTCACAGAAAATAAAAGTCACTTGGGTCATTCTTTTCACCCCACATATTCTTTTTAATATTTTAAGTCTTATTTTACTCAACCACAGCTCTTTGAAGAGAGGCAGAGCTGATCAGTGACTGGGGAGCTTCTTATCCTAATGGCAAGGAGTTTGAATAGAGATAAATCATGTAGCACCACGCGGCAGTGAGGTATACCCTGAGAGATGCATATTAGCATGTAAGGTATTCAGCACGTCCCTGAAAGACATATTTTCCATACCTACAGCTCTCCGAGCTGTTCCTAGCCAAAGTGTTAACATTTATCTGTGCACTAGGCTGGAAGGAATATTTGTCTTGAAAAGCACCAGCTGATAAGGCTTAGTTTCCCCTGACTAATAATGATATCCCTATTCTGAGGGATCAATGCAGCAGCACATGCAACACACTCCTCTTGACCTGGCCAAGCATTTACACTGGTACTTAACGTTAAGCACGTGAGTGGTCTCATTTGATTTTTAGGGTTACACATGTTTTAAGTCAAATATGTGATTAAGTACACGTACGAATCAAAGGCTAGAGTGTGAATTCCTGTAAGTCTTCAGGCTTTACTTTAACTTGCTTTGCATTAAACATGTGCTTACTTTCTTTGCTAGAAAGGAAGCAGGGTTGCTCAGCATTTGAACTCATTATCTTTTTACAGTGACCCAGCAGTTACAAAAACAGTGTCAATGCTCCTTTCTGTTTCCTGTTGCGTGCATATAGGACTTGAGTTTATATCAAAATGTTATGTCTCATATACTTAGAAAATGAGAATTAAACCCTTGCACCCAGCAAGACTTGAACTGGAAAACGATCAATCAGCGGAGTAGCAAAATGTTGCTAAAGTGCATATGGATACAGTAGCATTGGAATAAAAACAAAACAAAAAAACCCCACTGCCAACCAGATTGTGCCTTCCTTTGGGATAGTTTCTGTAAGGTTAGCCAGTTCAAGTGGGGGGGGAGCAGACTTGAGAGCCATCAGTAAACTTTAAAAGGGTGAAAAATAATAAACAATAATTAATTAGCCATTAAAACCCTTTACAGGATATTTTTATAGGATTAATGCTTCTATGGACTAATCTGAGTTTAAACATGATTGTGAGAATTTGGAAGCAATTAAGAGGTTTTTAATGATTTTTGCTTGACATGGAGTATGGCAGAAGCTTTCTTCAGTCTACAGTACTCATAATATTCAATTTTGTTTAAAATAGAAATGGCTTCTCATATGAAAACTAAACTAACATTCTGAACCACTCTAACTCTTCTTTTCACATAAATCCTTTCAAGTTTAAACACACACCAATATGCATATGTGTATTCTTTAAAAAAAATCCTGCACGTGTATTTATGGTATACAATGCATCCAAGTTTTGCAGGTGTTAATATATTTTTATTTTATTTTATTTCATTTTTTAATCTAGAGTGTTAAAATGACATCTGCCTCATATCAGAGTGGACTCCCCCCCCCCCCCCCCAAAATTACAGCATGCAAAAAAAAAAAAAAAGAAAATAGAAAAATGTGTTTCTACTGGCAAGAGATGTATTGCCACTATACTATAAACTGGGATTGACATCTCTGACCAGGCGTGCACACACATGTTCTCTTTTTTCCACTGTAGTGTATTACTTTTCCTCCCTATCCTCAGAATCAGAGCTGCTGCTCTTTCTCCCAGCCTCCAATAATCTGAGAATTAGGAGAAGGCAGCTCTACAGAGAGAAATGCACACACACAAACACACCTTTCTTAATAATAATGCTCCGCAGCTCATACATTTCAATCTTCTTTCCCAGTTACATATTCTCCAGATTTTCTGCATTCGCACAGAAACGTATTTACAGAGGAACCACTCTGATGAAGGAAAGAACCTGCCTACTCCAGAGCCGTTTCTTAATACTAGCAATATGGTACAAAAGTTAATTACTGACAATTGCAGCGTGAGCGGTATTACACAATTTCCACATAAACGTAATCTCAGAGCTCTTTCTTCAGTTACACCTTCCCTGTGATCTTTAATGAAATGCATCAGACTACACCAAACGCAACCTCAGATCAAATAAATCGCAGTGCACTCAACATCCACAGGCAGTGCTTTCCAGTGCTTAACAGTCCTTTCCCCACGTTCTGGACTGATCTGCTCCTTTCAGTTTATAGTTTCTTGGCAAACCCACCATCTACTGCTTATGTTAGGCATCTGATTGTCAGATTTGTACAAACTGAATATTCATGACTTGAAAATTAACCACTTCATGCCTAAAAAAGGGAAAATATAAAGCTTCATCTATTCCACGCTGTCTGAAAGAGATCTTGTACCGTGCCCGGAACAGGAGGGATGAGCGGGGCGGCCAGACTCATCCTTTTAAAGAGTAAAGTCCGACGGAATAGCACAAGGCAGAAAACACTCTTCGTGGATCAGCACGATCCCAAGTCCCTGTCTGCAATCGCAACTAACTCTTTGTCTGTGCTCGAACTGCGGGGTACCGGAGCACAGAGTGGCTTTTAAGTGTTTTCTCAGAAATTTCTCCGCACACCAGTTTCCCCTTCCAGAGATAAGGGGAAAGCCGGGAGGGGTGGAGAGGCGACGGGGCAAGGAGGAGCGGGAATCCGAGAATAAGAGAGAACAACAGACTTACCTTTATAGGATAATTTGAGCCTTGGCACGTTATTCTTCACATGCTGGCAGTTCACTCTTCCTGCTAGTAATACTCCCAAGGAAAGCAAGGCAATCCCCCTGAGCCAGCCCATGCTGCAGCAGCCACTGTAGGGTCCCTGCGAGCCGGAGCCGCGGCGCTCCCTGTCCTGCCGGGCGCCGCCGGGGAACTTCAGGCAACCTGGGGAGCGGAGGTAACAGGTGATGGGGGTGGGCTCCGCGCCCCGCCGCGCCCCGCCGCCGCCAACAGCCGCCCCGGCCCCGCTCCTCTCCTCCGCCGCCTCCGGGGTAACTTCAAGCCCCTCTCACGCGCACGCCGCGGGCCGGAAAAGGAGGCAGCCCCCGGGCGCGAGTGGCGTGCGGGCGGGGGGGCGGCATGATGCGGGCGGCGGGCGGGCGGGCGGCGGCGCGGGCCGGGGGCAGGGGCCGGGGCCGGGGCCGGGCCGGGCCGGGGCTGGCGGGCGCCCCGCTCCCCGCGCGGCGGGCGGGTCCCGGGCGGGAGGGGCGGGCGCGGCGCCGAGGCAGCCCGGCGCTCCCCGCGCACATGGAGGGAGAGGCGCGGGGGACACCGGTTCTCCCCGCGCTCCCGGGAGCGGCTGACAATGGGATCGCAGGGAAGCTCGACCCCCCCCCCCCCGCTTCCCCCCCCCCACCCTCCTTCCCTGCTGTCACAGCACACATGCAGAGAGAGAAGAAAAAAAAAAAAAAAAAAAAACCAAACAAAAAAAAAAACATCGCGGCGGAGATGAGAGGAGGGAGCAGAAACCTCCAGCGAGCTTGGGAAAAGCACGGAGCTATAAATTTCACGAGGTATTTTATGTCGTCTTCCAGGTTTTCTTTCTTTTTTTTTTTATTGTTAATATTTCATTTTACGCTTCTAATTAAAAGGTGTTCGTCCCCCTTGAAAAAACAGCAGTACAATGCAAACCACAGTGTTGCTACCCACATAAATAACATCTCCTGCCCATAACATAATCCTCTTTGGGTCGCTCCCAGCTAGAAACAAGTAACGAAGTCTTCCATCAGCATAACTTTACCACTGAAGCTTTCAAAGCCTTGTTAGGGAACGTTGCTCCAACCCTCCCACCCTCTCCACCTCCCGCACTACTCCGGTTCCGCAGAAGAAATTCCTCACAAAGCCCACTCCAACAGTCAGTTCAAGACATGCACAGGTCTAGAGGGACTTATAAATTACATTGGAGGATTCTCTGAAGCAAGGATTCTCTGTGTTCCAAGCCTTCCAATTTCTGATTATTTTAACCTTATATTTTTATGCAATAAAAGCAAATAAAGAGTTTTGTTTGTTTGTTTAAACTCAAGGACATACAAAATCCCCAAAGGTCTTCTAAATGTTAGAGAGCTGTAAATACAAACATGTAAGCAAACTGAAACTCTCCCCTCCCACACATCTCAACAACTCTTTCCAGTGAGTGACGGTTAATTAAATTTTGTACTCTGAGCTGAATGTCAATTCAACATGCAATCTGAAAAGTAGTGTCTTCTACTGATACGTATCATGCATTGCATTCCTAACGCAATAAGGACAGGAAAGTTGTAAATCGACCTTTACAAAACACTGCCACCATAAAAGAGGAGTGACCTCTGTTTTTGTTGTTGGGTTTTTTTTGTTGTTGTTTTTTGGGTTTTTTTGCTCACCACTTTTCCATAAGAAGAACTCTGTTGTGGTGTCTGCAGCATCTAGGTGACATTTCTTCCTTCCTTTTTTTTCTATGAGTTAAGAATCAATTGTCCGATTCCACCGAAGGTGATCGCTCTACAGTCTGAATTTTACAGAACACAACATCTATTTTGTGTGCTCAAACCTAGCTAATAAGTCAGTGCCTAGGAAATATTCCTAACTTTGAAGCTGAAGTTCATAGTCGCAAATGCGGGTGTCAGTATGGTTCTAATTAAAATGTAAAGGCTCATGCAGAACAGGGCTTGGTGCTATGGTAAAGCAAAAGAGAGAGTTCTGGCATTGCTGCTTTCATTCCTTAACATACACAAGCCAGTGGAAAAGAAGGAGCTTTTCCCCTCTCCTCTTTTAAAAATTCTTCTGCTTCCTAAGCTTAATTCATGAATCCCGTGGCATTGTATCTGACAGATTCAGCAATTCTATTGATCAACAACACTGTTAAGAAAACAAAATCCAAAAATAATGTTTGGTCATCCCCATACTTGTTATCCTGAACATTTTCATGCTCCAGGCAGTGGATTAGAGCCCCAGAATGACAAGAGGTGCCTGTCTGTTTTCCATGGATTACTTGCTACAGACATTCACCCTGCAAAGGAATTCATGTCACTTTGAGATTATTTGGAGAATTGGCCTAATGAATTATCCTTTTGTATGCAGCAAACAATCAGAAACAAAACACAAAAGATGCACCATATTCAAGACTTCACAAAGCACATCATTTTACAATGTTGTTACACTCAATATAGTTCACTTTGCATAAAGAAGACTCAACTACCTTTTTTTCCATTCTCATGTAAAGAAAAGAGTGAGATAAAATCGCGTCTTTCTAATGTAGAATGACTGTGTGACACTCCAGGCTATTTTCCACCGACCAAATAAATAAATCATGGTCCCCAGCCAATATATATTTTGCTCAGAAAACATGTGGATCAAGTACAGTGGGTTGTAACTTATCAAAGGTTGCGTTTTGAGAAATAAAGTAGGGAATCATTTTGAGATGAAACATACTATCTCTTCACATCCTTTATGTATAAGACTATTTGCATTTTGCCTTCCTCTGTGGGATATTCCAGTCCAAAGAGAAGGGTAAAATCTGACCCTCTGGGTCGTCCTTTTGCTATTTAGCTCTTAAGTAGTGCTAATCAGCTAGTCAGGATAGCATATGCTACACCACCTTAAAAGGAGAGGGGCAATGGCAGCACTTCAGTTGTGTTTGAAGAGGCTTTATATCTCAAAGACACCCATTGCCATATGGTGCTTCTGCCAAGGCGAAACTGGGCTCTGCCTGGAAGGAATTATTTGGCCAACATGCCTATGGCAAGTGCCAGAAACGTCAACTCCAGGGATTCAGGGTCGGCTACAACTCACTTTCAAATGACAAACAATTCACCTTTTTTCTTTGGTCTTTTGAAAGTGAACTAACTGCTGATTTTGGAAGGAGAAGAAAAATAAAATCCCAACTTTCCTCAGCTTTTTGAATAATATCCTTCGCCCCTGAAGAAGACCACAGTTTTTAATTTAATTGTTCCACTACTACTCTGCAAGTTCAAAAGAAACAACAGTTTTTCTCCATCATTACCCATAGCAGTTGCAGGCTTTATTTTTATTTTCTGTAACATCGTTTATATGACATTCTACACAGAGTTTTACTCCCCAAAATCCAGATAGACACTTGAGGGTTTCATGTAATGTTTGTGGTCTCATACTGTGCTTCATTATTTGGAGATTTTTATGCTGCCTTTTAATATGCACAACAAGTTCACATTGGTAGATCCTATAAAAAACTCATTCTTGGACGTGTCTGGGCTCTTACTGTTGACCATTTGTGCAGAATTATTCTTTCAGACACTTATAAAGTTGGCATCATTTGGTGCTTCTCATTAGTCAGAAACAGTCTTGACTCGTGATTACTTCAATTCTAGCTGCTGCTCTCATTTTTACACATAGAAGCTCTTGAAATCTTAGCTGCTCTAAGAACATCTTCAGTGTGCTTTAAAAGTGTACTTATGTTTTCAGAATTGTTTCCTGCATCTCAGATGAGTCATTACTTGTTTATATCGATATGATCAGGTTCTTTTCAGAAATACACGGGAATTAGCAGGATCCAAATTCAATAGACAGTACTAGAGTAGCAATATAAGATTTCTTGGGTTCATTATGCATATTCTGAGTGACATCAGAGAAAAGAAATCAAAACAACTAAAAAAACAAAAACAAAAAAAGGAAGAAACAGCACAACAGCATTCATGTTGTAACTGAATGATAAAAATCTCTTTAGAGGACACACTCTTATAGGAAATGTGAACTTCTAACTCAGATACACTCTTTGCTGTTTCCTCCCATAGCAGATGAGTTGCTTGATAAGCAGAATATTTACAATTCTGTGCAGGGTCCCTTTGAAATTGTTCCAGTTGTATACATAATGATACTTGCAACACACTTTAGAATAGATGAATAATTATTGGCCCAAAGGAGCCTCAGCCCAGAGCTCAATTATAAATAAATGCATTTGTCATGTGACGTGTGAGACA
This sequence comes from Cyrtonyx montezumae, assembly GCF_038088225.1. Classification (NCBI taxonomy): domain Eukaryota; kingdom Metazoa; phylum Chordata; class Aves; order Galliformes; family Odontophoridae; genus Cyrtonyx; species Cyrtonyx montezumae. The sequence continues at coordinate 152,931,483 of NW_027072034.1, forward strand.
CTCTGGATGCAGTTTCACAGCACATTGAGTTCAGAAGAAAAATCCCATTTTAAGAAGATTCAGACATCAGCTGCCATGTTCTGCTTTTACATCACAAATGTCCACTCTGTATTTGGGATGCCATAGACATTTTTGTGAGGACATTCCAGAAACATGGTAAAAACGTTTAAAAATGATTGGAATGGGGGTTGCTTTTCATGCAGACACAGTGCAAAGCTAATGGAGCAGAAAGAATTGTGGACTGGCACTGGGGAAAAGCTGAGTAAGCAGAGATGCATTGTCCTGACTTCTGAAGACAACATATGATAAAGCTCTACAGTCAGGTTCAAATCCTTTGCCTATGTCAGTCAGGAAACTAAACCTGGAGACAATTTGACAGCATTGTCCCTCCGGACTGACAAAGGTACTCTTCAATATGCAATGAGGGAGAAAAAAAAAAGAAAAAGAAGAAGAAACCTATAAAAACCCTATATGGTAAAGATAAGTACTTGTGATATCCAGGTCTGCTGAACTGGATATTGGAGTTTTTTTTTTTTTTTAACAGTGCTGATGATTATCAGACTAGTTCAAGATGTTGTAAATTGCTGCTTCCACATGGATCTTAAAGGATTTAAAATTCTGTGGAGTGGCAGTTTTTAAGTTCTGAAGCAATCACAGAGCAAAACTGCTTAAAATACATCAGCATAAAGCAGATAAAGTTGTAAATTTTAACATTTTATCGAGATAGAGTTGCTTAAATCACTAGCTTGCACCTAGCCTGGAAATATCCTAGATATTTCTAGACGTGTCCTTCCCAACTCTCTTGAGCTATATTGCATTTGGTAGCCTTATATGAATCTCCTGAATCGACATAAATCTGTAACATTCCTTATTACTGCATGTGATCAAGTTATTAACCAAGTCAGTTAGTATCTGCCTTTTCTCAATAGCACTGCATCTTACCATCTTGTCACAATCAACTTTTCCTTCAATTCTCAGGACTAATGAGACTGTACTATATGTGATGTTTGTGCTTTTGGCAGCATAATGGGATCTGTATCAGTATGATGTGTTTTATTCACAATGCTTTCAGGTCTATTAAACACCTCATCAAATTCTTCAAAAATATTCTTTGCATCCTGTTCTGTAGACAGGTTATATGTCCGTCTGAACAGCAGCATTTGCAAATAGCTCTTTGAGACTAAACAAACCTTTTCTATTCCCTTGGCCTCCACTGCTTGATGTTCATCTTCATAATCAAGTGTATGTTAACTCTGATACCCGGAGCCATAGTAAGAAACTCACCTTAATAGCTCAGTGTCAAGCATGAGATGTTAACAGCAGTAACAAAAAGCTTATTTTCCCCAACTCATGTTATGGGTCAGTAGCTTCTGTTTCCAATGGATTAGCTCTAGGATAGTCATCCAAATTGAAAAAAAACTTTGCAAATTAATAACTTCCAAGTTCAGCTGCTTCCATCCCTCCGATTTCTTATGTTTACTGGCTGTTGGGTCCTCACTAAGGAAATACCGTCAAGGAAATATGTTTTTTTACTGTGGATGAGGGAAATGCAAAACCCAATTTGATGTTTTAATTTTTCTGAGAAAAGATATTTTAAGAAAAATAATTACAAGAAAAAAAAAAAAACCAGCAACCATGAAACTTTTGGCTCTCTTAAATCCTATTCCAGACCTGGAATAAGATTCCCTTAGTTGAGGGAGTTGCAATCAAGATGCAAGATCTCCTCCCAAACAACAGCCTGCAGTATGCTTTTTTCTCTGGCCCTGTACATTTAATGGTTGGTGGATCTCTACGACAGATAATAAAGCAGTCCCGGTCTATTCCCCACTGCTGGTACAAGAGATATCTTGTGAGTTGTATTATACACAAATGTTTCACTGATTAGTTACTTTAATGTTCATATACAGTTTCAACCATTATCGCCCACCTTTCTTTCTTTTTTTTTTTTTCCAAAACAGAAACAATTGACAATAAGTAAAATGTTTTTCTGTACAAAACCCAGAGTGCTGTCTCAGAAAAATAAGGGCATGACCTTAGGGGGATGTAGATCAATATCAAAATATAGCTTTTGGAATTTCCTACTTGTCTTTGAAAGTCCCATTATGTTTTGATTTGCATCTTTAGCCCCCTATACACCTTTCAAGGTCTGATCCTTTGGGATTTGCTCAGGGGCCACACACTAAGACATTAACATGGCAAGAAATTGATCCTGCAATTCTTACGAACTATGCCAATACTATCCTTACCTCTTCATTCATCAAAGGACACAAGTCCTTCCTGTCAGCCCTGAAAGTCCCTCCTTATCATTAGGTATACAGAAAATTCCCAGTTCTATTGTATCTGGGATCCATCATGGCCAACCTTTTGGCCCTGTGTGATTTTGCTTAGTAACCTCTCCTGCCAACTGTCAAAGACTTGAAAGACGCGACACTATCTTGTGTGCCACCCATTCATCACATGCTTTTAAATAGCCCAGGTGAATTGTGGTGGAGTCATATGCAGAAACCACAAATGGAAAAGCTATGCAGCATCTGCAGCAATCATTGTTCTTTTCTGGACCTTTGTTTCTTCTCTTTTTTACTGTTTTCATTTTTTTTTTCTTCCTTGTGCTGAGTGGTTCATTAGTATATGACAAAGACATAAAAGCAACAAAACAGTAACCACTAGTTGTCGGCTTCTTGTAACTGCTGTATGTGAGTTTCTAGACTGAAAACTTTTTAATGAGGGTGCTTTTTCATAGACAAATTAGAAGTCATATTTCGTTGAACAGAGTGCGTGGGTGGAAATCATCTTTAGAAGATCAAACAATATCACACAAAACAGGGGCTAAAAAGTAAGCTTATGGCTTCTGATGCCAAAACTGATAGCTATTTAATCACTACTCTGTGGAAACTGGGAATGAAAGGTAAACTATGATAACTTAGGAAAACTTGGTTGAACTTTCAATAATTTGACCTCTGTGAATGCTTTTAGAGTTAGCAATATGTGAAAGTGTGTTCTAGAAGAGGAGGGGCGGGGGGTTGGATTCAAAGAAAAACAGACTCTAAGAAAGCATTAACTGACTCTCTCTTTCCCTCTCTGAATCCCCAGTGACCAGGGGTTTCTGAACGGGAGGGGAACTTTATCCCTTCTCTGGTTTGAATTTGTAACAATTTTTAAAAAGCTTCCCACTACATTATTTTCCAATTTATTTCTCTGGTATCATCATCCATGATAGTTTAAGAAGGTGAATATAAATACAGGAAGGACAGATTTCTTCTGACTCATGAAGTCTCGAAATTCAAAACAAAGTTACACGGGCTGCTCTGAAAGTAATGCCTCCTATTGTATTATGTTGGCCCATGATGTCAGAGGCAGATATTTTTAAGGCACTAGAGACTGAATCTTCCTGCCAGTATTCCATTACATTTTGTTGTGCAACAGATGGCAGCAGAGGGGCAGCTTGAAAAAATGTCACCTGACATGGAAATGCAGAAGAAGCAAAGGTGTGCCATTGAATTCCTCCATGTGGGAAAAAAATTGCACCCATTAACATTCATTGACAATTGCTGAACATTTATGAAGCCCAGATAGTGGATGTGAGCATGGTGAAGCTGTGGATGGTACATTTCAGCAGTGGCGACAGAAGCATGAAAGACAAACCACGTTACTCATGGTTGTGCACACCTGTCACACTGTGAAATTAAAGATAGGATCTCAATCAGTTCATCCACTCAAATTGATGGATTACAGTCAAGAACTTGTGTGTACAGATCTAAATATTGGCTTCAATATTTGGAAATGACAGTGACAACACTGGAATATCGTAAAGTTTGTGCCAGGTGAGTCCTATAACTGCTCACATGAGAACAGAAAGAACACTTCATGTGAGCTTTTCAGAACCTATTGAACCAAAACAAGCTTCAAGGTGACAGTTTTCCAGATCACATCATTACTGGTGGAAATCCAAATGTGGTACAACTGTGTACAACACACATGCACACAGAAACCATGAGAGCAAATCTAAAGGGAACTAGAAAATAACTGAAATTCTAGGGTTGTTGTTTTTTTGTTTTGTTTTTTTCTTTCTCAGGCATTCTGGAAAATCTTAAAGTCTGAGATATTTTGCTATTTTGATATTTATATATATATGTACAGAAAGTATGAATAGTAGGAGCATCAGGTAATAAAACACACATCCTTGACTCTCTAATAAGTACTTGGCTTTGGTGAAAGTGCAGCCAAACCTAAGTCTGTTGCTGTCCATCTTCCCTCTATTCTCTACAAGTAGTTGAAGCTGCAGTTTCAGGACTCAGAGCTTCCTGATGCAGTTCACCCAGTGACTGAGCACTAACAGCGGTGGTAAAGGTGATAAAGGAAACATATGGCCAGATGTGGGGAGGAGTGCAGCCTGACACCCTGCTGGAGATCATATGATAACAGAAATCTGCTGACACTCTATAGCAGCTTTCTGCTCTTTCAGAGCCCGCCCCACTCCCTCTACCAGAGGAGAAGGAAAGATGCTGGTACTGACAGTAAATATTTTCCATAAACAGTGAAAAATTTTAATTCTGGACCAGAATTAGCTACGTCGCAACACCTTGTGATAAAACTAGGAAAGAAAATAGTATTTATAAGCCAGATGTTCTGTGCATCCAAAATAGTGTAATTACGGCATATATCATGTTATACCAACAGTTATGAAAAAAAAAAAAGCCAACAAAAACAACTGGACTCAAATGTGCACATACTGAGGATATATATACACACACACATATAGGGAGAGACAATACATGTTGCATATGAATAGTGTAACATAAAGTTAGCATAATTCGCCTTCTTCATTTTCCCTGGCATTTAAAAATACTCACAGATGGGTCCCTCACGTTTTTACTATTGTTGTTTTATTTTTCACTTTAAAGCTTATATGTCTCTTCTACTGGTTTCATGAATATCTCAGCCAAATTCCATTTTTTAACGCTTTACATAACAATCATAAAAAAAACTATAAATATGTATCCATGAAAGTTGATTTTCTTCTTTTTTTTCCTCTCCATTTTTTTTTTCTTGCATGTTTATCTCTACCTTCAAGTGAAACAGAACAAGAATATGTTCATAAAGACAAAAAATCCATTGTTTATACTGATCGGTACAGACTAGGCAGGAAAAAACGAAGCATCTGTTGAATACAAATGAAGCCAGCAAGTTGGTGTGTTAGTATTTAGGTTCTCAAACTACTTGTCAATTGCTTTTAGAAGCTGAAATCTCGCTTTCCTCCCCCACTACAGAACAAAGATGTGGAAAGGCATGGTGGCTTCAGAAAGATGGTTTTACATGACATTGCAGACAAAGCTGATACAATCCCAGTATTTATCACTTAAAACAATATTCCGGACCTCAGACCTAAGTTTATCAAGTCTAAATTTGCTTCAAGCAGCCCTTTTAGCTGCTGTTAAGGAGCCTTGAAACTACTTGCATTATGTTGCTAACGACAGTGAACGGTGTGCTGAAGGCTAGAATTAGTGTCCTTAAAGGGTTTATTGTGATGGCAAAACCAACAGTTCCCCTGTGCCCAAAAGGTCTATACTGTGCTTGAGAAAAGGGGCGTTTCCCAATACAATGTGAAAATTAGAAGGAGAAGAGGAAAAAAACCAACATCTCAGACTTCAAACAGATCTTGCTCTCCATTTTTCTTCCGAAGTGTTGAACGATACATGATGTCATATGATGTGTGGTAATTCCCCCTTCTCTATTTTGAGGGGAATAAATGGTTTCCGTTTCTGAGAAAATGTATTAATGCCAAATTTTACTCTCGGTTGCCCTGATGTCAATTGTAAGCAAAAATAAAAATAAAAAAAATTCAAATGCAGTTCCTCTGGATTTGTACTGATGTAACAGGGAACAGAATGTGGTGTTCGAAAAAGCAGCTGTCACCTTATGGAAAACTTTATGAAACGTCTTATTTGGAAACAAGTGCTCTTCTGTGCAGTATATTTCCTTGCACTTCTTCTATCCCATTCCTGCTTTCTGAAGACAGTGCATGAAAACAGAATCGCTGTTGTTTCTTAAGAATTTATCTGCTCTGCACTTATTCCCCACCTGACATCATAATCCTCTGTTTGTGACATAATAATCGTTTTTTACAATGACCAATTGTGATACCACAAGCTGGGCTTAAAATCTGATCTGAAAAATGCATTTTACTCTGATACCTTACATAACGTCATATCAACTTACAGCTTAAGAGATAATAGTTTCAACCAAGTGACATCAATTAAGCTTTCATGCAGGGGGAGTGGTACACTTGATATAACTCCCTGGAGATAATTCCCTCTGGAGTTTGCAGTTTTATGATTTGACCTTTAAAAATATTTCCAGTCTTTGTTCAGTGCTTGGTTATGTAAATCTAATGATTTTGCTGAAGTAGAAAAATATTACTTATAAAATTCAGTCCAATATCCGATCTCATACTGGAGTTAAAAGCCACAATAGACAGAAACTTAAGGAAAGTCACATTAAATGCAAATATATTTCTCAGGAATTGTTCAGTGAAGTTAGATACCATAATGATTTATGAGAATAACCTGAACAGCAACACCCTTCTCATCCTTCCTGACAAATGCTGGTTAACTGTCTTTCTAAGGTTTGCAATATTGTGTTTGAAGACACGGTTTCATTCAGTGTTTTTGCTCTGGAATTCAGTGGTTTATCTGTGCATCCTACCATCTTTGGCATGTTCAACTGGAGTTACTCATGGGTTTCAAATTTTGCACATTTTATTGGATCTGTGCCTATGCATGTTGAAATGTTGTTACAAGTAGTACATCCAGCACAATCCAGAATCAGGGAGAGACAATTTTATGTTCTTTTAGCACAATTTGTACTTTAAGGAAGGATGTTCAGAAAAGGCAGCAGTTTGAGGGTACTGGTTATCAGATGGTTGGTAGCCTTAACCTTCTCTTCCTAACAGTTGAAAACACTTGACAAAATGCAGACTGTACCTAAACTGTGATGACTAACAGCAAGATGAAGGATCAAGATTTCTATTTTCTCCAAGTTTAGAATATAAGTAGACCGTTACACAGAAATTTGAACTATAAATTATTTTTTCACAAATATTAAACTCTGGATTGTTTATATGACTGGATTTCAATCCATTTCCCTCTTTAATAGATATTTCTGAGGAAATTATTTTATCAAATTAAACATTTTGCTTTTTATAAGAAGTCAAACATACAAGCCAACAGGTGGAAAAAATAAACAAAGGTTTCATGAATATTCCCCACTGAGACTGTTATTTTAAAGTCATTATTTCTCATTAAAGAGATCAAAAGTTCCCACCCGTCCACAAGTTTTGTTTTCCTTAGTCAAGAGAAGTCTGACTGGTGAGGGAGTTATTTCCCTCTTGGTAAAATGTCCTACTATGGTAAAATGTTCCATCTGGAGTGCCCAGCTATAAAACTGTACAAGTAAATTTCTCAGTACTATCATCTTGTTGAAAGCCATGTGCACACAAGATGAGCCTCTTACACCATAAGATGTATCCCTGATGACATGAATTAGTATATAGCATGTGTTGCTTTGGAAAACTTTGTTTAATATTGAACACTAGTTGATGATACTCTCCAGTGATATCACATTACAAAACTGATTATAAAAATACCACAACCACATTATGAATAAAGTTATCCATTCTGTTTGCCACACCAATGCCATATCATCTAAATCTATCCTAGATTTATTGACTGCAAATTATTGTATATGTGAAGTAAATTAGTTGGAGAAAGAAGCGTATCTTTATGGCTTTCAGCACATCTCCTGTAGAAACAGCATGAAGAATGCAAATCCTATGTGATTAATCCTTTCCAACATTTTGTACATGCAACATCCACTTCCTCAAAAGCTATGTTTCTTCCCTGGATTTGCAAGACTCCTGGACAAATCTAAAAAGCGTATTTCAGTAGAGACTTAACTCTGCTAATTTGTTTGTGTGTTTATATTTTTTTTGGTTGGTCGGTTCTTATATATATATTATATAGTTCAGTTACTGGAAAGGATAAGTTAAAGATAGTTCCTGTTGTTACTGAACAAAATTGATCTGGGATCTAGCCAAATGCAAGTCTCATTCTCATTAAGATGGAAATATTTAGATGAAAATTAAGAACCTTCTGAAGAAATATAGTAGAGGATAAAATTACAAGTGCAGGACACATTACCTTATTTATGCAGTTGGGTTTGCATGACTTGCTCGGCTAGCAGTTATGACAAACATGCCTTGCCCAATCTGTTTTCGAGAGAGTTTCCATTAAAAGTAACATGAGTGAATACACTGTTTTGCACACAGTTGAGATATGCTACCACATTTGTATGAGAGCAATAAAACTGTGTATTTCACAGCAATAAAAGTGGTTCTGTAATCGCTATGTCTGGTCTGTCATTTTCAAGTCTATGGACTGGGAAATAGCTTGCAGTCTTTCTGTGCAAGCTATTTCATCCTCACTCTCAGAATTACAGAATTTACCAAGTTGGAAGGACTCATAAAGATCATCAGATCTTACTCTTGGCTCCACATAGGACCACTTAAAAATCAGGCTATAAGTCTCAGGGGTTTGTCTAGATGTTCTCTTGAATTCTGACATGCTTGGTATCGTGACTCTGGGGAGACTGTTTCACTTCTTTTACTTTGTGGTCTTGTCTCTACTTCATGTGTGAAGGGACATGACTTATTGCTGACTGATGTAATTGTCCTTGGGCAGCATAGGTCTTTTTCACTTCTTTACCACCCCTCAAGAGAAGTAGCCCCACTTTCTAGGCTGAAGGAAAAGTGGTGAGGAGCAAAGCCATGATCCTGCATTTTCCCAAGGCCCCACAGCAGCCTGCAATGGTCCTCTCATCACAGAATAACTCCTACTATTCATTCATTTGACCTTTTAACTTTGCTCTGATTTAATATTTGTTGCATTATAAGACATTCTAGATCCCTTTTTGAGAGTAGATTTTCATTAGCCTTTGTTAATATAAAAATGAAGACAATTAAAGTGATATTATTCTTGTTGCCATTGTTATTATCATTATTTCAAGCATTTTGCTTATTTGCACATTATAATGGCTGTACATGGTACATTGTAAGCATATTACCTGATCAGCTAAGTTAAAACAATCTAAAAGTCACACACAATCATGTCATTAATATATCCACGCTGGCAGATTAAAATTTATCTTACGTAGCTCCCTCTAACACATCTGCTCTTGTGCAATGTGGGCTGTCTTCATAAATGTGTATTGACTGCCTCCATATGAAGTAAATTAAAAGAACCTGAATTTTAAATAATGCATTTCATGAAAAATATCTTTCACAGAACATTTTATTTGGTGGCAAGTAAGTCAGCAACCATTTCTGAATATCTTCTGGAAAAAAAAATTACAAATTATATGTTGAGGAGAATTAATTACTTATAATTCTGTCCTAGGGTGCAAGCAGACAAAGCACCAGAAATTTTTATCATCAAACTTTTAGTATCTTGTGCAAATGGATTTTCTCTTTTTCTCTCTCTCTCTCTTTTTTTTTTTTCATGTAAATTAGCTTACCAAATTGATATTAAAGCTGTTTTGTGGTAGAAGCAAGGTGAGGAATTATCTAGGGAATAGAGTTACCAGCCTGGCCATGAACAATGTTTTCTTCTTCAAAGCAACTGGGATCAAGTGCACTCAGCAAGTTTGCAGATGACACCAAGCTGAGAGGTGCAGTTGACACAATAGAAGGATGGGATGCTATCCAGATGAACCTGGACAAGCCTGAAAAGTGGGCCCACAGTATCCTGATGAGGTTCAGCAAGTTCAAGTGCAAGGTGTTGCAAGAACCAGCAGAGTGCACTTGAAGCCTAGAAGGCCAGCAATATCATGGGCTGTATCAAAAGAGGGGTGGTCAGCAGGGAGAGGAAAGGAATTATCTCCCTCTGCTCTGTGCTTGTGAGGCCCAGCCGGAGTACTGAGTCCAGGCCTGAAGCCCCCAGTTCAGGAAAGATGTGGAGTTTTTGGAAAGGGTCCAGAGAAGAGCCATGATGATGGTCAGGGAGCTGGAACACCTCTCTGATGAAGAAACACTGAGGGAACTGGGCTTGTTCAGCATAGAGAAGGCTCTAGGGAGACATCAATGAGTCCTTGCAGTATTTGAAGGGAGCTTACAAGCAGGAGAGGTCTGACTTTATTACAAGACAAGGAGAATGGTTTTAATATAAAGAGGGGAGATTTAGGTTAGATGTCAGGAGGAAATTCTTTACAGTGCCAGGAGGCACTGGCATAGGCTGTCCAGAGAACCTGTGGATGCCCCTTCCATGGAGGTGTTCAAAGCCGGGTTAGATGGGGCCCTGGGCACCCTGACCTGGTGGATGTCAACCATGTCTACTACAGGGGGTTGGAACTAGGTGATCTTTAATGTCCCTTCTAACACAAGTGATTCTGCTCTACTATTCTATGGCTCTATTCTAGTTTAGAGAATGTTTACATCGTAGGAAAGAAAATCTATTCCTGGGAAACATGATGATAGCATTAATGTTCACAGTGATATTTGTACTGTATCTTGATTTTCCTCTAAGAGAAAAAAATCTGAAGTAGTCAAACAATGAGAGTCACAGTGTCGTGGTTTTATGATTTTTTTTTGTTATCGGTATTCCACATCATAGCATCGTGTGAGGCACTGGGATTTAGAGAGTTAATGCTCCAGTTCTGTGAACTGACTAATTTCCGGGTACCTGGCTCTCAGAAGAGAACTACATACCCAGAGGACTTTGAGTTCCCATTTTCCACCCAGAAGGAGAGATAAAACTGTATGCAAATCCTGAGACTTCCTCTTTTTTTTTTTTTTTTTTTTGTTGCTGTTCATCTCAGCAGTGGGAGCTTCCTAGTCATCTCACCTTCAGCTTAAGCGTAAGGCCTTTGGTTTTTGGATACTCTCTCTCTTTATTTGACTTACTAGCTTCAATTCCAATTATATTGTATTATATTGTGTTATTTTGTATTCCAATATCTTATCTAGTAAATTAGTTCTCCTTAGATTATTGTCACTGTTTTGTTTTTAGGCCCATCTCTCTACCATTTCCTTTTTTCCCCTTCCCCTTTCCTAGGACATGGGCCTGTGGGTCCCCTGCTCCTTTCGTCACGGAACTGGCCCACAAACCATTGACAAAAAGAAATAGAGAGAGGGAAGGCAGATTCCCATAAAATACTCTGAATACAGTTCAGTGTGAGGATTATATATTTTAGACTATCTTGTGTCCATGGGAGGAAGGTCTCAAGTTCACTGGAGAGAACATCGTATCAAGACACACACATGTAAAACTAAAGGCTGATGTAAATTATGTTCTAAATTCTGTCTTATTTTATTTGTACATTTCTAGGGGGCAGGGGATGGGGGGGGAAGGGGAGTTAGGGGAAGGGGAGCCAGAGGGAGAGAAAGGAAGAGGCTATATATTTTTATTATCTACCAGATATTATTTTACATACAAGCTATATGCATGAGCTGTATTGCACTGAAAACTCCACTTCTGTTCCTACCAAATGCCTAACTTAGACAGCAATGACCTGATAACAGGTATCTGCATTCACATAACAGTAAATGGAGGTCTTTGAACTCATTTACTTTCATGAGATAAATAATTTCAAGAGATGTGGTTAATGGCATACTTATCCTGAGCACAAGTGGAAGAGTTGGCTGTGATCCACTTCCGATTTTGAATTTTTACTGCCATAGCTAGTATCAGACAAAAGCTCTTTTCAGGAACCAAGAAAATCATGTTAGAGAAAACAGCAGGGTTCTGCCTCCTTCACAGCAGTTGGGAGTTAGTAGAAATGCTGTCACTTCATTTCAGCAATTTCTGTTAGGACACCTCACAGTTAGAAGAGGCTCCTTGCTAAATACTTGTAAATCAGAGTAATATCAATGTCTAGAACAAGACAGGTTAATGCTGTAACACTGATAAATCGGTAACAAAAACTTCAGGTCAGAACAGATAATACAGCTTATAGATACATCGGTCAGGTAAGGCATCTAGTCAAGGCAAAGGGCATTTCCTATTTAATGAATTTTCTCATACTTTACCTGTAATAACAGTTAACTTTACAAAGGAATCTGCCATAGCGCTAACTCTCAAATGAGAAGCAAAAACTGCACAAGCATAGTGAATGTCTTAGATTACCAGAAAATGATCCATCCACAGTAAAGCTTAGAAAATGAGACTAGATTTATTTTACATAATACTAAGTCCACCCTGCTTCTCTCTATGCATGTAAAAGTCTTTCTTCAGAGTGATAAATTCAGTTTGAAAAATAATCTTCAATGAATACTTTTTGTGTGTGAGAGGAACATTTTACACTCATCATTTCACTTAATTTTTGTCAGTAAAGGTATTTCTCTGATGTTTTTGGAACCTGAGAAGGCTGATCGGCTGACCATGACAGACAAAAGGAAAATAATATGAAGACTGCTCTGAAAGTAATAACTCCTACTTTATTGTGTTGGGCCAGAATGTCAGAGGTAGATGTTGGTGGTATGGCAGTAGATGTTGAACCTTCCTACCTATATTCCATTACATTCTGTTGTCATGAGACAGATGGCAGCAGAGGGGCAGTCTAACAAAATGGCTTCTCACATGGAAGTGCATATGAAGCAAAGACGTGTCACTGAATTCTTCCCTGAAGAAGAAAATGTACCTATTGATATCCACTGACATTTGCTGAGTATTTATGGAGCCCAAACAGTGGATGTGAACACAGTGAAGCTGTCTGTGAGTGGTGTGTTTAAGCAGTGGTGACATCAGTAGTGGGCAACTCCTCTGGTGCAGATTTTTACAAGTGTGGTACGCAGGCCTTTGATCACTGTTGGTGAAAATGTGCAGCTAATTGTAGTGACATGATAAAAAATATTATTTTGTATCTCAGAATTTGCTTTATAAGATACTGTTATTGGTCTTTGTATTTACTGTAATTTCTGCAGTAAATTATTATTTAAAAAAAAATTACTTGCGGAGAGACCTACATATCTAGATTCATTGTTTCTATCATATTTCTAGAGTTTCGTGTTTCTATTTTGTTCCTGTTGACCACAGATTAACAGCCTCCAGAGCTGAGAAGGCAAATGGTTGAAATAAAATCAAGAATGAATAAAATATCTTGAATCAATATATCTATATAACGGATGTATAAAATGTCTTGAATCTACACTCTTCAGAAGCTGAGCTGAGTTTTAAAAAATATATATATTTCTTATAATGTTAAAAAATTAATCACTATTTTGATTAGAGAATAGCTATCAGATTTCTGGATAATTTTTGACCTGCATTAGTATCTATGTTTAAAATGTGTGATATTTGCTCTCTGTGACAACTCTTTAGACACAGATCAAAAGTTATGTGAACTGTTTGTTCAGTCAATGGAGCCATGGCAAGATGGAATACTCCTGTTACATAGTGTTTCTAAATATGACCTTAATGCAGTCATTAATAATATTAATGAAGTTGTTAATAATGTATAACATGGAAATCTAATTGCTTGAGTAAAAGCTGTCTTATGCATTCACTTCAGAAAACAAATGGACACTCTATCCGTTTCACTTGTGAAAATGGCACTGGCATATGGGGACAAAAAAAATAGAAGGCTGATCATATTTACACTCAAAAATGAACCTGACATATAGAAAAGCCATAGATTTAATAAGGAACAGATATATATGAAAAGATTACATGACATCTCTAGAAAACTGATCAAAGTGGTGATAAATAATGTCATCAATAGAAGGTAAAAATAAACTAACCCATCTCTTCTAATTTTTAAGGATAGCAATGTAGGCCTTCTTTCAGCCACCATGAAGCTTCTGAGACTGGCAAGATCAACATGCATCTGGCATATACAAACACCACAAATCCACCCCAAACTGAGCATAAAGGAACTACACGCACATGCCAAAGAAATCTGAATTAACTATGAGCCTGTACAGTTACAGGTGAAGAAAGGAGCTGAATAAGTAGCTGAAGGAGTTATTAACTTGGTTCCACATAAGACTTCCATACAGCAAGACTCACGAGACATTCGAACACTCATATGTGAGCACAAGCAAAAAAAAAAATATAATAATTAAAGATAGGGGAGTATTATTTATATAAATATGAATTTTCTAACTTTGGCAGAATATTAATCTGTGACATTTGGGTACCTACACATTAACTAAACAAAAAATATTTTGATTGCCTAAATCTTAGGTGATTTTTTCCTTACAAAATTTGTCTTAGGATAGTAAAAATCAACTTTGTAGTGAAATAAGAATGACTACCTCAGTACCCTCTTACAAATAATGCCAAGCAAAGTACATTTTTCAAGAAGGTGTCATTCATGCCTCTCTCTGCCTGTTTCCACTGCTGTTTTCTTGGGTACATCTGAATATATGACCCTGACAGCACTGAGCTGATTTAGCACCAGCACCTGAAAAATGGGCAATGAGAGGTATCGTTGCTCTCCAGTCATTCTCTGAATGCACTGTGTGCTCATCTCAGGAATATCAGATTTATTATACAAGCGCAGAGTCAACGTACAGTGCACTCTCAATAAAACTGTCATTTCTGAGAAAAATGGATTTACAAAAACCTTCTGAAATAATAGTTACATTCTTTATTCACATATTAAATGACATTGCAGAGAGAAAGTCCTGAGAGAGTCTTGTGTAAGGTGGAGGCCTGGACCACAGAGTCATCTGGAAAACTCTTCTGGTTCACAGACTTTGTTCAGAGAAAACATATAAAGGAGCCAGGGTCTAAATAATAAATATCTTTGGGCTGTATGTGGCTAGTTTATGTAAAAAAAAATATCACTAAAATGCCTGATACAAGAAAAAGTGTCCCAAGCTTGATGCTAAATTATACAAAGACAGTTGCATGCTGCCTAAGTTAAATGATGCTGAAAGGTCTAATGAACATCATAGAGAAGGATAAGGATATTCTGAAATGGATGAGTCTATTTAACCAATCAGTAACTCATAGTTACTATGCTAGTAAGCAAAAATCTAAATTTTCTGTGGAAGTTCCAAGGGAGGCTCTGGCAGAGCCTATTTGCAGTAGTGTGATTGAAAAATGATCAGCACTGGTCCATGCATCACTGTGACCACACTAACCTCTAACCAAAAATAGGTTTCAGTCTGTTCAAAAGGAGGCTTTGACCTTAAACAATGGAAATAAGAAGCTTCATATTCTTCTGTTTAACTCTTCTAATTCTCTTCTTTAGATTAAGTTAATGAGATGTTATTTACTGCTATTATAAGGGAGTCTAGCAAACGATTCCAGTGTTTAAGAACCTGGAAATGATTATTTTTTCAGATACAAACCTATAATTACAAACTGATATAAAAGTGGGAAAGATTTAATAACTACACTAACACTCTATGAGCAAACATCCTGTAGAACAATGTCTATTACTGTGTTATGGAGTTGTCAACACCGGAACAAAATTAACAGGTCTTGGATTAGATATGGGCAGAGAATGCCAGAACTACAGCTGAGATAAGACTGTGGAAAATCATAAAAATTACCAGCATGGGATAGCAATATCAGAATTTTCCGAGAGTTTTGCAAAGGAAACTGTTCACTCATAGATGGGGTTTTATTTAAAGGAAACAACCTGGCAATTGCTAAGGTGTTACAGGAATTTATATTTAAAAGGATATGTAAAAGTCATTTTATGGTCTAAAAAAACCTTAGAGGAAGGGCAAAAATGTTTTATAACAACCCAAAGTGAACAGTAAAATAAAGAACACAGGCAGGACTTCCCCAATGAGCAGAAGGTAAGTGAGAAAATGATAAAGTCATTCTAATGATAAAGGAAAATCAGCACCTTAAAGGAAAGTAGGCAAAGATGATGTTGCTTAAATTGACAAGGGCAAATAGACTTGTGTTAGGATATAATGCTGACTCCCTGGAGATGACTTTAGCAGAAAATACTGCAGCTAAACTTGTAGCCATATATATTAAATTGTTTTCTGCTAAAACAGCTCTAACACTATTTGCATCCTATTATATAGCAAATTCTGCCACAGATTTGTTGGTGTTATTTTAGGCAGTTTCACTATAAGATTAGAATGCAATTATTAATTGATACTAATCCTAGTGTTATAGGTTAGCCAGGTATCAGTGCCAAAAATTTAAGTATAATATAGCATAAAATAGTAACAATAAGAAACACTTTTAATGACGCCAAAGCATGACTGAGTTGTGAAATGCTACCAATGAATCTGATGTGAGGTGGTACTTGTTCTGCAGGTAAAAAAAAAAAAAAGAATAGGATGTCAGATCTGACATAAGAATAAACAGACACTTCGGGTGGGGTTGATGATGTGGAATCCAAAAACTTAATTTGACATGACCAAGAGACACTGTCATTTTATGAAAAGAGGTGAGAATGTGCTGTGGGAATAGATGGCTGCAAGTGGTGTTCTTTGGTTGAAACTGTCACTACAAACTAAAGCATACTTTGTAAAAAGGGTAATTTGTTTGCAAATCCTGGGAAGACATTTATAAATGTCACTTCCTCTAATGAAGCTTCGCTTGGGTAAGAGTTGCAGTAACTTGACACAGTGAAAATTGTGGGCATTGCATAACCAAAATAAACAGTACTGATGGTCCCAGTAGGAAGGTATGAACATATGTGGGTCACACCTCAGAGGTTGTTTGTTTTTGTTCCAAATAATGAATATAAAATAATTGAAGAAGTGATTATAAGTATTTTTTTAATTCTGTATTAAGCTGAAAATGAATCATTTTTTTCCTCTTCTTTTAATGCTTGGCAGTGAAAATAAGACATGGGATCTTCTACTTTTAGTAGATTCATAACACGTCTGTTGAACTAGTACTAATGTTACTTTTTACCTCATATGAATAATACTGCATATTTACAAACTAAATGATGCACAATTTACTCAGATTTCTGGACTAAGTTCTTCTCAGAGAAATGTAACACACAAAAACAAACCAAATAAACAAACAAGGCAACAAGAACTCCTCATAAAAGGGCAGTTGTCTGGCAATATCCCTATTTCTCATCTCTTGCTCATTTGAAAGCGAGTTATAAGAAAATAAATGAACATTATGAGTTTCATGGCTAAAAATATAGAATGAAGCTAAAGTAATATAAAAAATATGAAAAGGAAGAGTCATCAAGAACTATTTGAAAGATATTTTAAAATATTCATCTAAAAACAATTCCTATGCCTTTGTTAACTTTAGAAACAATTATTGCCACCGCTGCTTTCAAAAAATAGTGCTCTGACTTGCTTTTCCAAATTCTACGATTTTTGTTCCCAGTTGCCTTTTTTGTCATTAACATCATGAGGATAAGCTGTTCACTTAAGGACAGCTCAGCTCCTTCTTCTATAAATCCCACTGATGGATATTGCCACTTAAAGCGAGTGCAGATTTTGCTGCCAGTATCTGTAAGCATGAATGTTCAAGCTGCTAACATTATGAAAGTGTGTCTGCTCCCAAATGGTAACCGTTGATTCATAAACTACTTCCTGGCCTTTGATTCTGTCTCACATGAGTCTGCCTTACCTTCTAAACAACATTTCTTAAACTAAAGATCTAAAATATGTGCTAGTACGCTACTTCTATGACCAGAAAAGGAGTGGCTGAGATACAGCCTGTGATATAGCCAGGGCAAAAACAATTATTTGAGTTAAATCTGCTGCAGTTCACATAGTTATATCACTAATTAACAAACTCACCCAATCTTTCTACGCTATTACCAGGGTTTGAAAAGTGTATTTGCTGTTGATATTATTACACTTTAGTGTGTCCATGGACATGTGCAAAACTTCATACATTATAATGATTTACTAAGAAGTATATTGAAGACAAAATCAATTGTGTTTGACATATTGGACAGCAGTCTGAGTCACCTAATTAGTATCCAGAACCAAAAAAAGTCCTTGAATGGCATTTGTGTGCAGGACATATTCAAGACCACCCTGTCCTGACAGCACTACCTTATCACTTTGGTACATCTATTGATTTCTCACTCAGGTTAGCTGAGCATGTCATTTTCCATGGGGATGAATTCCACAAACATAATACCTTTGCTTTATTGTGATTTTTTCTTTTCTAGATTAACCCCAATAAGATATTTTGGAATGGAAACCTTAAAAAAGCTAACTAACGAATTTAAAAAAATGACATGTATACACAACTTCAAAGACTTTCAAAATCAACTGCAAATCATTGGCTATTATAAACTTCCAGTCATAACTTTTGCTGGAATGGAAAACTAAACACATCCTTATTTTTTAGGCTGGACCCATCTGAATTCAGATCTTTCTAATGTTTCTTCCTAGGACCTTGTTTTATCTTATGATAGGTGAATACAAACTAGATAGCAGTAGATTAGGTGTGACAAGTCAGATATTAAGTGGATAATGTCTGAGTTAAGGGTTTTAAGCCTATTCAAATTATAACATTACTATAAGTTCAAAAGATCTAGTTTTGCAAATACAAAAGCAAGACTATAAGTGATCTATCACAGAAGTGATAAAGAAAAAAACACGGAAATGTTTTTCTTCAATGAGGGGGGCAGTAGTTAGCTCTGAGACACTGACAACTTTGAGCATTATCTTGGGCAACGCGAGCATTTCCAGTTGCACCTGTAATGCCAATAGACATTAAAAAGAAGGGTAAAAATATTACCCTACATCTGTTGATCTAGCTACAGAATTTTTTACAGACATCTTGTTTGCTCAAATTATCATCAAAAGAATGTTCTTGTACAGCACTAGAAGGCAAAAATAAAAGCAGTGTATTTGTCACAAGTTCATGTTTTTCACATTAAAGCAAATTGAAGCAGTGTCTGCTTTTGATTGCTGTGTTTTGTTCTCAGTTGCATGTTTGCTCTACAACATAAGCTATACAATGCCTTTGATGCCAAATGTATGGCAGGTGTATGTGTGTGTTCTGTACAACAGCAAGGGGGCTAGAAGCATTATTGGATAAAACAAGAAGGCTACTATTGGGGTAAAAATGAGATAGTGTTTGTTTGAATTTCCATAGTGCTTTTCAGAAATCTGGTATATATCACCTAGTGAGCTTGTCAGTGTTAGTGTGAAATATGGTGTGGCTCTTTCGTGGGGTGGAGGAAGTCTGGTGACTATTTCCTCCCTTCTTTTTCTCGACAAAATCAAGAACAAAGGCTATGGTTGTTGCTTAGGAGGGCAGATCAAGGGAGAAATTTGGTGTTATGCTAGTGTGTGTAAAGTCAATCACTTGCTGTCCATCTTTGTAAATGTTATCAATATCTACAGCTTAACCAAGTTCTCAGACACAAGCAAAAGGACTGCAGAGCTCATGCTGCATTACTTATGTGCTAGCACAATGCAGATGAATGAGCCATATCTGCCATGGCTGGATAAGCATCCATTGCACCTTGGTCTTTCCTTGACCTGAAAACTGAAAGTTTACTTGATATTATTTCTAACTTCAGTTCCATCTCCACAAAAAAAAAAAAAAAAAAAATAAAAAAAAAAATCTATATAAATAAATAAAAAATCCCTGCTTTTAACTTATGCTTGCTCAGTCATTAAAAAGGACAAAATGTAACATTCAGAAATGCATGAGCTGATGATTCTCTAGCAGGGCCAATTTGTAATACTGACACAAAGCCCCTCTTGAGACAGATATTGGGGTTTCACACATGTTCAGAGATAAAGATGGCTCACAGAGAACTGGTGAGGTGATAAGGCTCACTGCTGTGCTGAGAATTGCCCAGCATGTCATCTAATTTAGTTATCAGCTTTGCTCTGAAATGGCATGCAGATGAGTGCAGTGCCCAGGTGGACTTAGGAACGAGAGTATTGTTCCCTAAGGGGATTCTCACACGCAAACATGTTTAACACAAGTGGTGTAAGTATAATGAAGACCCACGCGTGGAAATGGTTCCAGACCTCTGGGAAGACCATACAGTCTTTGTTAGATCAATGTTCAGGATTTTGTGTGTCTCACCACATAACCTAACTAGGACTGCTTTTCACATACATTTTGTTTACACTAATAATAATAATAATTTTTAAAATCCAGGCAAACAGTAAGTGGATGTTTCTTGACTTAAGGAAGATCTAATTGCAAACCTCCCTTCCAACTGGAAAATTTGGAAGCACAGATAAAAATGTGATTCAGCATATTCTCTTAAGACATTCAGAGTGATTGCAAATGGATGATTACTCAGTAGTGTGGAAGCCTCTGGACTCAAAGCCATGAATATTTGGACCATGCCTGATATTCAGGGATACTAAGTTGATCAACTCAACAGAAAACTTCCAAAATTAGAAGGAAACTCCTTAAGATGAACTAAAAAAGACTTCCCCCATGACTTATGAATCATGACACAAAATGTCCTTTATGCCTTGATATTTCATTTCATAGTGCTTTTCATTATGGAACAATGGAACAAGTAATGACCAAAACTTCAGTCATTAACTCTTTTCTAATCTCCTACCGATTTGGAAAGTGGTGACCACATGATTCATAGATATTATGCCAAAACAGGACTGGCATGAACATTAAATTATCTGACATGTTCACAGACTGTCAGATGGGGAAGATAGCCAGCTTTTCAAAATAATCTGAAAGAGATTGGCACTGTTGTATCATATTTTGAGCTTGTTTTTACTACTGAAACCAGAACCCAAAGTTTTCAAAGCAATGCTTTCTTTGACAAACACGGGTCTCAATTAATATAATTTCATGCTTTAAATTGAGGGAAGATTAAAAATAAGTGACCAGTTATTCTGACCTATAATTTCTTCTTGGATAAATATTGTTTAAGTGTCTTATTTGCAAATCAGAGATAAAGGAAAACGATAAACTGTGGTTTTATAAGTGCCTGTTGGATGATGTGAATAGATGAAAGGTGTGAGCTAATTGTGAGAAATGGGAAGTATGGATGGGGAGGACAGCACATAATCAAATTCTCTTCTCAGTGTTTCATATCTCGCTTATGTGATGCATGTTGAGCTTATGGATTGCCATGCAAAGGGAGAAACATTTACCTGCGTTGTATTCAAATGCTTCAGTTGCTATTTATCAGTTCTTTAATTAATGTGAATTGCTGATCCCAGTTGTCTTGGAAATGTTACACGGTACTATAATATTACGAGTTAAGAAAGAACATTAACCAAAATGAACTTAATATAACATAATTATGTTATTGATAATCTAGAAAACAAATCTATCATTATAACTGCTCCATGACCCACGCACCCCAATTAAGAACGAATGCTGTTCAAAGCCTTGCAAGGCAGGCTGCCTCAGAGAGCATATAGTTTAAAGATGTAGCAGGAGACAAGTAGATATGGGCAAACAGATGGGAAAAGTGGAAGACAACAGTGAAATGGTTGTGATTAGTGTAATAGTTTCCGTACATTTGATTGTGAGCGTGCCACAGGGGCAAAGAAAAAAAGTCTTTATTTTATTCTTCTGTAAAAGGCTGTCTACACCAGAGGATACTAATAAGATAATTAGGGTAACAACGTAATTAAAAATGAAGCTGAAGTCCCAAAAGATACAGTTTATGATTTGGGTGAGGAATTGTATCCAATATTATACTTTTAATATTCAGTAAAGTTCTTAAGACATCATAAATGCTTCAAGACAGTTAAAAAATAAAGTTAGCTTACCAGCAGAAACAAGCTATTCCTTAAATAAACAGCGTAGGAAATGGCAGCTTGACTGGTTAGCAAAGATGAGTATACTAACCACCTAACTGCTCCAAAAGGTGCATATGGCTCTGGAGGTCATGGAGAGGCAGAGAGGGAGTGTTTGTCTCTCTTGGAGAAAAATGGTTGTGATGATACAACTAATGCAGTGAGGTAGCTGTGGTCATTGTCCCTATCCAGCAGCACAGCACAGGCAAGACTGTCTGGAGGAAAAATGCATCTTGCTTCTCCCAGTTAGAGTAAAAGGGAGAGTTATGCAAAATAAATTAGTCAAGCACTTAAGAATGACATATGAAATCTCTGTCCTTTTTAACCATTCTTAATGTTATATGAGGGCTGCTCCAGAAGTAATGCCTTTTAGTTTGCTCTGTTGATCCATGGCACCAGAGGTGGATATTGGTGGTATGGAAGTAGAGGCTGAACCTTTCCACCAGTAATCCATTACATTTTGGCAGCAGAAGGGCAGTCTGAGAAAATGATGTCTGACATGGAAGTGCATGTCAAGCAAAGGTGAGTCACTGAATTCTTCTCTGCAGAAAAAAATTCATCCATTGACATTCATTGATGCTGAATGGTTATGGAGCCCAAATAGTGGATGTGAGAACAGTAAAGCGATGGGTGTTGCATTTCAGCAATGGTGATAGTGACAGTGGGTCGTTTCCACTGGTGCAGATGTTTACACATGTGGCATGCCAGCTCTTGTTCATCAGTGGCAGAAATGCACAACCAATGGTGGTGACTATGACAAAAAATATTGTTTCCTAGCTGAGAATTTGCTTGTAAATAGTATTATTGTGCTCTTTGAATGGTGATGGTACTGGAAATAAATTGCTGGTAATGGAAATAATGGCACTACTTTCGGATCAACCCACATAAAATTGCTGAGACTATTTGAACCTTGAGGCTTATTTTTTCATGACTGCCTAAACTAACTACTTTTTATTCTGCAGTGGTAATACAAAGCGTGTGCACACATATTAGAAAAAGGCTTTGTTTGCAAGAAGTATATGACTGATGGGGGTTTCAGAGTGTGCTTGCCGCCTAGCTCCTTGTGCTTGAATTGATCCAAATTCATTAACCTCTACAGTGTCCTTAGGTCATTATGTTATGTTCGTAATGTAGCTGGTGAGGGAAAATAAAATAAATAAAAATATCCTTACTTCAAAAGCATAATTAATTAAATTTATTTAATATTGAGATAACTTCGAGATATCTCTCCTTTCTGTAAACCACTGTCTTAATAGTAGATTACACAGGAACAGCTTCACAGTCAGTAGGATTTAACTCAAATAGTGTCCCCTCCATAGACAGCTTAAGTTAACAGAGAGACTGTTACCTACTCAGAAGGCTTTGAATCAGCTTTGGGAGCTCAAAGTTTTCCTTAAACCTGACAATTTAAGCATAGCTGCACCTATCTGGAGATAAGATTAAAACTGCTTGAAAAATGCTACTTTTTTCCATCTTTTTTCCAGAGTAAAAAAAATAATTTCAATCTTTTGTTTTCAGTGTAGTCAAAAGATTTTGGCTAACAACATTTCCTTCAAATTAATGGTCACAGATTAAAAGGAAAAAAAAAGAGCTTAGAAAGGTGTGGTGGAAATGTTTTTGCTTTATTTCTTTAACTGAATGTTTATTTCCTGTTTTATTTTTTCAAGAGAAATATAAAAACCGGTTTTTACTCACTCTAAACCTTTTTGTGATTTTTGCCAAATTACACAGAAAAAGACCATTTTTCTAAACTACGTTCTTTCTGCATTTGGAGTTAGGAAACTCGTTTGGGCAGAATGTAATAGGTCTCTTGCTTTTATCATTATTTTTACCCGTTTTCAAGAAATAAGTACTATCTAACATGAGGAGGAAGAGACTCAAAACTCATTTTCCTGATTCAGAGCAAGGATTGCAGGCAGGACGCCCATCTCCCCTGAGGCTGCTGTAATCTTCACAATCATCTATGGTATTCTTTGAATGTTTTTATCTCCATTTCTTTTACAGAAGGTCTTTCACTTTGCATAAAATACTTTAATATTTATCAAGCCAGGGAGAAAGTGTGAAAATGACTCTATAAGACAGTGGTTAGGCCATTCTCAAAGGATGAGAGACACCTGGGTTCCTGTTCCTAGCCCAATGAATTTTTAATTGCATTATAAAAAGTGGAACAGTTTTAAGAGGAAAGACAAAGACTGACACAACTTCCTAGAAAGCAGATGACCTTCATTCAAAACCCTAATGTTAATCATGCAGAAGAAGTATGCAAACCTCTTTTTTCCATGCTTGTGTGATTGACTGCTAGCTGGGCCACAGTATTTGATAAGATATGATAATGACAGTACTTCTGGCTTGCAAGGGAAAATGATTTGGAAGTCTAACAATTGTGTTTTCAAAGCAAGCAAACATAGAAGTAGTTTTGCAAACATCAACATTTCAAAAAGTTAAGATTTTGATTTCTTATAAAATGACCAGGATGAATAGTTGGACTTTGTCTCAACTCAGAGGGAAACCCTTCACCATTTTCCAGAACAGTTACAAATTTCTGTTTGCACTTTTTGTTTATTTTTTTGCTGAAGAATTTTGATAAATCCTTTTGCCTTATCCATCCATCCATCCTGCTAAATCTATGAGCAAATGAGGACAATCGAAAGGGTTTTGATCCTATTTCCTAATTCCTCTTGCTGCATGCATCTATACGATGACAGGGTATGAGATGAATTAAATTCAGTGAGTGTAACACTAGTGAAAGGTAATGAAATTTACATCAGGAAGGAACTGGATTCATGTTATATATATGAGGAAGCAAACAGCCTTCAAGTCCAAGTTTCATGAGACACAAGAGGTATGCACCTTTTTCATTATAATTGAATGTAAGTGCTTGTATGGTTTTTAACAACCAGTCATTGCTCTTGCGGTTTTATGGCCTGGTCTTATGCCCACTGAAATCAACAGAATGAACTGTGAAAAGCTTCTGAGTGTGCTTAAAAGTGCAGCTCAATGACACAGTGCAATCCAGATGCCTTATCAACAGAAAGGATTTGGACAAAGTGACTAAAAAAAGGTTAAATAAAATAAAATACAAAATTACTAAAGGAACAGTGACTGCTTACAGGGTTTAAAATTTTTAGATCTACATGGTTTATACTTTCCCATGCTCCTTTTCCCATCAATAACCCAACCATTCATCTTCTGTGAAATCTAAACCTTCTGTGCTTCATGTTTTATTCATCCTAAGGTGCTTAATTTATACCAAAGGACAGCAGAGGGGCTAAGAGTAGCCTGTGTAAGGGGAGATGCCTTTAAGGCTATTATTCATGCCCTTTGATCTCACGTTTTCACTCAGGAAACTTTGGTTCTGTGGATAATTAGAGGCTGCCACTAACTGTTGCTCTATAAATTACAATAAATCTGAAAAAAGTCAAGGATCTTTGAGACTCTAGTCATGCTACAATATCTACAGTACCCAGAACATTTATAAATATGTTCTAAAACACCAAAGTTGATTCTGATTCAAAGCTAATTCTTTTTTTTTAAGTCTATTTTCTCATAATTCACTTAATAAATATTAACAAATTCAGAAGTGTTTACAACTGTTTATTCTTTTTTACCACTTAGGTTAACACCTAACATACTACAATATGATAGATGAAGAATGACACCAAATTTAAACTTTCCCATGGAAATATATGCTATGAATTGTACACAGTCAATTACTTCAGACAAAGCTCATGCTGTTTCCTCTTCTCATAAGATACTGCTACATATTTAGGTTTTCAGTTTGAAAGGCCATTTTGGCACCACTAATGAAATAAATTATGTTTCTTGTCAGATCTCCCACTGGGTGGCGTGTGGTACCTCATGTACATTCATTTGTCACCCTCAAATAGAATAATACTTCCTGCAGGTTCCCAGCACAGATAACTGACCAAGTGGAAGTTAATTAAGTCATTGGTTCACTTTGCTCTGAAGGATGTTAAACCACCGGTGCTAAATGAGATACTCACAGTACCACACTGGAGACATATCCAATTAGAAGACCAGAAGAATTCAAATGTATATAGAGCTGTCCTCACAGATTACATTGAAAAGACAAATAATAGATAGTAAGTCACTTGGAATGAAACATGGAAGCAGAAATTCATTTTAAAGACAGAAAATCCATCTTCCTATTAAGATCCAGATGGAAAAATTCTTTTAAAAAAAAAAAAAAAAAAGGAATTATCTTCTATTTCAAATGTATGTGGCATTTTGTCTTATCATGCTTCCACTGGTGATTTTTCATTTATCTCTCGTTTTCCATACTATATAACCACCTATTCCCTGTTTCTGATTGTAAACATATCTAGCTCCAAGGAGTTTGTTTGTTTGTTTGTTTTTTAATTTGTTTTTTGCTTTTCTTAAATATAGCCTATATGAAATTCTTATAATTTCTTAACTACTTAAGAAATGCTGTCAACAAAGCAATGACGTGCACCAATTATTTATTTATTTATTAATGGAAGAGGAGAATATTGTCACAAAAAATTAAAGAAATTTCACTTCTGTGAAGCACCAGGAAATATTAACCATGTATCTCAGAACACTTTTTTAGGCACAACACAAAGTTCACAGAAGAGTTTTGGTTATAACAGTGATTACAAGGTTATAACCCTCACCAGTTTGATCAGCTCCTATTACAATAAGAGAACCAGACAGGCAGTAAATGCTGACATTTTGTTTTATACTTCATTATAATCTTTTTTCCTCTTGACAATAAAACCAATTAAAGAACAGGGCATTACATAGAACAATAAAATAAAAATCATTCTTCTTCTGAATTCTCAATTCAAAGTCACATTCCAGCATTAACAAATGGAAACATCACTTTGGTCTAGAAATTATTCAGTGGCTCATTGTAATAAGTCTAGTGAGGTTTCTTAAGCTCTCTGAAATATAATGCAAAATCTCCACTTTCATTTGCAGTCTTAGTAGTAGGAAAAGAAGTGGGTAGCTCTGCAAAGATCTACAAGTATTATAGTGTAAGGAGAAACTTTTGTCCTGAAGATTAGCACACTAACAAAATTCACATAGGCAGAAAAGAGAAGAAAGATAAATGCTAAATACCTGGCTGTCTAATTTAACATGTTGGTGTAAAAGGAAAAATGTGGTATTTTTTCTGCCTTCCAAGGCCTGTTACGTTCAGGAGGAATGAGGCAGGTTGCATCTAAGATTTTCATCTCCCATTCCAATGATAAGGCCATATTCAGCTGACATTATGAATTTTGTATAACAGTGGTTTTGAGCGTAATTGTCCCAAAGGGACTGGGCTTATAAACAGACCCAGGAGGTGTCTGTGATTAAAGCATCTGGTCCATTGCTGTGACGTGAAAGATCTCTTTTGTGGGGTATTGCAGATGACAGCTTGACAAAGGGCGATACCCAGGACCCTTTCAGGACAGATTCTGTCCTGTGAGACAAAACTATTCCCTTGAATATGGGACATGCTTAGTTTGTGTATAATACTTCAGGGACAAAGATATTCTAGGCACAGAACATTTTGAAGGCCATAAAGACAAGTATGGATTAGGAGATGCCAGGCAGTATGCAAGAGGGTCATGTCTCCAGATCATGGAATCATAGAATCATAAAATCACTAGGGTTGGAAAATCATCTGCAATATCATCTAGCCCGACTGTTCACCTACCACCAATATTTCCCCACTAAACCTTGTCCCTCAGTATCACATCTACATATTTCTTGAACGTCTCCAGGGACAATTACTCAAGCACATCCTTGGGCAGCCCACTGCATCACCTGATCACTCTTTTTCCTACTATCCAAAACCTGAACCTCCCCTGGTCTAATTTAAGGCCATTCCCTCTAGTCCTATTGTGATGTACATAGGAGAAGAGGCTTATCCCCAACTTGCCACAACCTCCCTTCCAGCAGCTGTACAAAGTGATAAAGTCTCCCCCTGAGCCTCCTCTTCTCCAAACTGAACAATCCCAGCTCCCTCAGCTGCTCACTTGTGCTCCAGAGCCCTCCCAGCTTCATTTCCCTTCTCTGAACATGCTTCAGGACCTCAATGTCTTTCTTGAAGTGAGGGTCCCAAAATTGAATACAGTACGCGAGTTGATGTGTCCTGAAAGTGTAAGGTAATAAAACAACCCAAAAATGTCGTGTGAGACTGTAAAGTGCTATAACACCTGAAATAACAATTTAAAGCTAGTAAAGGAGACCTAGTTTAGAAACAAAGATGTTTTGCACCGAAGGCCCTGACCACCTTCCTTATACTGCGTGACATGAAACAAACAAAAAACTATTCTTAAAAGTCCAAATTTTAATTTCTTTGACTTTCTCTAAACTCTAACAAACAAGCAGCATGCAAGTTGCATCTTATTTGCAAGAGATAAGATACTATTTGGCAAGCAATTCCACCTAGGAGTTCAGTTCTCTTTCACCTGGAAGTATAGGGTGCAAATGCAGTCTTTTCCCAAATGTGGATGAGGGCTGGACAAAGAGCTCAAGCTGACTGCTCTTCTGTCAGGATTTTACATTTTAATTCTAGATTTAATATTGACAGGATCTCCTGCCTGTCTAGTTCATCTGTCCTGGAAATATTTCCAGGTACTTCTATCTCCCTAAGTACAGTGCCTAACATAATAGAACTGTTCGGAGCGGAGCCTTCGTACAAGGAAAGTGATCACAATGCAATGGAACATCTCAAAATGGGTATAGCAAATGCATTACCACATCTCTAAAATGAAATACACATTTATGGCAAATGCCTCCAGATAATTTCAAAACTTTTCCAAAAAGAGTTTCATAGAGATTGTTATTACCTAATGGAAGTACATTTATAGATATGAGGCTATAATGAAATTAAATGAAAATAAATGAAGAAAGGAGAATATATGTTTTCAAGGACACTACATCCTTAACTCAGATTTCAGTGCTTTTATGCTCTGCACTAGGAGCGTAGAAGCTGAGGACTGCACATAAGCTTTGATCAACCTTAATTAGCTCTTCATTGGATCTTTTTCTGTGAATTGTTTATAATATCCTGGCTGAAATCAAGAAGCTGACCAATGTATTTAGGAAAAAAATGTTAAAAATGAGTCTGAATTGCTAAATTAATGTTATGCCAGCTAGGTTAGAAAAAAAAAAAAAGTTTAGCCTTAAATGTGTCTTATGACTCTTATGAATAAAAGTAAATCCTTACAAATTAGGATTTATGGCTCTGTTGCTCATATACGGTATTTCTGTGGAAATCCTGATGAGAAGTCCTTGGTATTGCTTTGTGACTGGGCTATGCCCTGCAGCTGTGCCTGGAGCTGTGTCAAACTCAGAGGCTCCAGTTGTTTTGAGAATCCAGCTGGGGTGTTGGTGGGTGGCTTCCCAGCTGGCATCTCCTAGTAACTTTTGGCTGCAAGTCTTTCTGGCCGCTCTGGCAGCTCAAGAGTAGAATGTGTGGCTGGGATAACATCATCTCACTGCTGTGCTCAGCTGACCTTCACAATGTTTTTGTTTTGATTCATATTTGCTTGCAAGGAATTTGCTTTTTCTGTCATTACATAAATACACAAGCAGACCCAGGCCAAATTCTGAATCCTTTGCTTTGTAGGCTCTGAGCCCAGCCACAAATCTGAGCTCTGGCTGGTATCTAAACTGCATGGTGTTAGGAAAATACAGCAACTGTGAAGCTTTCTATGCACTCAGCCCTGATGCCTCTGCAAGTAAATCCCGGAGTACAGGAATCTGCCCTGATATTCCTGCAGGAACATGCAGAGGTCCCTCCACCAGAAGGGTTGGGGGGAGAAGTCAGAATTAGGTCAACCAAATTCCCTCATGTCAATATACAGTATGACCAACTGCCCTGTGTGAGAAATCCCCTATATCACAGTGGCTCCCGTAGCTCATTATTGATAAAATGTCACCAAGACCCAATCATCCAGAAGGGACGAACATTTCTTGCAAATCTCATATTCATATACAAAACCCAGCACAGATTAGGAGAAAGGAGATTTAGTTAAACTTAAAACAGGAACTAAACAAGAATAAACTGTGTTTCTGCAAGTTCTGCCACCAAAGCTGAGACCTATAGTAATTGCGAATGTGTTTTTTTTCTCTCATTCCCATGTATTACTGTAATCGGTGAAGTCATCACAGCCTTGCAGAAAAAAATCCAGAAAATACTGATTTAGCCAAGGCTTTTTGCACCTCTTAGACAGGAGCAATTCCAGTGACCAATGTTACCTGCCAGAATCAAGTCCAGGGATTAGATTTGCTCAAGGATTTTGAAACTATGGTTCCCCAAAGTGCTGGTAAATCATTCATATGTGGTCTCTGGTCTATTAAACAGCATGATCTCATCAGCCCTAAATAGCTGAGCTAAACTCTGTGAGAAACTTTGAGAGCTGACAACAGACTTAGTACCAAGCTGTGGGCGTCACTGTCCTCCACAATACTGTCATCAAAGCAAGCTGTGGGTGGAAGCATGGAGTCACCATTATTCCAGGAAGAAAAGACATGCTACAGTAATATCTACATTACACATTTGCCTTGGACCGGAGCTCTGGGCTCCACTGTGGTGAGTTTGCTGTTTAGGTTGTGTTAGGAAGGCAATCAGGTATCATCTGAGTAGGCAATGAGAGATGATGGTTTTAGCTGCTGATGCTCTTGCCTTCCTCACAGAACGATAGAATGGCTTGAGTTGGAAAGGAGCTTAAAGATCACCCAGTTCCAACCCTCTGCTGTGGGCAGGGTTGCCACCCATCAGATCATGTTATCCAGGCCCCTTCCAACCTGGTAGCTTGAACACCATTAGGGTCGGGACATTGAGCTGTTTGACTTCAGGCAGCTCTTGGAAGCGGGACAGGTTTAGCTTAAAACATCAATGGGTAGATTGTCCCTATAAGAAGGTTGCACTGCTATACTCAGCAGAATGCAGAAGGTGAGTCTGGTATCAGTGTTTGCCTTGCCCAAGCAGGTTATGTGCAAGGCTGAGGCTTCCTGAGTGCTGTCCCCGACCTGGAAGGTGTGAATTATGGAGCTCCAGCTCCGTGAATTGTAAAAGGAGAAAGGACAGAATTCAGGTAAACATTTTCTCAGTGGAAAATGTTTGATTTTTGATTCTCTGCTTGTGCTTTATGCATCAATATTAAAGTTATAAATATTTTTCCCCAAATATGTCTGTGGTTATAATGTAAGATATTCCCAGCCCCCTTTTATTTTCATGCAAATGTATTTTCATGGATACCCTTATTAAAAGAAATCAGATATTTAAGAAAACAAACAAACCAAGACAAATACTTCAAAGTATGCAAAGACAGAAGAAAAAGAAAAACCACAAGGAAATGAAAAATGTTCATTTTAATGTTTTCAATTAAAAAACAATTTTTTAAAGAAGGTTGCACTTACAGATATTTGGAACACTTTTACCAAAGGAATTTATTTGGAACACTTTTACCAAAGGAATTTAGTCAATATATGCTGGATAATTTAAGTTAAAATGTTCCACAGAAGCATCTCAATATAGATGATATTTTAAATGAGAGGGTTTCTGAGGTTGCTTTGCAATGCGAGAAAAGGAAAAAAAAAATGAAGGAAGAAACATTGGAAAGCAGACCTTTATGATAAGAAAACATTCTGTACAACATTGCCAAATATGGGGGATGGGAGGTGTTTCTATTTTGCTATTATGATTTTGCTTCTCTTATGCACACCAAAATCCCTCTCAATCTGTCTTCAGGAGTTGGAGTTGTCCATTATATCCCTCTGATTATATTCAGCTCATTATAGTGTAACCTTTGGGCCTGTGTGATGCTGTGCCTTGGAGACCTGCAGCTCCAAACACCTTAACAAGGGGCTAGCTGGGACATGCAGCATGGATGGGACCTGCAGCAATTTTCTCTTGTGGGAAATCCAGAGCATAGACAGGGGGGACCGGAGGCGCCAGCTATATCATGCCAGCTCTCTTACCAGTGAGTTGGGCTGCTCCCAAGTCTTCCACTCAGAGATGTAAGCTCTGTTTGCCATTTTCCCTCCAAGCTTTATTGCAATTTGCATACACCTATACTTGCAGAATAGATGTACTGTGCATAAATGTCCTAACTGGCATACAAACAAGGATGTTTATACATAAGCAAATTCACCCTTTGTTGGCTATTAGAGTCATTAGTCTCTTTCAGACACTTGAGTCATTCTATTCATAGTGCAGAAAAAGTACTGCTGACCTCAGTGACCCATCTCAGACAAACCAGTGAGCAGCAAGTAAAGGATAAAGGAAGAATATTCTTGTTCAAATAAAAAAAATCCACAATCTTATATTTCTTTATATAAACTATAAAGAATAACTTTAAGATTATCAAAGAAACAGTTTTTAAACTGTTTATGAAGAGGCATGAAGATCAAGTTCTTGGTCTGACCCTTTATGCAGTCAGTGGGGAAACTCACTGTTAGCAGGTTTGATTTCCAGTGTATCTAAACAAATGCAATTTCTAGGTCTTCCAACTATACAAGGAGCAGGACTGTCTTTTCAAAACAGAAATGTACGCTATCCAAGGACGAGGAAAATTAGTTTGAAGAGATATGTCAGAGAATGAAGAAAAAGGGTGTGTGTGGGGGGAAAGCAAGGAAAAATAAGACATTATTTTCCTCGTGTCCCTGCAGAGTGGGATGCAGGACAGAGAACATAAATTTAGGCCTGTGCTGCTGGGAACAGGAGAGGTGTCAGAAATCACACATTTTGCAGTGTGTTCCTCTACAAGAAAGTCCTTTGAGAGAAAAGCCTCTAAGTGTGCGAGCAGATCCCATAAAATTTTACACCCACCTCCCCAAAAAATGGAAGAATCAAGAGTCCAAATCTGCCCCAGAAACTTAGACCCTTCATTTAAATGTGTCTGCAGTGCTTTTACAAGATATAGCTTGAAGAAGGCTGAAGGCTTGCAGTAAAAAAGTTGCGTCTATAACTTTTTCACTGTAGCAAGCTGTTCTTGTCTGTGCCAAGATATTATTTTCTATCCTCAAAACAGCACATGTATACGTATGGTTTTAAAATTCTGCACAGTAGTTTCATACCAAACTGTTCATTGTTTATATAATTTTTCATGTCAAAATGCATCTGATTTGCCAGAAAAAAAAAAAAAGGAATATATCATATTCTAACAATTTCTGAATAGTGAGTATTTACTGCAGGTTTAAAAAAGCTTTCTTCTCCCAACTACAAAACTGACTGAAACCATTTATGCTGCTGGCACAAGACTGAACAATATTCAGCACAAATTAAATTTCTTTTTATTATTAATAGATGTGATATGTAAGAAATGAAAGCTACCTGTTTCTGCTTATAATTATAGCAATGCCATTTTTATTTTTCAATTATAGCAATGCCATTTTTTATTTTTATTTTTATGCTTTTTAGAATCTTTGAGTCTGATACCTATGTGTCTGTGATCTCTTATCCAAAGAGCAAAATGACAATGAAAATAGAAGCAGATATCCTGTTACAAGATTAATTTGGGAATGATAAACGAGTGTTTTTGTAATGAATTGTATAGGTTACCATTTAAGCAGGTCTTGGCAGCTAACCAGCCCTTTTCTTTTACAAAAAAAGGGGGGAAAAATGCAGAGAATGCATAAATGGGTTGATTGCCCCAGGATGTCTCTCTCAAGAAGGATTAGAGAAACCAACTGGGCCATTTTCTATTCCCACAAAAGCTCTGTTTGTGCTTCAGAAATTTACCCTGTTAATCATGTTACTACAGAAAAAAAAAGAAAAAGAAAAAACAATCTTCTGCTCTTGTACAGCCTCTTGTAAGACATTTGAAGTCATAGGTGTCACTAAGTCTGTTGTGTAATGCAGTCTGAGACTATCCAAAGAATGGAGGTGAGAACAAGATCTCTCAAGTGCTTGTCAGTATAGACAGGGAAAGCCAAACTATGTATTTTATATTAACATTCAAAGGTATCATGGAATCAAACTCCACTGTTTGGGTACAACTTGATCAGGACTACTCACTTTGGGTTTTAACTTTATTCTGTCATTTTGTTCAGGTTATGGCTAGTTCTGCATGT
The DNA here is from genome assembly GCF_038088225.1 of Cyrtonyx montezumae. Taxonomy (NCBI): domain Eukaryota; kingdom Metazoa; phylum Chordata; class Aves; order Galliformes; family Odontophoridae; genus Cyrtonyx; species Cyrtonyx montezumae. The sequence goes on from NW_027072034.1 coordinate 152,965,237, forward strand.
ATACTTTGTAAGGAAAGGAGAAAGGAGTCGTATTTGAAGGGCAGGCCCCGGTCATGCACATTCTTGCTACTAAAAGTACTTTTTCCAATTGAGAGACAGAGATTTCTGAAATGCCCAATAAGTTGTGAGTAAGACTCCAGCATGGCTTAAGGCCAGTTGTGATATACATTAGATGAGATGGGACATCTGTGCTTCAATTTGGTCTCTTTTCAAGAAATTTATTGGCAGGAGTAAGTCTACAGACTTGGAATATTTTTGGTTGAGCCCTGTACTTTTTCTTCTCCCTATTTTTTTTTCCTTGCACAATTTCTTCCTATTAGTAAAACAGTTATTTAATGTATATAAAATATCTTCCTCACTTTGATCAGTGCTTTTTTCACTCCAACCTTTCTGCATTTTAAAAACTTTGGAACTGTCATAGGTGTTCAGATCAAGAGCCCAATTCCGAACTGTGTAAGAGGGGGATAGATATTCATGGAAATAATGTAAGAAAAAAGGAAATAATGATGGGAGCCACCCTCCCAGCATACTGTAACAAGATCTTCTGAGCTGTGCCATCCAACAGGAGATCATCTCCATGGGTTTTTTGAACTGATTTTCACTTCGCTTATTTGAATCTCTCAAAATCCTGCAGCAATTGGCTTCAGATTATACTTCTTACTGAGTAAAAAGACATTTCTGTAAAATAAAAATATATTACTTAGCATTTTTTGCCATCTCCTAATCCCACAGTTAAGGAAAACAGTGAAGAGCCTTTAACCTTTCTTATACCCTTCTGTTTTTAGAGACCTAAACAAGATGTGATAAGAAGAGGCTAAACAGTGAAGTAAGATCAAATTAAAATAGGGAAAAAAAAAGAATTGTCAGAAACGGTATAAGTAGAAGCAGGGCTGAGAGAAAGACTGGTGGTTGGCATGTGCTGTGGAACTGAACGTAGAGATTTTCCAATGTGAGAAAACATAAGATGGGCTCCAAATACCCTGAATACCAACACTGTCTTAGAATCATTAGTCTGTGTTCTCAACATATATTTTATTCATACTAAGCATCTCTGATCATTAAAATTCATACAACTACAAATAAGCAAAACAAAAAGCTCAAACCAAGTAAACACACCAATTATTTGTTGATTTGTAATAGAAATAAAAGAGAAGATTCTCCCCCTGGGCCCAGCTGTTCATATTTATATTCTCTTGGCAATTGCTTGAAAGATTTTCTGTCTGAACCATACATGAATGTTGTTGGGAAAAATAAAAAGAACCTTGGAAAGATTCATACTGAGATATTGCTAAAACTCATTGCAATCATAATGACATCTTTCTATTGCTCTGTGCTTTAGCTACATTATGTTTATGGGATGGATAGGAAAAGGATGTAGCTGTATGGACCTGTTTTTTCAGAATAGCCGGAGAAAAGGGCTGCCAGTCAGTCAATGGTACTTGGTACACATCAATAGAAGGCATGGAAGGATGCAACTGTTTTGTAGGTGGGACAATGGCATGCCCACAGCCAAAATAGATGCCACAGAAAACACTTTTATTGAATATAAATGGAAATTTGATTTCCATGTGTAGCACTGTGACTGCCTTTCCCAGACCAATGCAGCATATCTACTGAAGGACCCCCATACAGTCTTTGTGCACCAAAGTACACGGCCAGCACCTCTGCCTCACTTGCCCCAGTAAAACAATATTTGTGAATGAATAAACTGATTTTAATTTCAAATGAACAATACAGATGAGCAGGTGCTCAAACCTGAATCCAAATGAAATAAACAGTTTCCTTGAGATCTGAACAAAAAGTAAATTTATGCATAAAGTTATGACTGTGATTCTGCTGCTCACATTTGAGTGTTGAAGATAGCAGTCAAGCTTCCCCAGCATGTCACAAACTGTTGTTGACAACACAGAGAAACCTGGATATGTGCAAAACTCTCTGGCATGTATGATATCGTAAAATTTTAAGACTGACTTAAAGACAAAGAACTGTTGGTTCATAGGCACTCCTATTTGTATTTGGCATTTCAGATTGTATGACAGTTTGATCCAAAGACCATTAAAGCAAAATGTTACACTTCAATTGCTTTCACTGAACAATGGGACACAAGGTCCTTAGAGAGTTGGATGTTACACACACAAAGTAAGCCTGTCCCCAAAAATTTACAATTCAAACCTCTGATCCATTAGTGCATAAACACACTTCATAGTCCTACAAACATCATACAGTTACTTGTGTCTGAAAGCTGTAGATACTAGCACTGTTTGGAACCAGACAAGATGGAGAAAACAGTAAACAATAGTCACAGATTTTTATATATGTAAATCACTGCAATCGGTCATTCAAAATCCTTAAATGAAAATAAAATCCACTTGTAATACTCTAATCCTTCTGATTTTAGCTTAAGGAAAACACAAGACAATTATTCAGAACATAAACAGTATATTACATTGCTTATTAGCACTCCAAAGCTACAATATCCACACAGTTTTGGATTAATAGATGAAAAGACTATTATTATTATTGCTATTTTTAATAGACATTCTTCCAGTATAACATTCCTTTGACAACTGGTACTAAGGCACCTCAGTCATCAGAAAACAAGTAGCTCTGATTTTTCATCATTGTTAGCTAGATGTTTATGGTTTTAAATTCAAAGGCTGCTTTACATTCTCACAGCTTCGTATTATCCCCTCTCTCAGTAAAATATTTTACCCCTGTATGCTGTACTTATTGAAAACTCACTGTGGCCATCTCTAAGCACTTAAAGAGAGATATTTGAACAGTCAATTATTGAGAAGAAATCTCAGCTCTCCAAAACAGTATGAATCTGCTCACTGATCACAGCAAGCTACACTGCAGTATTTAAGAAGTAATGTTTGTGAAAAGTATACACATCCTATTGCACAGGTACAGGCTGTGACGCTTGCTTTTGGATTCCAACCACCACATGTTTATTCATGTCTCTGTCACCTTGAAGATGAGTTATTGCTCAGCTCTCCATCTCTGTGCTTATAAGCTGCTTTGAAACTGCTGCTGGTGCAAGAAATACTTAATACAGACATGGCTTTGTACAAACTAGTGCTTTCTGGCAAAATTTGTATCCGATATTTTTGACCTTAAGTAATTCACAATGTTGTAGAAGCCTGGCAATTTATACCACACTCTTTTGAGGAACAGAAGGAGGCATTCAGATTCAAAACAAGTAAATATGATCTCTTAAATGATGTGTGTTTATGACTCTATTTTGATTCTCAAAAAGCCATAATTCATCATTGCCATCATGAACAGGTTTCACTGATTATGCAAGAATGCTAAAAAGCTCTTTTTCATATTAATAGAAAGATTAACTGTTACACAGTAACAGACATTTTAAAAACAGAGATATTGTCCATCAAGTTTCGGAAGAATATGATTTTGAAAGTTACCAACCCATGAAATAACTTTTTAATTTCACTCTTTGCATTCAGACAAAAAGAGCCTAGTACAGCATCCCATGTGTGTGCAGTGTTTCCTCTCAGTGCAGCACCGCAGCTGAGTCTTGTTTTTACAACCCTTTTCAAGCTTCATACAACCACCCCATGAAAAGAACATAAAGATCGCTGTAAAATTAAACAGTGAGAAGTCAAAAAGTCTTTTTCATCTTCGTCCTCTGAGTACTGCACCCTATGCAGGAGTTGAACATACAAAATCCAGAAGTGTGAAAAAAGTGACAGCTCAGTCATGTTGACAATGACAGGACAACCACTTTACTCAGTTTGTTGCAATTGCCTGAAAGTAAAAAAATGTACTAACACTGCTTTTAGTTTTGCTAACTAGAATGGACAGAACTGTCTCAGGCAGAGTTCTGTTGGATCAGATGGCCTCTCAGACTGTGGCACTATTGCTTTTGACCAAAAAAAGAAAGAATTGAAACCCAGGGTACTTAATTAGTACAGAAAAAAAGGTTTGGAAACTTCAGTGCTACGATCACTTATTTTCATTCATTGGAGGCTGCTGTAAATACATAGACTTGGCAAAGTGACTCAGGCTTCTAAAAAGCTGATAGAAATGCAGCCACTGCAATTACCACTATGCATTTTGTATAGTTTGTTCAAATGCTTATTACTGTCATGGATTTCTTTCCAGCATACAGAACACACAAGATTAATGTCAATATATTGAGAAAGCATGTAGATGAAGAGAAAGTTATCAAAAAATTCCCTTTAGAGTGAATAAAAATTACCAAAAAGAACTTAGTAGAAACAAATTTCCTTTGGACAAGATTTCATGCAGTGAAAGTACTGAGAATATTAAATCATTGGACTAACAGTTAGGGATTATTTTCAGCATCTGGTCATCACTTGAACTACAATTCAGCTCCAATTAGATTTTATAGGGAACAATTTCATTTTTATTGTTGAAGGATCCTTTTAAGTTATGTGAAATGAAATTAAAAATATATATATATAAAAGAAAAGAAAAAAATCAGTTGGCTTCAGGGCTTCTAAATGGAGAGTGAGATCAGAAGGCACAACCTAGACTTGTTGTTTACAGTGCCTGCTACTGAAACCATTAATTCAAAGCAGCGTCCTGAAAATATCTATCAGTCTTATCCTCCTTGTCCATTTAAGGGGAAAGAATGAAATCCCAAGGGATTATTAGGGTGCCGTCCAAAAGTCTAATCTTTACTCTCTGAGCTAGTATGCATTGAGAATAAAGACTTCAGATGATAAATTCTCTTTCTTCTTTTTCTTTGCTAAATAAGTCCTCCTCTTGGTGCTAGAATTAAGAACAAAAATACCATACCCTCTTCTGGCTTCAGCTCCTTACTGTCATCTCTTGTTTTCAGGAGATGGATGCACATTGTGTAGTGCTGGGAGAACAGTGACAGATAATCTGCCCAGCAGACTTTGTGGGCAAACTGGCTCACACATCCACATCCACACATCCAACAGATAACTTCAGTAAAAGTTTCTTAAGTAAAAGTACAAAATTTCTTCATTGGGAGGTCCAAGTGCAATACCCATGCCCAAGATGCACATTGCCACAAGATTTCAGTTTAATTAGGGAGCAAATATTTCTGCTGCTTAAGTCACTTTATCCTTTGCAAAGAAATTATTGGTGCATCCTATTCTAATCAAAGTTTATTTTGTTTAGTATAGCAATTTGCGGAGGTATTTTACTTGTTAGAGGAAGCAGGTGGAAAATGGGTTCAGTAAGAGGAGGTAGATCAGTGAGAAAGCTTGCTGGGCATTTCAGGAGCTTTCTTCTGTGCTGTCAGATGTGAACCAGTGACAATAAGTTAAAGTTTCAATTTCACTAAACAACACCGACCCCTTTCAAGATAAATTAGCTTCCAGGATAACCTCCAATCACATTCAGGCTGTTATAATTTCTGCTTTAGGACTGTTCAAGGCAAAAACATAGGTAGAATGTGATATGTAAGTTGCTCCAAAAGTAATGCCTCTCACTTATTTCCATGGAAATGACAACTAGTGCAGGGGACCCAGTATTTCACAACTGCTATGGTGGTGTCCTTGTTAAGAAAGTATTGAACACATAGTTCATTGGCTGAAACAGTTCGAAGTCAGAAGTCACCAAATCAGGACTATGCGCTGGGTGTGGTATTACAGTCTTGACAAGATAGGTAATGTGCTCCATGGTTTTCAAGCTGGTATGAGGCCTGATGCTAATTTGTTGCAAAAGGATGATTGTCTTTTTCTCTGGTCTGATTCTGGAAGTCTGAGAATTCAGCTTAGTCAGATTTGTAACATAGAAGTCAGAGTTGATGGTTTGTCTGTGTTCCAGGAAATCCAAAAGGATCTGCTCTTTCCCATCCCAAAAGACAGTGCGCATCACTTTACCCACTGAGGGCTGAATCTTGAACTTTGATGGGAAATTCATGTGTTGTCATTCGATGGACTGCCATTTTGACACTGCCATGTAGCAGTGATGACACTTCTTAACACTGGTAATGATGCAATCCAGGAAACTCACCTCATTTTGATTCAGTGAGTGCTGACAAACTTGTCTGTGACTTCCTTTCTGTTCCTGTGTAAGCATTCTTGGTACACACCATGTGCAACCTTTGTGACACCCCAATGTTGCCACCATCATTTCCAGTACACTGAAGCCAGTATTCAGCTCTGTATGCAATTCCCTGATTGTAATCTGCCAGTTCTTGCAGATAAGCTGATTGAGACAGTCTTCATTTTGTGGTGTGAAAATTGTTCAAAGTCATCTTGAACATGGCTTGTCTTTTACGTCACGGTAACCACTGATGGTGTGCACCACTCACCACCTCACTATATTGACATCCACCGTTTGGTTTTCATAAACATTCAGCACAAGCAGTTCACCTTCTACTGTCATACCACCTCACCTACCTCTGACATTGTGGGCCAAAATAACAAAATAGGAGGCATTACTTTCGGAGCAACCATTGTAACAAAGTTGCTGTTCAAGGTACAATTTAACAAACTGCTGAATTTGAGCTTGTGCAGATGTCCTGCCTGAAGGGAAGCTTCATATATACTTTGGATCTTCTGCTTCCAGAGGCCAAATGAATAAGGCTCTCTGTTATACTGACATGATCCAGGGTGAAGGATCTTTCCATTCTGATCACTGTGAGGTGAAAGAATTGCCTAGATGTCTATTTCCTAATAAAACTGTGTTCAGTCTCACATCTACATCCTCCTCTTCTAAGGAGTCAGTTTTAGAAGTGATATAAATCACGACGTGGTTCAGAAGTCCATTAATTTGGGGAAATGCAAGGAAATTTACTTTATTAAGCAAGTGGTATATTACACTGCTGTTACATGTTCAAGTGATACTTTAATATTAACTATTCAGTTTCAAATACTCCTGCATTATAACAGAACGCACACTTCTATTAAGCCTTCTCTCTTTCTTCTCTCAGAGAAGAAAATACTTCTATTTTTACTTTTAACATATAAACTGTATCAGGTGCCAATTTTACATTCCACCCACTCTGACCTCAGTCCAATCTGTGCTTCATACATGACCTTACCTGCACCTATGGCTTCACCATTTTCCAAACATCTCCTCATAAAGAGCCCTTTCTATAGAAGTGCTGAAATGTTGCAGTTTTAAGATAAGTCCCATTGAAGCTGACAGACTTCTATTGCTTTAAACTCAGATCAAGGCAGATCAAAATATGTTCGTTCATGTACTGGCTGCGGTTAATTATCAGAGATGAAGAGATATTTGTGTTAGAATATTATTTTGTCATTGCCATTTACAGTAATGTTTTGAGAAGAAAGTGTCTGATTCATCATCGTGCAATCCTTCTATCTCTGGGAATCCTTTTTTTGTGGTTTTTTATTTTTATTTTTAATTTTATTATATATTTCTTTGTATTTGGATACTTCGGTTGTGTCGACAAGTTGTTTTTACTGCTTTCTCTGCATAAAGGATATTTGTTGTTGTTGTTTTATTTGCCAGCAGAATATATACCACATAATTGCAAACTATTTTGTAAAGGCACAGCGTTCTCCTCCTGTCCCATTCCCTGCTGTTTTGTCCTTAAGCCTTGCAACAAGCTTGAGCAAGATAAACACTTCACAGGATACAGAGAACTCTTTGAAAGTGTCCCCTCTTGTTTGGAGGTGTGATAGAGGATCACAGAAACATTTCCCATTAACTTAAAGTGAAGATTCACATCCATAAAGAAGCCATCCCAGGAAAATTCCTTCAGGGGACAGAGGAAGCATTTTGCATCTTATATAAGAATAAAATTAGATGTGCATTTCTTCATTAGGGTATCTATAGAAGTCTCAGGCCTCTCTCAGGCAGACAAGTTTCAATAAACCTAGTGTCAATGCTTGTTTATAGAATCAAAATAACATTTTTTTCCTATACTTTCTTTAAACATACAATCTTTCTAGAACCTGGATTTGTTTTTGTACTTAACAACAATGAACCTTCTGGGAATTCAGTAAAGACTCTCCTTAGACCCATAATACACCAGTGTTCACACTGTAAGTTAAAGCTGTTTATACTACTGCCTTCCATTTTCGAGGAACAGAAAAACAAAACCAGTAAAGGGCAGATCTCATCCCATCACATGATGGAGGTCACTGGAAGGCCAAGTTTGACAATTCAGCTGTGATATAACCTTGTATGAAGTAGAAGAATCAATTCCCCATCCTGCAGTTTAAAGCTTGGAAGGGGCCAGATCTGCATTCCTCATAGTACTGCTCTTCCCCATCGCCTTGTCTTTTACTGCCAAGTCACTAAGTGGAAAAACCTAACGTATGATTTTATGGGCATGTCTCCAGCACAGCGTAAGCACTGTCCTGCAAATCAGCTCCCAAAGTGATGACAATGCTGCATAGATCAGACAATGAATGGGAGCTGTATTGGGAACTGTAAAGATACTGATTTAGGTGAAGAACTTTGACACAAACTCATACAGATAGATTATGGTAAAGAGTTGGGTTTCTTTTTTCTTATAGTAACTTTTTTTTTTTTTTGTCAGCAAGGGTTAAAGCAAACAGTCTGCCACGATCCCACTGTGTAATTGCTTCCATTTTGTTTAGGCAGTTTAACCTCACTTTAACCCCTCTGACTACTGTTCAAGATGAAAGAAAATGACTTTGATGATCTTAGAGCAGCAATAATAATAAACTCCTCTGGTGTTGTAAACTTCTTTGTGCTCAGGACAGAGAGACTGATTACTCCTCCAAACTGTTTGTGCTGTGTGATTGATAATGACCAGTTGAAATTCCCCTTGCTTCTCCCCATGTACCTCCATACACGGGTGATTTAATCCACCGGCACTTGGGAGGAGTTTACCTCAAGGCAGGGTGAGAGTTCAAAGGCACAGTGAAGAATGACTTTCTGTAGACAAGGCTTGGGGGCAGAGCTTTCTGAAACCTGCAGCCCCTTTGGTGTAGCAAGCTGAGAGTTACAACCTCAGCTAGAATCAAAAACTTCAATGAAGATATATTAGTTTTATTGTCCAGGTATATTAGTTTTATTAAAGCTTGTTTTGGGGTGTTTTTAGCTTTTCAAGGGCAAAACTGTCCCATACAAATTAGCTTATGTCTTTTGGCTGCTGACAGGTCCAAGGCATCTTCAGACCACTCAAACTCTATCACCACTCAAACCATCCATACCTGCAATTCCAGTGTGACAGCATGCTCTCCAATTACCACAAAGTGAAAGAGTCTAGGAGAAAGACATGCTGTGGCAAGAGAAGTCTCTTAAAAATATGGAGAGCAGACACACTGTAAGTTAAAATGACCTAATTTGCATACAAGGTCCAGTGAATGCAATTATACTATGTCCATGGATTAAAGAACAAATGTCATAATTTTGAATTGCAAACACACTACCACAGCACCAACATATGGTTCTGGAAAGCCAACCATTGAGTAAAGCTTTAAAATTCTCAAACTGACCACAGATGTGTGTACGGGATGAAAAGAGGACAGGAGTGAGAGGGAGTCCACCTGACTTACAACCATGTTACATCAACTTTGCTGTGTCTGAAAACATATTATTAGCTACATTGTGTGGATGAGAATGAAATTTCCTAAGTAAAATCCTATTAAGTTAATATTAACACTACAGATGATCCGAATTCTTATTTCAGTATATTTCAAAACCAGAAAAGGTAGGTTTCATTTCAAAGGCTTCTGCTATTCTGACTTCTCATTTGCTGCTGCAGGATATATCCACTGCTTTAAGGTACAAACAAACTGTTATAAGTTTTAAGATGAAAGAAACATAGAAGTATTTTTCATAGATTACAATACTCACTTAAAAAACTCTGCTGTTAAATCATCCATCTCCCTCATTTAGTTATTAGGGAGAGCTAATAAACAGATCTACCAACATATAAACCATTTAATACAGTGTGGAAAATTTTTCAAATTCCCACTACTGACTGCACATTACGAGTGGCTGATTTGGGGGTTAGTACATGTTGGGCTCGATTATGTCAGTTTTTGAGGCTTTAATTGCACAGTTGCTTTTGCTGAATCATTTGGATCACAGACAGACTTCAGTTTACTCTGAAAAATGTACTGTTCCCCAAGCTTTTGCCTCCCACGTGGATCCAGAAAGTTATGAACTTTTAAATCAGATTCATGCCTTAGGACATCCTTGCCATCTTCTGTGTACAGGGTAAGGTCTAATAAGGATTCCACTGTAAATTAATTACTTGAATTAGTGATCTCGCAGCTGTAACATTCTTCACCTGCAGCTGAGACAGGTACATCATTCTTCCCTGTCTTTGAGACAATGAAAAGTTTTCACCTTGAGCACATACTTTAAAATTATAGTCTTCATTGATCATTACAAACAAGGGTAAAAACAACAGTACAGCAAGGAGTGAAGGAGCTGAAGAGCACGACAATAGTTTGCAGGGGCAAAGAATCTCAAAGCACCAGAAATCCACTCATGGAGGAGCGTCACTCAGCAGAGCCTTGGTTCCATTATAGTTTTTGCAATATCAGATATATTAAAAATGGGTGATACAGATCAGTGATACAGATCCCATCTCTATGCTGAAGTGACTATCTTTACTCCAGAAAGGTCATATTTCAGGTGTGAGGGAGATTTCTGTTATTTGGCCATCTTTGTGATAATTTCTTTCACTGCTTCACACATGTGTCATAGGCCTCTCTGATATACTTTTTATACAGGTGGAAAAGATGTTTTCAAGCAAATTCCTTTCTTGGCCTGAACATCTATTTAAATGCAAGCAGATTTCCCCCCCCTCCAAAACAGCTAACAAATTAAAACATCTGCTTCAAGGGAATCACAAGTTTATTGCTGTCATAACAACCTGACATTTGACATGCTTCACTTTGCTGAATTAAAGCCACAGTGCACTGTACTCCAGAGAAGCAGTGATGGGTTATAGCTTGCTGTAACATCTGCAAGGTACAGAACACAGGTTTGCTCTTGAGTTCAAAGAGCTCTTGGAACCATATTTCTTGAAATTAAAAAACCAGCTTATGGTTAGCACCTCTTTTTTTGTTTTCTTTATAAACCTGTTTGTGATCAGGTGTATTAATGTAATTAAACTTATTTGTTATTTGTATGTATTAATATATATAATTCTGAACCCTAGTAATTTGCCTGTGAACAGAAACACTAAGACAGGCTAAATGAAGCACCATAAACTTTTGTGCTAAGGAGACAATTGTTATTATCATTATTAAACTAAAAACAGGTGTGCTGCAGGATAAGAAAAGAAAGAGAGAGAGAAAGAAAGAGAGAAAGAAAGAAAGAAAGAAAATGAGAAAGAAAGAAAGAGAGAAACAGAGAGAAAGAAAGAGAGAAAGAGAGAGAGAAAGAGAGAGAGAAAGAGAGAGAAAGAAAGAGAGAGAGAGAAAGAGAGAGAGAGAGAAAGGAAGGAAGGAACTCGGAAGGAAGGAAGAAGGAAGGAAGGAAGGAACTCGGAAGGAAGGAACTCGGAAGGAACTCGGAAGGAAGGAAGGAACTCGGAAGGAAGGAACTCGGAAGGAAGGAACTCGGAAGGAAGGAAGGAAGGAAGGAAGGAAGGAAGGAAGGAAGGAAGGAAGGAAGGAAGGAAGGAAGGAAGGAAGGAAGGAAGGAAGGAAGGAAGGAAGGAAGGAAGGAAGGAAGGAAGGAAGGAAGGAAGGAAGGAAGGAAGGAAGGAAGGAAGGAAGGAAGGAAGGAAGGAAGGAAGGAAGGAAGGAAGGAAGGAAGGAAGGAAGGAAGGAAGGAAGGAAGGAAGGAAGGAAAAGTAAGGAAAGGAAGGAAGGAAGGAAGGAAGGAAGGAAGGAAGGAAGGAAGGAAAAGTAAGGAAAGGAAGGAAGGAAGGAAAGAAAGAAAGGTGAGGGCTAGATAAGCACATCTTGGAGTGCTTTCAAAAGCAGGACTTCACTGATGTACTAAGGAAGAATATAATGCCCTGCTGTGTTGGTGGCTTAGTTGAATGATTTTCCTTGAAACGTAGTTCCTTAGTGCTTCAGTTTCCTGATTGCAAAAAGGAGACTGCAGTAACTGCCTCAAATTGCTCTCTGAATCTGTTATGTAAATTGTCAGATATTGCAGTACATTGGGAATGGTGACCATGTAAGCACGGAAATAGAGATATGGAAATAAGTAAATAAGGCCACCTATTTCTTCATATATTTCTCAGAGCAATGGTATCTCAAATACAAATATCAGGATAGATTAAAAGGAAATTTTAACTGCTACAAGATGGCTTTTGCCAACGGATATCTCCACACTCTTTCATGAATCAGTGGGTAAAAAGGAAATATCTCTTCATGCCTGTCTACTGTTAATCTTCAAAGTATCCAAATCACCAAAGTGTCTCTAACAGAAAAACATAAAAGAAGTAATAAATGTCAAGAGCACATCAAACCTAGAACAGACTAGTTCATTTATTTATTTATTTATTTCCTTTTTTTCTTGTTTGTTTATATCTATCCCACAAAGCCCCGCTATAATTCTTTAGAAAATTTATTTTTCTGGAAATAGTCTACATGCTTTTCAACACTATAGTATGCTGTTGTAACACCCTACCTATATGAAAACATACAACTTCAACCAAGGGATAATTAAAGTAGGGCCTCTTTAAGCAAGGAGAGAACTTTCTTCAAACAATTCTGGAAATACTATGTTCAAAATTTCAGTAATTTTCTGTTGACAAATATCATGAATTTCCATAGGACTGGAATGGTAATACACTGTAGCATTGGTGTTCTTGGCAACATATGGATTCAGAAGACTATTACATTGAGTTTTATGGTCATACATTTTTGTAAAAGTATGTGGTACCTGCCTTCAAGGGATGATTTGAGGCCTTCCACTAGGATTTATAACACTGATTGTTTTAGTTCATAAGTTCATAAGTTCATAAGGTTGGAAAGGACCTATAAGATCATCTAGTCCAACCATCCTCCTATCACTATCTCTACCCAACTACTAAATTAAGTCCTTAAGCACCTCATCTAAACGCTTCTTGAACAGCGCTAGGGATGGTGCCTCAACCACCTCCCTAGGCAGGCCATTCCAGTGCCTGACCACTCTTTCAGAAAAGAAATGCTTCCTGAGGTCTAATCTAAATCTTCCCCGGCGCAACTTGTGGCCATTCCCTCTCGTCCTGTCATTACTTATCAGGGAGAAGAGGCCTACCCCCTCCTCACCACAACCCCCCTTCAGGAAGTGGTAGAGTGCTATAAGGTCTCCTCTGAGCCTCCTCTTCTCCAGACTAAACAATCCCAGCTCCCTCAGCCGCTCCTCATAAGACTTGTGCTCCAGACCCCTCACCAGTTTTGTTGCCCTTCTCTGAACACGCTCCAGGGCCTCAATGTCCTTCTTGTAGTGAGGGGCCCAAAACTGAACACAGTACTCGAGGTGCGGCCGCACCAGAGCTGAGTACAGGGGGATGATCACCTCCCTGCTCCTGCTGGCTACACTATTTCTAATACAGGCCAGGATGCTGTTGGCCTTCTTAGCCACCTGTGCACACTGCCGGCTCATGTTGAGCCGAGCATCAACCAACACCCCCAGGTCCTTTTCCTCTCTACATTCTTCAAGCCATTCTGCCCCAAGCCTATAGCATTGCATGGGGTTATTGTGGCCAAAGTGCAGGACCCGGCACTTGGTCTTATTGAACCTCATCCCATTTTGCTCAGCCCAGCTGTTCAGCCTATCCAAATCCCTCTGAAGGGCCTCCCTACCCTCAGGCAGTTTGACACATCCTCCCAGCTTTGTGTCATCTGCAAACTTACTGAGGGTACACTCAATTCCCTCATCTAGGTCATCAATAAAGATATTAAACAAGATGGGCCCCAAAACTGACCCTTGGGGGACACCACTCGTTACAGGACGCCAGCTGGACTTAACTCCATTAACCACTACCCTCTGGGCACGGCCCTCCAGCCAGTTCTCCACCCAGAGAAGAGTGAACCTGTCCACACCACGGGCTGCCAGTTTCCTTAGGAGAATACTGTGGGAGACCGTGTCAAAGGCCTTGCTGAAGTCCAGGTAGACTAGTTTTAGTTTGCACTAATCATTAACAACAGTTGCATTGACTCAAATGAAACAGAAAAGTAGAAGGGAGGAACTAAGGAAGGAAAGAAACAAGCAAACAAATAAACAAACAACACACACACACACAAAAAAATGGTTTGGTGCTGGGTCAGAACTCTTCCTCCTCTGAAATATTTGTAGGACCAGCAAGCACAGAAAGAATAATATGGTAGTGACAGCGCATTACATGGAAAACAGTGTGCAGACAAAAGCAAACAGGTTGACAAAGCATAAGGAAGATTTATGATCACACTGTGGATACAACATTTTGACTGAGCCCATTGCACCTTCTCTTTGCAACTGGAGGCAGCATTGCACACTGTGTTGTGACTTGGCTGACATGACAGGAACAGCAACAATGCTGATGGAAGATAAGGGGAGCAGCTGCTCCCATCTAGGCCTACAGATACACTCCTTTTTTTCCCTTCCTTTCAAAAGTCACCCTCTACCTCTGTTCTGTCAACACTCCCCTACTAAGGGTCAGGGAAGAATTTATTCCACCTCTTTTATCACATACATTCATATGTAGCACTTCATTTACTGAGGTATATTTGGGGTGGGGGGGTGGGGGGTGGGGGCGAGATGATAACTCTTAACTCCTAAGGGTTTGGAAGACTGGGTCTTCTAATCATAAGCTCCGGCTCCTAAAGGTCAGATGCTGCTTGCTTAGCTATGTCAATTTTATTACAGTCACCTCACTTTCCATGTACAATGGGCATTTGATGATTGATGTTTCGTAATGGGACATTCTTACTGAAGTCTTTAAAAATTCTTTCCCTCCATTCAAGAGTTCAAAGGAAAGAGAAAAATTGAAACTGCAATTGTGTAAGATTTATGTACTGTACTGTGAGAAGCCAAATACTCTCCTGTTGAACAGAGTTATCTAACAGCAATTGGGAACAGCATGTGGAAAATGACTTCAGGTATTCTTGACTTCACATTGTAGGTCATGTTTAAGAAACAAAAGAAAGTAAGGGCAATCCAAAAAACTGAGTATAAAACTTAAGACTTTGGAAGTATAAATTAAAGCAACACCACGACATAATATATTTATGTCAACAAAGGTGCTTGTTCTTTTAAAGTCTTAAATATGAAGTTCATGAGAAATAATTTCTATTTTCTACCACTGGATATTGGGTTAGTACAAGCTGTAATTTCTTTCCATATGGTTATGGTTGGCAAGAGTTACATTTACAAAGTGCAGTCCTTTCATATCATTTCTGGAAACTGCAAAAACTTTTGTAATTAATTAATTTATGAATTTAGTAGGATGGAGATCAGAACAAACTAATCGGACCCCTTGCAGTTTCTGCTATAAAACCAAACTTATAATAAGGCTTGATTTAATTGACAATTTTGCTAAAGTAGGAACAGAAAAAAACATCCCCCTCAGGACCTTTTTTTTTAATCAAAACCTATTTCTGTAAATATGGTGTTGCATTTCCCCTTTCTTTTACTATTTTATTTTAAGAAGAACTACTCGTGAATGTATCACCATGGACCACCATGGACCATTCAGTGCTCTTATAAGTGATATCTTTGAAGTTTTTAAAAGAAGATCACAAGTGAAGTTTAAGCAAGAGTATTCTTTATTTAGATGCACATAAAGCTGGACTTTCTTGGTACACATGGTAAAAGTTTTGTTAGCTCCATCCCACCTGCCCTCATGAAATGGTGCATTATTTTTCAGCACATTTTACTGTAATGCCTTCAACATTTGAAATGACTGTTTTTGAACTATATGTAGAGAATGACTGTGATTTATAAGCTCTCATTCCATGTATTCCATAAACACTTTAGTAACGTGAATTTCATTTCCAGGACTAGTGCTGCCACTTAGTTGCAAGCAGCTTATTCCATTCTCAAGCATTTTAAAACAGCTAGTAAACTGCTGCATGAGAAACTGTTTAAAATATTTATATAACAACAACAACAAATAATGTAGGAAAAGTTTCTAAATTTTCAATAAGTTTGTC
Source organism: Cyrtonyx montezumae (assembly GCF_038088225.1). Classification (NCBI taxonomy): domain Eukaryota; kingdom Metazoa; phylum Chordata; class Aves; order Galliformes; family Odontophoridae; genus Cyrtonyx; species Cyrtonyx montezumae. The sequence goes on from NW_027072034.1 coordinate 152,981,235, forward strand.
ATAACTCCAAAACTGATCACCTTTAAAGAAAGGGGATGATAAAGCATTTTAGGGTCTGGTTGCAGTGGAAAAAAAAATGGAACAATATATTCTAAAGAGATGTTCAAAATAATATTTTGATCGAAACAAGAAGCAAGACCTAGAAACTTTCGCAGTCTACACAAGCTCTTGACACCCTTATCATGACAGTGACACCAAGTCTCTCAAAGTAGCATTAAGCAGTATGACTGACATTTGTTCTGTCAATTCTTCTCTCTTACCTGCACTTCAGAGATATCTTTGCTGCAGTGTTTTGCTTTGATAGAGTTTTAAACGCTCACAGTGTTGAAAAGCTTTGACGAAAGGTAGGCAGAAAAAGCATTTCAACCTGGATCAGAATCACCAAGGCTAGAAAAGACTTTCAAGATCACTCAGCTCAACTGTTCACCTGGTACCAGCATTTCCCCACTAAGACATGTACAATGTCTAAATAGTTCTTGAACACATGAGTAGAAAGCAACGAGATTCCTCTGGGTTCACATTTAAGGGGGATTCATTTAAAACTCTGCAAAATAATTATCTTTCCTGACTCCAGCAAATGTGAAAGGAAAAGGTAATATCTGACAGTAGCAACCAAAGAGGAAGAATACCAGCCTCTACTACAAAAGATATAAGTACTCTCCATTTAAACTATCATTCCCAGATAAAATGGATTGACGTTCTGCTACTCTTTTATGACAGTTTGCTGATCTAAAAGTACCCCATGAATTCAAAGCATTCTGTCTTCTTCCACGATCTCATCCCTCAACACTCTTTCCTGTGTATATCCAACTAGGACACCAGCAATTTAAAAGATAAATTAAAAAATAAGTATCTAACAATTGTATCACTCTTGTGATATTATTGGAAGGGATGTGGTTCTGATTTGTCCAAGAGCTTGGTGACCTGAAAGGCAGACTTCAAGAAATTTTATTCATCATAAAGACTTTCACCTTCTCTTTATTAATTTGTTGTGGATGAATATTAGCTTGCTAGAAGATTTGCTGAAGAACATTTATCAGAACCACATATTGTTTTAACAAAATTTGTAAAACATAACATCAAGGTATATTTTATTCAAAGACTTTTTTTAAGAGGAGACATCACATTCTCAAACTCTGGATATTCTCATTTTCAGTACTCTAACAGAGATTTTAGTCATATATTCAACATAACCTTATTTTTCAAAAAGGAAAAATTACTCAGAAAGTTTTAGAAAGGATAAAAAAGTTATAAAGAAGAACTAATGATGCTGTCTTACTTCAGTGATTTCTGCAATAAATTTGCTGTCCATAAACCTCAGAAACACAGGGGCTATTAGCAAAGAAAACTTGACAGTGAATGGCTCAAAGAGAGTCTCTCATTTGCCTGTGTGTGAGATTGTTTGAGTTTCTAAAGCTTGGTCACCCTATAAGGACTGGATTCTACACAGACTGATGCTGTGGACCAGATTTCCCATAGTCACCATGAAAACACTGACATGTTATTGTCACAAACATAAAAGGAGCTACTTAATCCAACCAGTACTGAATTCCTCAGCAAATAATTTTGTGTGGGTCTCATGGATAGAACAAAAAATCAAGAGTCAAGTAGATGCTGGGAGTGAGTTTGAATTGAAGTAGCATCCCACTGGATGAGCTGTGGACACTCACTCGTCTCCTGTGTGCTGCAGCGTGCCAGCAGCAGTGCTGGGGGAAAGATGGTACCTTGCCATGTCCAAGCCTTTCAGGTTGTCATAAAAAAGTAAAATGAGGATGTTAATACGGAAACATTTCCTGAATGATTCACTTGTCCCCTTTGACTTCTTCCTCAAAGAATGAGCAGGAAGTCAATGAGGAACAGGGATGATTTCACTTGTTCTTGCTGGGTGGGCTCTGCTCACCCTGTATCTGCAAAAACATCTGAGTGGGATTGCCAAAGTTCCTGTCTGTCCTTAAAAAAAAATGCCAGTGTTAGCAAGACAGAAATTGCAGACAGAACCACCTGTGTGCTTGCTGAGTCCAGCTGTACACTGAGTACTGCAGAAGCCTCAGATGTACATGCCAGACTTCTGTCTGTGTCAAGTTGGGAAAGAAGAGAAAGACAGCAAAATTCAGCTCAGGTCAGACCAGTGGAGGGCAAGAGTCTCTCACTAATATTTCTTAAAATTCACACTTTTCTCTGCAGGTACAGAATACTGGGCTCTCCAAAAGAGACTAAAATTGTCCTAAATTAATTGAGTGAATTTTATGTGTGAACCAAAGGTGCCTAGAGAGGTAAGTCCACTTGTATGCTTCATTCAGGCTGTGCCTTTTCTGAACTTCAATCTTAGATCTGTTGGGCTCAACAACACAACTGATCTCTCATTTCAATCAGAGCAAAAAAAAAAAAAACAATATAAAAAACAAGTTTTAAGTGTTTAGAAGTTTTATGGTACAGCCATTTCCCTTTAAGCATAGCAACATGTTCTTTCAGAGCAGGTTTTCTGTGTTTAGAAAACACTCAGACTGAATGCAGTCACAGAAAACAAAAGCAAAACATATCCATCCTGTAGGAAGCTCTATAACACCAAGCTCCCGTAGAAGGACTCATTTTTATTTGCTAGGCACATAGCACTGTATGATAAAACTAAAGACACGTCTGATGCTTTTCTTACAGAGAAAAGTCCCTGTAGAACTGAACATTGTTTGTAACTGAACATTGTTTTTAACTGAACACATTTTTCTCTTTTTGTCCAACTTTTCAATGTCTATATTACAAATATCAATAACTGAAAAAACTCACTTCAAACATTAATACATTTTGAAAATATGCTAGGCCTGTATAAACAAGTGAAGTTTGAGAGCAAAGCAATGCATTTAGCAGTGTCCTTGAGTTACCTGTGTTTTGCATATAACCGAAAACCACAGATCTTGACCATTTTCAGAGCTGTAAGTGGTCCACTGTCTCCTTTCACTTGAGTATAAGCGATAACCCTGGAGTCCTGGCTTAATTCATGTTTACATACTGACATTATGTTTGTATGAATTCTCCAAGAGTTTCCAACTGGAGAAGCCATTCTTCAGTTTCTGGTTCCTCATTTTCTGATCTAAAAGTATCCTTAAGAAACATTGGTGGTAGAACACATCTACTTTGGATCTACTTTTTATCTACTTTCATTTGCATAATGAAGTAAATAGTCTATGTCTATAGTTATATGCTTTTGTACAGAGAGAAATATGTGTCCAGCTATTTATACTAATTACTTGGATATTTGGATAGACACAAACACATAGAGGCCTGGGACAGTTCTTTCAGTAGAATGAAATATTTTCATTTAGAGTATTTTCTAATGGATTATGTAATATGAAAAGCAAATGAATGAAACCTGAAAGAGTTTAATTAAGTAACATAAGACGCCTATGGCAGAAGTGGGAGCTTAACTCAGGTCTTGAGATTTCAACATTTGCTATGATATAATTTATTTCCCTGAAGAAATGTTACGTAATACAATTAAGAATGCATAATAAAATATAGATAAATAGAATATAGCACAGAATATATAAGAAAGAAATGTAGTAATATAATTGCGATTTTTAAAATTTCTGTGAAAAGAAGGTACTAAATATATCACTGGTGTTGCTGGTGTTGCTGAGTACTTGTCCAACAGGGATAAAATAGGTGCCTCAACCAGTGCTCTCTTTCTTCCCTACAGCTTCCCATTTCCACTTCATCCTGCTGACTATAAGGCTAAAGATGCTATAGCTCAGTAAAAGGCAACTTCATGGAATTAACAAAGGCTCTCTCTTTGTATTCAAACCACAGATGGGTGTGCTTAACTTCTACCATTTATACTGATTTCCATATATTTCATCAGTCATATTATTCACATTTTGGTGTTGTAATAACTCAGCAGTATGTGCCTGTGGCTTTCATTAGAGAGGGAGCAGCACTTACATTTTGACAAGTCTCTCTCTCCATTCAATTACTTTGCAAATATTTTGGCAGAGGGCAAGTGAGGAGGGATGGGCTATTAGGCACTTTGAAAAAAGCTGTAGCTTGCTGGTCTTTCTGTCATATAGACTTCCTTTGTTCCTGTTATTTACTTCTACAAAACTGCAGTAATATTTTGTGAACTTGGAAGAGAATAGTATCATTCATTTTTTGTAAACTGCTTGGAGATTTTTGGGCTAAAAAATACTCTAAAAGTGCAAAGGAGTTAACTGAGGAGTCAACTACAGGAGTAAATTCCTAATGTATCTCTCTGTGTTTACGAGCAGACTTTTCATAGAGTTTGAAGATGTGAAAAACACACTCAGCCCCAAAGATCCTAAAATCCCAAAAGAAAGTAGAGATAAAACGGCAGAAGTAGTTAAATCTTATAATCCCCACTTTACATTGTGAGAGCTGATGCAAGCAACTCCGTATGCATTTGTTTCTGGAAAAACAGAGAAAGACCATCAGAGGCAGGGATGTGAAGGCAGACCTTCTGAACCCCAATCTAAGGGCTTCACATAGAGATTATTCTTTACAGTCTCCCCACTGTCCTACCATGTATAATTACTGTTTTTACTGACGTTATAAAGGTAAGAGACAGTCCTTCAAAAACCTATATCAAATTCGGGAATTAAATACAACAGCATGTGTTATGTTTTATCACCTTCCTGCTTATTTGTTTATTTTTTCACACAGAGCTCGGGAAACTCTTTGGTTTTGGTAGTACTTTTTATTATGAAGGTTTCTTAAGGTAGCTGAAGTGGCTGAAAGCACGGCACGCTGAGGAAGTGCTCAGCCATGGCCGACTGGTTGGTGTCAAAAGGCCAGCATCTGGTACCATTCTCCTGGTACTCAATTGCTTCTTTCTTTCAGCTCTTTTCAGACCAAGGTACAACTTGAGAAGTGCATTTTGTGTTATAAAAGCCTTAATAGAATGGCAGCTTTATGTGCATAAATCTGTTCTCACTGCCAACACCACAGCTTAGCCAAATAGCAACTGCAGCCACAATACCAGGAGGCCAAAGTTTTCTAAGACTAAATCTGTCACCTCATCTCATGCAACTAGCTGCCTACAACACTGAATATGACCCTAAATTTTGTTCTCTCATTGTACACAAGCTACAGAAAAAAATACTAAGTAATGATTTATTGTGCATTATGGATTTTCTACATTTTCTTTTTTTTTTGTTTTTTTTGTTTACTCTCATCAAAGATATGTATATTCCATTAAATACTAAGGAAAAGAAAAAACAACAAAAACCACAATGACAGAGCCATAGTTAATTGTCATCAAATCTATATAAAACTAAACCTAATATGAAGAAAGGGAATTTCATTTTGATTTTACTGAAATATAAAAGGTCCTCAAATTAAAACAGAATGAAATTATTTTTGTAGTCAGATTGAGACTGTATCAAGGCAGACAGCATCAAGTACAAGTTCACACAATGGAGTCAGTACTCTGTCTTCAAAGCATTTGCCAATGTTTATGTTTTTGGTTTTTTGTTGTTGTTGGTTTGTTTTATTTTTATAACCAGGGGAAAACCAAAACCATGTGAAGACCCACTGGGAAAACAGCAGATCTCAAGACATCGGCAGGGTAAAATTTGTTTCTCCCATGGCACACTCTTTTTTGTCAACTTCGTTATATTTTTGTGTTAATTTCTTTTATTTTCTAAAGGCATCGGAGATGGAAACAAATTTTCTTACTGTTTTTTATAGAATTGTAGAGTGGTCATTCCCAGGTGGAACTCCTATAAGGAAAAGCTTTATCTTAATCCTCAAGCCTCAAACTAATATATAACCTTTCAACTCTTCTAAGGCATAGGCTAACACAGCAGGTGTTTCAAGTTCCTGGGAGATGCATTGAGGAGACAAATTTAAACCATTCATGATTAATAAAAATGTCTTTTTTCTTTTTTTCATTTTGAAGGGGAGGAGAATATGAAATTACAGGGACCATAGTATAGCCTGTAAAATATAAATAACGCTCATAACACCTGTGTATGGGGAAACAAAGCAATATTCTAGAGTGTGTTTAAAAGAACATGAACAAAAAACCCCACCCTACACCATTAAATGGAATATTGAATTTAAGTGCATAGCAGTCGTAATTTTTAAAACATGGGACCCAAAATAATGAAGAAACAGCCAATAACTTGAACAATCACCTGAAGGTTTGAATTCAAAGGTCTTATTAAAAATACCAAATTCACCTTTTAAAGGATCTATGTAATTACACATATCACAATGTAGTATGCAGGGCACACAAGGAAAGCATATGCTGTAAAGGCCCAACCAGCCTATAGCAGTACTTATGCAAAAGACACAACAGGTTTCTGAACTCATAGATGCATAAATATCCAGAAGAGGGAGCCTAAAGTTAGTCCACTAGGCACCATTATGGACTGGTTTTGCTTTGTAAAACTTGACTATCTTGCAGTTTGTGAGCAAAGGACTTGAGCAGATCAAGAGTTAATGGAAAAGGCTTTGAGCCCTTAGGGCATTGAGCCCTTGGTCATACTGCTCTGAACAAGTGCACTAGACTGCAATATGAATTCTGCCTTTGCTAGGTATTACATCTTTCCCCTCAGCAGTAAGAAAAGATGGTGTGCACTTCTGTCTTCCAGTCCCATAGACTTGTGTAAAACACAGTTACAGCAGGCACTGGGATGAAAGGCAAGCTTTTGTTCACTTGATTGAATGAAAAAATATGACCTGAACATTGTGTGTGTTACATTGTTTCTTCTAAGTTAATAGAAGAGTTAATTGGGATTCTAGATTTTATTCACATCAGTGCCAATGTGCAAATAATTTAAATTTTATCAGCTGAATTAAGTGTGTTTAGACAGAATTCTCAGAGTGGTACATTTATAGGATGCTGACTTAATAAGCATATAGATATTGAGATTGAGTTAATCAGATCTTAATGTATAAATCTTTTGGCTGATTTTGGTTAAGCCTACTGGGAAGAGACTATTCTAGATTCCTGGAAATAATTTACAAATCCAGTGCGTTGTTATTTAGTGTCTTGCTTTCTCATTCCACATAGTCTAGTGTCAATCCTATCTGCCAGGAGGAGAATTAGCAATGGAGAGTCACTATTTACAAAGAACGAGTGCAATTATTCAAGGAAACTAATGACTAAAAGCCAAATCCCCAAGTAAATTTTGTGATATTACAAAAGTGTTATTTTATTTTATTTTGTTTTATTTTATTTTTATTATTTCATTTTATTTTATTTATTTTTAAGTAAAAGACTACACATCATGACATTATACATACTAAATACCTGGAGATTTCTCTAGATGTAAAAGAAGTTACAAAGAATATACAAAATAATGAACAGCCCAAATAACTTTGGCTTCCTTTCTGTAAAGAAAATATCCAATGGTATTTTATAAGATGGAGTTTGGGGCAGCTGGAACTTGGGGATTCTCTAGCTATCAGAAATTGTATTTAATTGAATTTTCATTTAAAATATTTCCATGCGCTTACGAAGGTGAAACATTTGTATGCACACAGTCTTGATGCTGATCAGTGAATCCATGTCTGAATGGAGATCAGAAATGAGTCTCAGCACCTCCCTCAGGGATCAGTGCTGAGACTGATATTGTTTAAGATCTTAATCAGTGACATCAGCAGTGGCATTGAGTGCAGCCTCAGCAAGTTTGTAGATGGCACTGAGCTGTGAAGTGCAGCTGACACACGTGGGGGATGGGATGCCATCCAGAGAGACATAGACAGGCTTGAGCAGTGGGCCCAGTAGTACATCATAAGGCTCAATAAATCCATTTTCAAGGTCCTGCACCTGGGCCGAGGCAACTTCCACTACCAATGCAAGCTGGGGTATACAGGACTGAGCATAGCCCTGCCAAAAGGGTCTGGGAGTACTGGTGGATGAGAAGCTGGACAAGAGTCAGCAGCGTGCCCTCACAGCCCAGAAAGCCAACCATATCTGTGCTGCATCAAAAGAACTTTGGCCAACAGGCTGAGGGAGTTGATCCTGCCTCTCTACTCTATGCTAGTGAGACCTCACCTAGAGTACTGCATCCAGATGAGGAGTCCTCAGTACAGGAGAGACACAGACCTGCTGGAGCATGTCCAGAGGAGGGCCACCAAAATGATCCAGGGGCTGGAACACCTCTCCTATAAGAACAGGCTGAGACAACTGGGGCTGTTCAGCCTGGAGAAGGCTTTGACATGACCTGATAGCAGCCTTTCAGTATCAAAAGGTGAGCTACAGGAAAGAAAGGGACAGAATCCTTAGCAGTGTCAGTAGTGATAGGAGAAGGGGAAATGGTTTCAAACTTAGTGTAGATTTTAGTTTGGATACAAGGAAAAAAAATTTTATAGTGAGGGATGTGCCCAGAGATGTGGTTGATGCCCCACCCCTGGAGACTTTCAAAGCCAGGGTGCACGGGGCTCTGAGCAATGTGATGTAGCTGTGGGCATCCCCATTCACGGCAGGAGAGTTGGACTAGATGACCTTTTAAAGTCCCTTCCAACTATCACGATTCTGATTCCTTGTTTGAAGTGACAAGGCACAGCAAATGAAAAGCATAAAAGCCCCAGAGAAACGTAAAGTCTCTGTCTATAGGAAAATTGGGAAGCAGAGTTACATCTTCAGGAAAGTTAACAAGCGGGAGTGTATTGCAGAGCAGACCCAGGGACGACATGTGATGTGTTCTCATTCCTTCCATAGTATCTCAGATGATAAATCTTGATCCCTTTGCTCAAGCAAGTAGAAGCTTAATTAAATGACCCATCCTCCTGACATAAGGTGATATGATGACACTCATAGTTAAAATGGCAGAAGTGTCAATGTGATTTACGGAATGATTTGAACTTAATTCTTGAAGAACATTTGAAAAAGGAGACACTCGGACTGGCTTGATTTCCTTCACAATTTTATGAAAATTCATCATACACCATATCTAGCACATTTGGAGTTGGCCAGGTCCTATGCTATTTTTTTTATCTTTTTTTCTCTCATACTTCCTATATGTCCACAAGACCAGAATTACACTGGAAACACCACAGACCACATTCTGGTGCTATAAGTCAGAGTAGTTCCATATGCCTCAATGGAGCTAAGTCATCTTACACAAATTGGGTACCTCCATTTCTGCTCTCCAAAAGGGACTGGGGAGCACATGTATTTAATTCTACATCCTGATTTGAGGATCTGTCTCCAGGACATATGACAGTAGTCTTGATAAGTTAAAGGTTTTGTGAGTCGTGGTTAGTTATAGATTACGTATGCCAAAGCCTCCTGGCCTAAAGGGAAGCATGAGAAAGGCCATGGATACAATATCTGACTGTAGAGTATATAAAGGAGATAAAGGGTAAATACACAGGATGTGTGACTTCACAAAGGAATGCAATATTTCTCATCTGCTAATATCTTTTGTGCCAAAAATGCAGAAGAAGTTCCTTCCAGTTAGTTTGCCAGGAAGTCTTTCCAGTAAAATTCTTTTATTCCTTGAATAAAAAAAATCAGGCACATTGAAAAACTGAATTAGGAAATAATAGAGACAAAGCAAAGAATTTAGAAGAATTTGCTTTATCATCATAACATCCATGTGATCATGGGAGATATGGTAGGGGTGAATTTTCTATATCTAATCCTTGATAGTCTCAGTACTTTTTACTGGCATTTTGTTGGACTGTTTCACTGCAAAATGTAACCATGAATTGCATATGCCCTATGTGTTGAGTGTGAAATCTAGTCATTTATCATTTTCAATTTTTTCAGTCAAATTTTGCTTTCATATTTATATTAGTATTACAGATTGATAAATAGGTGATTATCATGATTTATCTCTGCAGTTTAGAAATATCTGCTTCTTACAAGTTCTTGTTAGGAAAAAAAGAAGGAACTTTTTTTGGCTTCCATGTTATTCTTTCAAATTGCTGACATTTTCATATTTTAAAATAAATGCATCTGTCATTTTACTCAAGATCACTTTCCATTTCAAAAGTTTGTTTTCTGTATCTAAATATAAAAAAAACCTTGCAAAAAGTCAAAATGTATTTAAATGAAATACTACAGAAGTATCCAAATGCACTTGTTATCCTCATGAACAACCAACATGAAATCCTAGTGTATTAGCCCAAAGCCTTTGCTTAAACCTAGAGTCAAAAATTATCTTAAATCTTAGCAACTCTTGCTGCAAGAAAACCATATTACTCCAGGCTTATCCTACCCAAAATCATGCACCGGAACCATACACCCAAGTTCACCTATACCACAAGATCATGTTCTACTTCATCAGTGGCAAGTAATACACTTACTGTCACATCTAAGCTTCTACACCAATAAGACTATTTTTATTGAAAGCAATTATAGAAACATAGAATCATTAAGGTTGGAAAAGATCATTAAGACCATCTAGACCACTCGTTAACCCATCATCACCATGCTCACTAACGCATGTTCCTCAGTGCCACATCTACACGTTTCTTGAACATCTCTAGAGATGAGGACACCACCACATTCCTGAGCAGTCTGTTTCAATACATCAGCACTCTTTCTGAGAAATTTTTCCTAACATCCAACTTGAACTGGTAGTAAATATTTGAGCAATTTGAATCAGGTGGCAGCTACCCATTAGCTGGTAGTCAAGCAACCTGAAGTTGTAGACTCCAGGCTCTGTCATCTGTCTCCATCACTCTGCCTGCTGCAAAGCCCCACAGCAAACTAGCTAGGGGACTCTGTTGGCACTTAATCTATAAGTGTTAGAAAGCAAAGTGGAACAAACACGTCTAGATGGGCTGTAATCTTAAATTTCAAGAGACAAAGCAGTTCAGAGGAGTTATTGGAGTGGTAAATTTTTCAGGGAAAAGATGAAACTTGGGGACAGGGTAGAAGAAATGGTCCTTCTTCTACTATGAGCACACAGGGTCCAAAAACTTGACGAGAATCAGGGAATGGCAGGAGATCCTGTGTTAATCTGTGCTGTGCTGCTGAAGACCTCTGCATTCACAGTGCAGATTTGTCCATTTTCTGCTACAGAGAAGTTTTAACTAATCCTTCACTCTTCATACCACTGATTTTACACATGAAAAGCTCATTCTCAAGAGAAGCAGAAGCAGTTTCACCCATTCCAATTCCCTTGAACTGTTTGTTCCTAGAGGCAAAATAATCAACTTGCAACACCTGCTAAATGCGAGCGTGGAGCAGAGGAAGCCCAGCAGGGAAACTCCCTGCAGCCACAGCTGCCTGTGCTGACGTAGGAGCAGGGTCAGTTCCTAATGGGACATCAGGTTGGCATTGATCTCAGTCAGTTTATGAGCTCTGTTACAAAACTGAATCATTTGCTGCTTAAGCCCATGGAGCAGAAATTGCTACTTCTAAGCTAATCCATTTTCAAATTAGTTTCCAGTTGTGACTGATGGCATCACTGGCAATCAGTTTACCTAATTGCTAACACTCACTGAGGAGGAATCAATCTTTATCTCTTTTCTTTTCTCTCTCTCTCTTTTTTCCTTCAGATTACTTTCGGCTTCATTTCACATTGTTCCAACTAAGATGATAAATTTTATGAAAAAGCTAATACTGCTTAATTATCTACTCCTATTTAGAGGACAAGAAGGTCAAAGGGAAAATCCATGACTTTCACTGCATCACTGACAATATAGTTGATAATTTATGCTCATTTTTTGTACAAATTTCATAAGCAATTACTCAGCATATCTACTGGAACATGAAACAGGAATTTCCCTGAAAGATATTTTTTTTTTCCAGTTGACTACTGAAAAGACATCTTAGCAAGAGAATGGGCAGAAGAGGTGAGAGAAAGGGAAGATCTCACGTCAATTTTCAAAAGTAGATAGCAGAAGTAATCACAAGTTTCCTAATAAATCTATTCTAGACAACTTTCATTATAAGAGGTGAAAGTGCTTTGTATGTCCAGAGAAAATTATACTTAGTACTTTATGCAAGAACGTCTCAGACTAAAGAGCAGAGATGAGATTCAAAGCAATAGATACAAATAAATCCTATTTTAGAACATCAGACTTACATCAAAGTATGGGGATTTTGACTAGGATGGATCGGTATCTCAGTTTGAATCCTCCTTAAATTTGGTAGCATTGAGTTTGAACCAGATACCTCTTCTGAGTAAACTGATGCATTTATACATAGTGTATATGGTAAGAGAGAATATATAGAAGTGTGTAGAAATATTTAACTCTTATCTGAGTATCATAGAAACTCATCTATTTTTAATTGCATTAGGAAGCAAGTAAAATTAAGAAGTGTAGAAGAAGAGCAACAACAACAACAACAAAAAGAGGAAAAAGCTGCTTAACACTGTATTAGTAAAATATTTATACAGACCTGTCAAAAGATCACAGGCTATCAAAGCTGTTCTTCAAAGCAGTCAATACAAACTATGCAACTATAAGGTTCATCCCACTTTGTCACAAAATAGAAGGCAATGAAATAAAGATCTCCATGCAGCTGAGTAAGGGACAGGCCCAGTTTCCATTTTGCTGTGTCAGCTGGCCTAGAAGCAAATCAGCATTCCCTCTTGGAGATACAGCTGTTCATTTTTATTTTTTTTTTCATTATTAAATAGCCAATATGTGTCTAAATGTGATTATCATAACCACATATAACTTGTTGTACAACTATGTTCAGCTTCATAGATAGGGCAAAAAGCCAGAAAATGTGGTGAACATATCCTCTTCCCCAACCTCTTGACCTAATGGTGTGATGTTTATCTTCATGCTGACATTCCTCAAAATCTGTATTTCCCCATTGAATCAAGCTACCATATATTCATAACAGGATAGCAACTAATGTTCTCTGGGCATTTTAGAAACATTTTTTCTTTGCATAAAATGCTTTTTTTTCTGCTTTCCTTTGTAACCTCTCTCTGTGTTGAGTCCCCATGTCATTTCTGACTGCATGACTCTTTGCAGTCAGTCTTGGTTACACGTAAAAATAATCCCAAAGAAACCTTGTGGCTTGTGGTTTCAAATGTCAGTTTTACTATGCCCCTGAAGTTTAAACACAAGTGACATGCTGACCTTTGAAGTAGCATTGTCCTGGGACATAGCTGAGATTTTCTATTAGAGTGAGGTTTGGCTTTAACAGAAGAGGAATGTTCAGATAGACTGATTGGTACTTGGCCCCTGGCTAGGCTAAAAGTATAGCCTTCCTCTCTCTTAGGCCTAATTCCTAGCATAGGAATGCAGATAGAAAAGGAAACAATAGAAAGATAAATCTAGCAGTCCTTCTCAGAAACTTTAATTTTAGGCTATAAATCTAAACACATACTTTTTCCTTCAGATATTTTATCCATTTTTGCTTGTGCCTAATCTGTGATTAAAATCTACTATGCAATTCTGAAACTTATGTTAATTGATTTTTCTTTTTTTTTAATATATATATTTTTTTCTTGAGGGAAATGTATTATGAAAGCTCTAAAGTAATAGGATAAGGTATAGCTTATTTTCTTTAGAGTTCCCTAATCAGTTTTAGAATGCAACTCAGATTCCAAAATTGTTGGCCCCCTACTGAAGCAAATAGAAGTTCTGGAGGAACAAAAAATGCACTAGTGACCTCAGAGCAATTTTTAATATTTGTAAGCGTTGCTTCCAAGTACTGAAATCTTTTGAAGTGGTGTCTAGCTACTTTTCTATGATATCTGGGCATGCACTCTATTCTTTATTTATCTAAGCGGGGGTTCTCCTTCAGTGGATGTCATAAAATGAAAGAAGCTAGTTGAATTTAATAATTATAAAACTTTCTGGAAACCAAACTCATGAAACCAAATTCATTTGCTATTAATATCACTCCGTGTCATTGAAATTCTTTCATCTCATTGCAGTGAGCACCAGAAATGAGAATTTGAAAGTTCTCTTGTAGATTTTGGTTTCAGATAGGACCTCCAACAAAGTAATCAAATGTGGTAGATGAATGATCAGGAAGTAGGAGGATACTATCAGGTACCCTAAGGACTGGTAATTGCTTTCCACCAAGCACTAATGTCTGTGGTGGTACAAAACAAAGTCATCTGGACCTTTTAAAAGCACTTCTTGTTGTAATTTCTCTCCTTCCATTTTTTTTCAAATCCTGTCCAAAAAAACGTTTCATAGGGCTCAAAGCTGCAGCCAAGACATGACCTAAACAGAGATGCAGAAAATAGTGAAACTTAGCTAAACAAGAAGAAAAACAGTGAAGATGGAAAAAAAAAAAGGAAGAAATTAGGGATCTCTGGACCAACCACCCCAGGCTCATCCTCATTTAAAAGCAGTTGCACAATTATATTCTTGATAAGAAAGAATATACAGAAGGAATGTGGTACTTTTGCAATTACTCATTTGAAAATCAGAAAAAATGAATATAACATATTGAAGGGGAAAGAAAAAATAGTGCTGCTCACTAGCCAGACTTAGTCATCCTCTACATTTTTCAATACAGTATTTTTGTCATTCATATCAGCTTATAAAAGACTCAGCATAGTTAAGAACATACTTGCACAATGTGCAAACAGCAGCAGATATTTGGTAATATTTTATAACCCAAATATAATGCTTGACAGTTTTCATCACAAATGGAAGAAACTTCAGAAACAGAAGTTACTGACTCTTCAGTGTAACAAAAGCCTTCAGTCGACAGTATTTTCTACAACTTAGAGTTTGGGCAGCTAGTGTGATGGATTTGGTACAAGCATATTTATCTCCTCAATACCAATTAAACAGAAACTTCATTGAATAAATTAAAAAAAAAAAAGGTAAATTTCATTGACAAAGGTAAAACTCACTGAAAAATAGTAACCCATCACTGAATACACCATCCCTTCTCATCCAGACATGTTGTCATGCAGGGAAATGGTTCTGTGATACTTTTCTCAAAACCTAAGTGCCCTCTAGAACGAGGTTTCCTTACCTCCACAAACACACCTTTGTAAAAGAAAAGATAATGAGTAACAGAGCATTTTGAAAGAAAAGTAAAACTGCCACTTTCCCAAATGTATATTTAATAACCTCTATTAGAAGATTCACTTGTAATGATCTGGATTTTCAACTTACAATTTAAAAATGAAAAAAACACTTTACACTTTTTAATCATTATAAATGGCATAAAGATAGATGTAATCTATGGCAACATTAAAGCTTTTGTTCTCCTACAGTCATGTGAAATAAAATGGAAAAATAAGACCTGTTGTCATTTCTGTGTAAGATTTCCATTAGCACTGAAATGATATCTGTCTGAAATTCAAAGCTCAGCTCATCTCTGACAGAAACTACATGAAAAGTGTCAAGATTTTGTTCCCAAATAGATATTATCTGGATATTGACAGATTTTATAATCACATCAAGATTCTGTATTTCATCTTTCTGGAGTACAAGATAAAGAGATTTATCTGCAAAAAACATAGACTTCATATTCTAACATTTGTAAAATGAGAAGTTACCTCCTGTTTAGAATAGTTTTTAAAATAAAAAATGAGAATTACCGGAATTCGATGTGCATCTCATAAAAGCTCCTGAGAGTATGTTTAATACTGAATTAAGTGTAACAGAAAGTAAGGAGTGGAGAAATATCTACATTTATTTTTTTTTTCAATAAATTAAAAGAATCACAGAATTGTAGGGGGTGGAAAGGACCTCTAGAGATCATGGAGTCCAACCCCCTGCCAAAGTAGATCCCTAGACCAGATTGCACAGGTAGGTGTCCAGGCGGGTCTTGAATATCTCCAGAGAAGGAGACTCCACAGCCTCTCTGGACAGCCTGTGCCAGTGCTCTGTCACCATTAACGTTATCATTATTAATAATTAAAAAAAAAAAAAAAAAAGCAATACAGAGGGCAGAATGAGAAACACAGTATCTACTATGTCTAGTATGTATCTGTCATGACTGACACTTTAATTGGCTCACAAGCATATGGGGACTGCAGTATGTTTAGACTTAATTTCCACATGCACAATACACTTATTACAACAAGCCTTTCCTTCTACATCTGGGAATTAGTTTATTGCATTGCAACTGTTGCTCATCTGGCCTTTTGCTGTCTTTGCCATGAACATGCATCTTGACAGAGGAACTGTGGCTGGACAGAACAGCTAGCAGATATTATTGTAGTCCTGCTAGGTATACTAGCTGAGAACACATCTCTGTGAGCTGAGAGCAGTCCAAACAACTGTGTTAGGTCTAGAGCTGAATAAACTAGGAATCACAATCTATGAGTATTTCTTACGTAGAGAAAGGGAAAGCAGTAGGGGAAAGATACACGAGGTACAAAAACGCGTGCAAACAACAGATCTAGAAGCTCTTGCCCAGGACTACCATTTTCCAATGCAGCTGTCAGGGAACAGCAA
This sequence comes from Cyrtonyx montezumae, assembly GCF_038088225.1. NCBI lineage: Eukaryota > Metazoa > Chordata > Aves > Galliformes > Odontophoridae > Cyrtonyx > Cyrtonyx montezumae. Next base: position 152,997,543 of record NW_027072034.1, read on the forward strand.
AAGGCCATCTGCATTACTGCTGGCTGGGACTTCTCTGTGTTCCTTCTCTATCTAACGATTATCTTTTGTCAGAACATATGTATATATTTTTGTTCTAATGAAAACTTGTAATTTTCAAGAACATTGTTATTTAAACCTTTTTGCAGACAGAATATACAAAATCAGCACAACAAACTTGACTGTACTTTCACTTAGACAAAACATGAGAGCATAGAATTTACGCATTTACGGTCAACCGATGATAATTTATATTATGTTGAACAACAACCAGAACGGCTGTAACCTCTCCAAGGATGCAGAGGACGAAGAACACCATCCTTGAACATGCTTTACAGACAGAACTTTCCCCAACCTTCTCCCGCTTGACTGATCACCATGAACAAAAAAAAAAAAAAAAAAAAACAGTTTAAACTGCAGTCTCCTACATCCCTTGAGATGCTGAGTCATCCTCTATAGAAACTTCAATTTTTTTCTCCACCAAGCAAGCCAGAGTCTAACCTGATATGTAAGTACTGTCACAAAAGCTGCAGTTGCAACAAAAGCAGTGAAGAGACTGATTTTACCTAAGGCACAAGAGAAGAAGATTCTGTTTTGCTTTTTCATTACAGATGAGTGTCATAACTGCTGATTTATTCCAGTTCTGTTATCAGTATTACTAGGAAAATAAGGAAGCTAGACTTTTTTTCTTCCTCTATACTACTTTTTTCTTTACACAATTTAACATGATGTAGAAAATAAAACAAATTTCCAACCCCTGAAATTTTTCAGAAACTGGAGTTCTAGTTCCCCAGCCAGCCCTCACCCACATGGAGGCCAAATGCTTTTGTCGTATTATTAACTCAGTCTGCACAGGAGGTTGTGGTTCTCTTGTTAGTGGAACTCTGCTATGAAATGCAGTGCCAGGAAATCTGACAAGTGCCCTCCCTCCTAGTACGATATTTTGGAGAGAGAAAACACAGAGCAGAAGGCGGACTCTGTGGGCTTGGAGAGATGGTTTGCATAACACTTACACTTCTTTGTGGTGTGGTTGGAAGGAGGAGAAAGCTGGAAATTTCAACAAAATTTCTGTCTCCTGTAGCTTATAACAGGCAAGGACAAACTTAGAAACACGTATCCTCACTTCCACGACTTCTCTATCATCTTCAAACAAATTCTACCTGCAATTTCCAGGAGATTATTCCACTATGGACAGCATTCAGGAACATATATAGAAAAAGTCTGAGAGAGAGAGTGAAACCAAATATTTCATGGCTGTTCAGTTTCAATATTGTTTTAAACCATATTCAAGTATATTAATGGATTATCTTTAATATTTTTTTCCAGCTTTCAGATAACTACATCAATTGTCTTACTGGCTACTGTGAGCACAAGTGTCAGCTCTTGGGAAGATGATTGAAGCCCTAATAAATTTGAAACCGGTTTCAATTAGTACACAGGAAATTTACTTTGTGAGCCATGACTTGTTTTATTAGTGCCCTGGGGGGTAATTTAGATTGGAAAAAAATCAGGAGATCATTGTTTGCCAAAAAAAGAAAACAGATACTTAGCTTTCATCCATAGTCTAGGATACAGCCATGAAAACATGACTAAAATATTACTGAATATCAAAAAAATATTTATCTTTATACATTGAGGTCAAGTATAGTTCCAGAGTGTTGGAAATGACATTCATCCTTTCCTGAAGCATGTTGTTAGCTTGGAAGTTTGCTGCTTGCTGTTTTTACTTTTAAATGAACCCAAAGTTATACCCTTATTTTGCATTTCTAGTAAGTACAATTAAGATACAGAAACAGGTGCTCAAGAAAGCAGGAGTCTCTCTAAAATTTATTGTATCTTTACAACTTCAATCTCCTGAGTTTTCCATTGAATTACATCATACACCTCCTTTTCTAATTTCCTTCTCTTATTGCTCATATTCTCAGCTAGCCAGGAAGAAAAAACTTGCATCAAAGTCATAAGATACAGAGAAATAGGTAAAAACTCCTGCCAATGGAAAATCTCTTCTAATAATATGCACAGCAAGATGAACTTTTATGATTACAAAATTCATTCTGCCAATTGTCTGGCCAGTAAGGTGAAAGACACAACACTAAATGAAACAGCTCTTAATATTTCTTTCCCTAACATAAACAAGCATCAACTACACAAATGTTCTTTGTGTGTTAACGTGCCCTGACCTCATCCACCTCAATAAGGGCTTCTTGCCATGTGGTCTATTATTTTTCAATATTTTTTAATCATAGCCATGTCAGTGTCTTTCACACTTCAGCAAGCTCCTTCAAATGATGCCAAGCTCAGTTAGATTCAGCAGCAGTAGACCATAGCTTAAACAGCAAGGACTAAATTGCCATAACTATTTCTTGGCTGTGCAAGGGATTGAGAAGTCTCCCCTCCTTTTTCCCCCAACACGATGACTAACACTAGGGGTAAAGGACAGAAATATGAGAAGATCCTGGTGCACCTTCAGTACGGAAAAAAATCCCCAAGAAAAGAAAGGAAGTGCTTCAGTCTTTCATCAAAACATTTATGGAAGGCCGCAACTCCAACAAATATTCATATGAACTATCCTTAGCTTTCATTTGCACAGTGAGTGCACTGTAATTAGGTAAAAGAGGCTGCTCTAGAAAATATTTCAGAGTATCTAAATAAAACTAGTACTCAAAGCCTACCTTTATGAGAAGAGTCTTAATGAAAAGTGATCAAAAGTACTTGAAAATTTATACAAGCAGAAAATACCCCATAGTTGGCCATCATTCCTCAACAATGGGAACATTAAGAATTTCAGAGGCATTTTGTAATGAATCTCTGGGTTTTGTGAGTGTATTAAAAATCTTTCTTATTTGAAGTTTCCATCATCAAAGTTTTTGTTCTGCACATTAATCATTGGTGCACTGTTTTATACCTGAAACTCTTTCAGACATGCAAATATCCATTGAAGAGCTTAACTTGCTAGAGCAAACTCTTGAAAATATTTGTTTCCTCTGGATAGAAAACGTATCAAGCACGAAAGGAGGATTTTCACTGTGACTGCAGTTATAATCCAGAGCTGTCTTACTGCCCTGTCACACATCCATAGTCTGTCCACATCCTGATTCTGAGGCAGCAGTATCACAATCTTCACATAACTTGCAGGAGTGAGGGTCACTGCCATGTCCACCAACTGCAGTTCTCTAAAGAAAAACAACATATGCAAAGGCATTCCTGATCTGCCAGGCCGGACCTCAATAAGCAAGCATGATGTTATCAGGTCATGAACAGGAACTGAACTGCAGAGCACAACACAGATTGAACCTATGCCTTCATATACGGCACCCATCTGTGTCCGTCAAATCAGCTATATTTCAATAGCATGGTAATCAAAATCAACATTAAAAGCCTGTGAATAAATTTCAACACAGAATGCCTTTATAAATAAATCTTTTAAAAATAAAAACAATATACATACGCACAAAATAAATAAATAAGTATGTAAATGAAATAAAATTACACAAGAAGAAGTGCTTAAATGTCAAAGTAAATTTATCCACTTTGGTTGATGCTTCGTTTGATACCCCTAAGGGAAACAGATTTTAAATTTTAAAAATAGAATGAATTTACAGATTAAAAATAAATATTTGCTTACACAGTTAAAAGAGAACATAATAAACTAGCGGAGCATTGCTTTAAGGTATTCAAAGCCCTGACTATGTAACATCAAACATTCTAAATTCAGCATGATTTGGGAAAGAGCATGGCAGGGGGCTTGACATGAAACACAATTGTACTGCTCATTTATAAAGTACCAGTCTTTTTGCTATAATGAAACAAAGTCATTTTGGTTTGCGACTGCAGTTTGTTAAGGTTGTCTCATTGTTAGGGAAAAGAAAAAGGCCCTCTGCACATACCAGTTTTGTTGGTATGAAGTTACATCTTCTTATAAATGCAACCCTAGTCATAAGACATTGAGCCAAATTAGTTTCAATTTTTGAAACATTATAGGATGATTTTCCTTTGGCCCACTCAGTTAATCTTGCATAGGAAAAGGGGGAGGAGGGCAGAAATGGCTACTTGGAGAATGGATGTGTGATATGAATAACATACAGCACAGGTGTGGAATATTGCATATGTAACCGTATGGCAAAAAGCAGCAAGTTAAAGCACATGCTAGGAACCTGATCTGACGTTAGCTAGAGTGCTGTAACGCAGATGTCAGGTTGCCTATGCCTAGGAGCTAAACAGAAGAACTATTCACATTTTGGCCCCACAGGCCTACTCAGATGCAGATGTGGGCATTCACAAAGGCTAACTGCAGCCAAAGAAAGTTAATTAGAAAGTCAAGTTCATGCTGAAATAGTTCAGAGCACCTAACTTCAAATTTCAGCTTCAGAAGACCTTCACTCCTCCCTTCATCGAATAAACTAAGATAATTCACTTTCCTACACTAACTTCAGATTGTGTGAATTCCCCCTTCTCCATCTACTTCACTATTTTTTTTTCCTATCCATTTTCTTCTCCTGAAAAGTTGCTAGAAAATTATTTAAGTCTTTATACAACTCATTAAAGAGAACCTAAACAGACCTTCCAGGCACCAGTGCATAATTCTCCCTGGCAAATATAACCAACTTACCACTGCCTTATGTACCTCATATGAATACAGCCATTCTGGACTGCACTGTCCTGCACTGGGACCTTGATCACATTCTGCATCAAGAGATGATAAAGAATAAAGGGATTGGAGAAGGAAAGAGAAAGGGCTACATAAAGCCTTTTTGATGCTTTCTGTAGGGAATTCATCCTTGAAAGATGAAGCCCAAATGGAACTTAAACCAGTTTGGTCTACAGTTGGTTCATTTTACTGAACATCTCAAACTGAAGATCTCTGTTTGGAACAGACGTACTGTGACAGTTAACACTGTTAAATTTCTTATGGCAGATGCTAAGGGATCCTACAGATTTAGAGGATATGTTTTATGTTTCTGTATGTTCTTGCACAATGCCTAACATTCCTTGGCAAATCAGTTAGTAAAATTCCCACATAAAATGCTATGTCTTGCTTGTTACATATGAATACAGATAAAGAAAACAAGTTTATATATTTGAATCATGACTTAAAATTCCATTGAAGCATTCAGTCGTTGTAAATGTAATTGACACAGGATGAACTATGCTAAGCAATTTTTTTTTTTATAAGAAAGAGGTAAATAAGGTAGAAGGCTTCTTTTAAAAAGATATTACAAAACATTTGCTGGAAGATAGCCTAGCATTTCATTTTAAAGAGATGTCAGACAAATCTCATTCACTGGAAGAAACCAGTGTCATGGAGTCACATCATCTGTTAAACAGAAACCACCATGCACAATTAAAGTAATTAAGGACACTCTCATGAAAACCTGAACAAAGCATAGGGAAGGAACTGGAAAACATTTTCATCACTTCAATAAATGATGGAAGCAAAACCCAAACTAGGTGCAAACCTACTAACTCCAATCAAGTGGGGTCTGCAGAAGTCAGAGTAAACCATAATAAAATCAGAGTTGAAATTCATAAGAAATACTTCTACAGATTCTGTTTTCTTAATCCTTATCAATTATTTGGAAAGATAACAAAGCTTTCTGAGTATACCAAACAGATTTAGGGTTCCAACTAATTAGAAATCACTACATAAGCCCCATGAATCTCCTGCTAGGCCAGTACTCTCTGGACTGTATATTAAATTAACAAATTTAAGTTTAGAATACTAGATCTAAAATTTCTCTCTAATGTTTATGCATATAATTAACCATAGCTGATAATATATTACAGCTGAAGAAAACATCTTGTTCTTAGTTATAAAAGAATGAATGATATTAAAATATTGTTATCATTATATTTCTGTTAAATATCTATCAGCACTTACCAGAGATACAGCAACAGCTGTATTTCTGCAGTTTTGTCATCTGGACAGAACAACATTCTTCATCTGTCACAAAGTTTCTAATTAAAATTATGTTAAACAGATTAAGCTTTTTAGCATCAGATGTGGAAAAGATACAGAACTGATTTCTGAGTTATAAAATCATAAATTAAAAGAACAAATGTCAAAAAGTTTATTATTTGTTTTTCTGTAAGCTAACTTTCTAGCATCAGAGCAAATAAACTGAGAAAAGACAGGGAAACCAAATAAATAAATAAAAAGGCTTTAAGATTCTCAAGAGGGGCATCAGAAGTTTAAGCACCCAGCCTTATTAATCCCTGCTGAAATTCCTACTGCAGGTGCGTGCATTTTTTTCTCATGCACAGAAGCCCATTGCAAAACTTTACAGTCACGCATAGAACAACCATGGATTTTAAATGCTTTTGCTGGTCTACACCCTTCTTCAAGAACATAGTTGTACCTTTCTCAAACATTCTCTTCAAGCAAAAGTTTTATGGTTCAGAGTGGCTTGAAGACCAGTCAACAAACCCACCCACATGCACACATATGCTAACTTTCTTTACTAAAATACCCATAAGATCCTCATTGGTTATTCTTGTAGACTACTCCCATTACTTCAGAGCCTATCACAGAAGCCAAACTACCTCCTGATGTTTTTTATTGCTGTGGTTTCTTAGTCCTCTATATACACCATTTGACTCCTTTCCAGCTGGCTTTGATAACTGAGCATGGGCAAAGAAGTCCACCACTACCTTCTTGCTCCCTGAACAACTGCTAATGAAAGGTACAGACCACCCTGTTAAGTATCCTATGATTAAAACAACAAAAAAAAATCGTAATAGGAAAATCTGCTTATTTTATTATTTCTCACAAAAAAAAAAAAAGGAAAGGGGAGAAGAGAGTGTCTGTTTGTGGATATGATTTCATTTAATTCAAAGTTCAATTTAGATACAAAATCTTGAACAATGAGCTTTTGTAGCCACATGGAAGTTTTGAGTTAAGCAGATTCTTCATATATACTCGACTATGTTCACTTATGCGTGGAAAGTTCTACAGATGAAGTATTAAATTGAGGGGCTATTAATTGGTCCCACACAGACTTGAAACAAATTCAGATTCAACAATGCTTCATACATCCATATTTAAGGCTTTTTTTTAAATACTCTACACTCAGTATATGCCATATACAATACATTATAGAAAAAAAAAAGTCATAAGGTAAGAAAAGATCCCATGACTGCACGTTGCCCAAACTACTAAGCTTAAGAAGACATTGGACACCCTGGAGGTAGGGCTCATATCTCCTTGGGATAAGGATGTCTATATCCATGCCACCAGATAACTGATGGGATTGAAGTGAGAAAAGGAAGACTTATCTGTTTGTGTATTGGGCAGACACTTGGCAAAAGGAGAGAGCAAATACAGAAAGCAGTAGGAAAGGATGTAGTTCCAGGTAACATAGGAATCTCAGTACTTATTGAGAAAAGGAACTTAATCTGAAAGATACAGTAGGTGGGAGGAAATTTCAAATGACCTTATTTTAATTTCCTTCACTGAACATCTCTGAACTTGCTCTGGTCTGTGTCATGAGGTTTTGTTCTAACAAAACTCTGTTTTGGAAATTATTTTTTTAATCATCATTCTAAGAAAAGTTTTAGACAGGTTCATCCCAGAACTCTGTCTTACTTGAGTCCTATCACAACATCTCATCAAGTACACAAAGTTAGACGTATGAATGAATACGTTTTCAGAAAGATATTTGACACTGACATTAAACGTCAGTATTTCCATAATAAACTAGTTCTAAGTGGTGATGTTTGGCTTTGCCCCACCACTAGGACTCTTTGTCACAAAGCCTTGAGCTTGGTGGAAGCAGGATTTAAATGCTATGTCAAATATATTCTTGTGTTCGGCAGAGATAAATGTTATCCCAGACAAAATTTTTATGAGTGATACAATCTGAGAGAACAATATCCTTTAATGGAGAAATGGTATAAGCTATTGTAAATATCTTTTTTATTATCTAAATCATTTCCAAATTCACCATTTGTGAAAGTGCAGCTTTTCAAAATTAGGCTCACAGACAGGCAAAGCTTCTGCTTGTATTTGGATAGAGTACATTGAATTCTCATAAATGGGATTAAATTGTCTCCAGTTGTCACTAACATTCTCAGAAGCTATATTAAACTGATCATTGTGTGTGTGTGCATAAAATTTTGGAACACCACCAGCAGGGAAAGAGATGCAGAGACATTTTACTGCCTTTGAAATTATTGAAGATGAACACAGGCATTTTCGTAACTGGCCTTATTAATGAAAATCTTTGCTGTCTGGTATGTATAAGGGCAAACACATTACTCTCAATTAAAAACAGCATTAGAAAAGTAAACGGTAAAGCCTAATGGATGATTTCTAGGATAAAAAAGCAAGAGAATTTTACATACTAGCCAATGGCAACCCCAGGGGACCGAAGGTCTTAGAGCGAGGTGCTGTGTTTGAATCCAGTAAGGCCTTTACTGTATCATCTTCATGTTGTAGAGAAATACAAAAATTTTCCCAAGCCCACAACAAGGTGAACATCATGATAAAATGTTTTGCTTCCTGTACTGTCTGAAGCAAGACTGCAATGATAGCAGAGAATAATTGAGATTCTTGTATCGGTAGAGACTAAATTGACTGTAATAGGCTTTGGAAGTTTCTTTTATCCTTGAGCAGAAGTCTCCAAATATATCTGATATTAAATCATTCTGGCATTAGCAGGAGACCAGACTTACACTTGATCATTTAAGTACTTTGCAATACCTGCTATCCTTTGCCTGATCCATATTTTAAAACTCTTTGCCTTATACTTTCTGTTGTTCATGAGTCGCTGTTTTGACAGTATTTTTTTTTATATAGCTATGTATCCATTTCAGTGGGTCTTATGATATAAAGATTAAATTTTCCGATATCTGGGAGAGAAATGGCATCATGAGTAACACAGTCATCTTGTCATCCAAGTATTGATTTCACTTTGTTTGAATACCCTGGCAAATAATGGAATTTGGAGGAAGAAAAATAGTAAAAAACTTGTTAGTGCAAAATACAGATTTTAACAGAATAGATAGTAGTTCTGACCTGGTCTCTTCAATAAGCTGTTTTTAAGATTTGATATTTGTTTTATTCTATTATTAGACAAATTATTTATCAAAGCAAGTATTCAGTTTTGATCTCTTTTGGTTTATGCCTTCAAAATAAAACCATTGGAGTATCTACATTTCTTCCATATGTAAAATCGCTTATGATATTTCTGATCACCCTGTGATAAATGTTCCAGGATGAATGACAGAGATGCAGTAGCAGATAAAATGGTAGATAAACACAATGTAATGCTGACGTATTTGACTTGTAGCAAAAAAAAATGAATGAATCCATCTCCCATCCCTCCTACTCTTGTTGAACTTCCTTCAGTCTCATCTAAATAGACTGTTGCATAAATGTCACCGCATAATTTTGGCATGACTGTAAAATTACTAATAGACTACTCTGTTCTCAGTGTTGCAAGACCTTCCTTTATTTATGAAGTCAGCCTTCCTGCAGATAGATGTCTCAGGACATGCAATTTCCTTCTGAAAATGTCATCAAATGTGACAAATACATAAGCACGGTTTGCTTCCTCCCCAAGGCAGATATTCAGAAATTTTAAAGGAGTCTCTTATGTAATATTCCTTGTCAACTAGTTTTACAGGTCCAGCCAGCATTAGTAGCATAACTTGACTTGGTGAGATATACCTTTGAAAGTCATTCATTATAACTGTAAACAAAGAGCAACAGTGGGTAAAAGATCAACTATTTTAAGTTCATCAGTGAGTGTGGTGTTTTTAATTCAGTGAAATATTCTGCTACTATACTCTGCCTTTCCTTGCACTGCAGAGATGCTAATTGCTGATCAATAAAAGATGTTTCAGTCATATTCTTAACCTTTATTGAAATGCAGTCAATAATAAAGTTTAAGGCCACTTGAAAATCTCAAGTAATACATACCTTAGCAATATAAACTTGAAATCAGTGTGAATGTTGTCACAGATTTCTGTGCGAACATTTCAAGAGCTTCAGGTGTTACTGTCCTCAGAAACGCATCAACACATCATTTGGAAATAGATATGAATCCTTACGTAGAAGCTTTGAACACAACCTATACTTGTTTTAGGGAAAGTGATTTCCTGGTGATTTTTCAGCATTTGATGTTAGCTAAATTACACAGTTTCCAAGGAGTAGTGATACTGTCTATGATGTCATCACTATCTTAACTACACTTTATATTTTTATTGAAAATTTTATGAAATTCACATGAAGCTGCTTTTCTTTCTGTTAGAAATGTGTTGTTAAAGATTAAAAAGCATTAAAAAAAAAAGCATCGGCCACACCTCGAGTACTGTGTCGGCCGCACCTCGAGTACTGTGTTCAGTTTTGGGCCCCTCACTACAAGAAGGACATTGAGGCCCTGGAGTGTGTTCAGAGAAGGGCAACAAAACTGGTGAGGGGTCTGGAGCACAAGTCTTATGAGGAGCGGCTGAGGGAGCTGGGATTGTTCAGTCTGGAGAAGAGGAGGCTCAGAGGAGACCTTATTGCACTCTACCACTTCCTGAAGGGGGCTTGTGGTGAGGAGGGGGTAGGCCTCTTCTCCCTGATAAGTAATGACAGGACGAGAGGGAATGGCCACAAGTTGCGCAGGGGAAGATTTAGATTAGACCTGAGGAAGCATTTCTTTTCTGAAAGAGTGGTCAGGCACTGGAATGGCCTGCCTAGGGAGGTGGTTGAGGCACCATCCCTAGCGCTGTTCAAGAAGCGTTTAGATGAGGTGCTAAAGGACTTAATTTAGTAGTTGGGTAGAGATAGTGATAGGAGGATGGTTGGACTAGATGATCTTATAGGTCCTTTCCAACCTTATGAACTTATGAACTTATAAAAAAAAACAAACTACAAATACAGCTAACTGTGTTTAGACACACTTATCTGTTGTACAGAATGTATTTAAAAACTTAATTTCTTTAGTGTTTCATAATTCATAATCTAAATTTTATGCTATTTTTAGGAAGATGGCTGTTCCCTAGTTATAAATAAGGCAAATTAAAACACTTCTCTGACATCAATAACAATGCCAGGCCTTTGCACAGGAAAAACTGATGAGGATTTCTGTAATGACTACTAAGAAACCAAGTTGGGTAGACATCTAGCTCTTAGAAAGATTATTGGAAAAGAAAATATGAAAACAAAAAGTGCTATGCTTCATTGTAGAGCAGAATATCATCTTACAGGGAACAGTATTTTTTTTTAAATAACAGAGTTTATTATCTGATAGTGCTCCATCATAAATCATATAGACAGATGTGTGCCTTAGTCACGCATCAAGGTTGATTAACGTTGCTTTAGTTTTATACAACACAGGCTAAGTATTAGTTGGTTTTTTTTACAGTAACTTTTTCTTTTTCGTTTTTGTACTAGAGAACATGTAATATTGCATGCACTTTTCTGTTACAGCAGATCTGTACAATAAAAATGATATTTACATCATGCAGTTTTATGTTCTCATGCAGAAAAATCTAGTCATAGCTGGGTCTGCTTGTTCTCTTTCTAAGAACATGTTTTTTGAGAAGTCTTCACATTAATTAAGATAATATCTAAAAATTTTTGGTTGTATGTTCTGCTATCCACAGACCTATATATATTATATTTTGAAAATTGTTTGATAAAGAAAACCTTAGGATATATAAATATTTTGCAAACAATCATCCACCAATTTAATAATTAAGCCCCACTGAATTCTTGCAGACATGAGTCAAGGACTTTTAAATCATAGGGTGTGTATAATGTTTTTAACTTCATTGTACCAGGCTGGCCTGAACTACAAGTGGGTTTTTCCTACCTACAGTTCTTCACCAAAGAGCTCTCTGTGGAAGGAGAATATATACATCAGGGATACTGATCTGACCTCAGCTATTACAGATACCCATAGCTGGCATCAAGAAGAGATTAACATGTGGTTACTCAATATTTCTATTAGATAGAGTTCAGTTTTGACATTAGTCACGGATATAAAGTAATTTTTGACTCTGCTTTGGCATCCAAGTTCTCTTAGTTATCTGCCAATTCCAACAAAATTACAGAAAAATGAGATTGTTAAATTGCACAAAGGAGTGAGCACATGACTGAAACAAAGAAATCTCAAGATTTATCTGAGGAACTGATATTGAAATTATCAGTGATCACTGCCATTTGAGTTTTACGAAATCAATTTATTTAAAAATGAAAAGCAAAGTGAATATCTAATGCATCATTAATATAACATTCATGCCATGTCAACTTTAGATGTGAAATGTTTGAGGAATGTCTCTCTTAGACAACCACATCAAAAATATCACCATCACAAGGCTGTTTTCTTGTTTTGGTTTTCTATTCCACAGAATCTGTGAAAATGTTAGCTTGCATCAAGTTTGATGAAGGGGAGCACTTCCAATGTCAGTCCCAGAATAAAGAACTGATTTTGTCCAGATGCAGTTTAGTTTGTAACAGTAGTATCTTAATAGAAATAGTATCTAAAATATCTTAATAACGTTTCAGTTAGAAATTTACCGATGTGTCAAGCATTGATCTTAGTGTTCATAGTTCTTCCTTTACTCTGAACAGTAGTGGGACAACAAATAATAAAAACAAAAAACTCAGTAAAAAAAAAAACAACCAAAAAAAAGTTTTTTTTTTTTTTTTTTCCCCACAAGGGTACATTTTTCCACATAGCTGTGATGTTTATGCTCACTGTGACTCACACTGGAAGTAAAGGAGGTGCTAATATCCACGATCAAATCAGTTCATAAATTTGCTTCATTGCCTACTCACACCATCAACACTTGTTTTTCCACTGAATTTGTTTCTCATTATTTCCTCCCTTCTACCTTAGCCATGAGTGGTTTTAAATCTACATCAACAGAAAAATGTTTGCAAAAACATCCCCATGTAAAGAAGCATTATAAAAAGCAAGGTGACTTACCTTTTAACAATTCTCCCACAAAACAGAAAGGTTCTGTGCTTTTTTTTTTTAGCAAGAAAATCTCCTCTGAGTCTATTCTCTTCCCTTGCCTGTCTTACACTGTGGCTTTAATCTCTGCCATCATTATAATTTCCTTAACCAAGGACTATGATGTCACAACATTTTCATGTTATGAGGGACCTCTTTGGGTTCTGGATATAATTACTGCTTTTCTGGGTGTAGCCATGCAGTTGTCAAAGAAAAAGAGGTAATATAAAAATAAGGAAACAAGCGATAATGTCTGGTTCTTGGCCCAGCTGTTCCTTATGCAGATACTGTTTGAATACCAAAGTCTCTGGCTTCCTAACGCACAGCAGCTCTTTATTATCTCCTGAAGGAATCAGAAAGTAAACAGCTGATTGACTTAATTCACCTTTCCCTACTGAAACCTGTTATTGGTTGAAATACAGGAAGAACCAGTATTTCTACTGCTTCTCACTAACATGCCTAATCAACTTCTTTCCCCATTCACAAGAAATTGAATATTAAAATTAGGTATAATGTAGGTCTATGTGCTGACACATAGTAAACAGTATCTGTTTTCCAACCTTTTTTATGCTGATGAATGTACTTTTCGCATTAAATGATTTCTGTGGCTGCAAAGCCACTGGAAAATTGTCTAGCAATGCAAGTACTGCACAAAGTAACCTTTTTTATTGTGAGCTTCACTACTGCAAGTGAGTTGAGCAATCCACTACTCTAGATTTTTAAAACTATCTTTCAGATGCTAATATTATCTCATTTGAAGCTGAGGTCTCCCAAAAGAATAATCCTAAAGAACTTCTCTCTGTCTTTTCTGCAAACTGATCAAGGCTCAGCATAGATCAGAAAAATTTAATGAAGAGGCACATTTCACCCATTGAATGCCACAGATGTTTATTTGCCTTGCTGCAGATCTCTGCATCTTCCCATGAAACCACAGGTGGGACAATGGTTTGTCCAAGCAGCTGTGCTAAAACTGAATAATCCTTACTCTCATGCTCTGGCAGTGAACGTGTAACTGATGGAAGCCCTCTTTTAGGTAATCTCATATCTTGTCTTTCCCCCTCCACCCATGCTGAAAACTGCACAACTAAACAGAATAATTTCATTTTCTTTCTCTCTCTTTCTCAAAAAAAAAAAAAAAAAAAAAAAAAAAAAAAGGAAAAGCGTATCTACAATGTTTACCCTGTGATATACATAGCTCAGTCTCGTCATCGTGTACTGGGATTGAGTGAGGTTAGAGTAGATGTGCCTTGTGTGGCACAGAGATGTGATGAAATTCTCGTAGTAACAAGGAAACAAAGATCAGACCTTTAACTTTAAGGGGGAAAAGAGAAGATCTCAGTTTAGTTTAAGTATTTTGAGTCATGGGGCCTCAGAAGAGCCCTAAAGCCTATGGAAAGTAGTCACTCAAGAGCCATTACAGCAGCTGTCTGTGGGCCACAGCTATCTTTACATATTGAGATTGGGCGATTATTACTAAATGCAGCTAACTATAATGAAAAGAGCTTGTTTGTCCTTGAACAATTTTAAGTATAATGGCTACCTAACAACTCCCTGTTATGTAAGCTGTTTTTATTGCTTTAGCTAGCAGGCTAGTGGGAGTTTGTTGGTCTGTCAGCTGAAAATAAACCAGGGAATCTAAATCTTTATTGAAGTGTATGAATATCATGGTCCTTTTTAAAATCATTATTATTATTATTATTATTGATCATTTTCAGCTTTATGGCTTAAAATATGAAAGAGTGGCATAGTTAAACACCCTACTCTCACTCAGATGCTCCTAAAACATATGTTCATATTCATTTTCTCCAAGGTCCTTCCTGGAGCTGAGTCAGTACAGCAGACTGTGCCAGGTCTCCAAGCTGAACATATAGGTCCAGCTCTCACTCAGCACTCACACATCCCCTAGAATATGTAATAATTATTTGATACAGAAGAAGACAATCTGTGGCTAACATGTAAGTTCCTTAAAAAAAGAATTACAAAGCTTCTCATGAAGCTTTTAAGCCTTTCAACTTTCTGAGACAGTAAAAGAAACCCTGAGACTCTGTCCTTCCAGTTCTAACCAAGAAGTTTAATAGGATATAACAAGTCATACAAAATAATTTACTGCTTAAAAAATCCTGCAATAAAATAATAAATATAAGTTGTTTATTTCCTGTTAATATGCTGATACTACATGAAATAATTACTTCAATTTCCAATCCAGGCCAGCCTAGTCTTCATGCAGTGTACCCATACAAACCTAAGATCAATTTTGTTATCACAGAGCACTGAACTTTCAACTTAGCTGAACATAGATGCCCTTGTCTTCCAAAGAAACTCTAACATCTGATGAACAGACCCAGATAGTCACTCAGTCCACCTCAAACTACTGCTGTAGATAACTCTCTCTAATCAATGGCTTCTGCAACAGCTGCACTTTTACATACTGTGTTCTTGTTATGCCTCACCTGGAGTACTGGTCCCATCATAAGACACTGAGCTTTTGCAGTGAGCCCAGAAGAGGGCCATGAAGATCATCAGGGGGCTGGAGCACCCCTCTTTATGGAGGAAGGTTGAGGGAGATGGGCTTGTTGAGCTCTGGGTAGGCCTCAGTGTACCGTTCTAGTACTTGAAGGAAGCTTACAAACAGGAGTCACTTTTTACATGGTCTGATAGTGAACAGGACAAGGGTGAATGGTTTTAAACTACAAAAGGGGAGATTTAGATTAGATATTAGGAAGGAATTTTTTTACTGAATGCATGATGAGGCACGTTCACAGACCACAAGTTAGGCCATGCTGCATAGGGCTTTGGGCAACCTGATGTGGTGAGTGGCAGCTCTGCCCTTGGCAGGGCAGTTGAAACCAGATGATCTTTAAGATCCCTTCGAATCCAATCCATTCTATGATTCTGTGATTCTATAATTCTATCTTTCCTGTCTTCAGGCAAATTCCTGAAGGAATTTGAACTGAATCACTTCTAAGTTATGCAAGAGTAAATTTATCCACTGTGCATTTAGGTATAACACAAATTAAAATTGGTATCAAATGAGTTATAAAAAGAGAGACAGTGTCAACTCAGAAGTTAAACGTATTGTAAATGAAGAACTAAAAGAACTTATAAAAGTTAGATGCCATAGTTCATCTTTTTCTTCATTAAATAAGTGTCATGCTTATTCAAGAGCTTATTGATCTTGGAAGCAATTAATTTTTGAAAAGTTAAACCATTCTTGAAATTATCCCTAACTAGATTTTATGACAATATGTTCATATATACATATTAGCAATATTCAAATCAATATCTCTTTTGACAATTCATTTATTTTCATTGTATGATATTTCTCTTATGAACACCCAGACAAAATATTCCTTTTTTTGTTTACAGGTTCTCTTTCCCTACTTCAAGAATTTTGAAAAAGTAACTTATTTGTTCAATTTTATAAACTAACTGATTTCTCTTAGAAATATCCATTCCAATGTTTGAAATTTTATCTTGACTGTACACCAAACCAGAAGCAGTACAGAAAAAATTACTATTTTTTCATATAATTTATCTAAATTTGAAAAATGAGTTTCTTACATTGAACAGATGTATATATTAAATATTATGTCTGTTTATCTCTGATAAACCACAGACAAGGTAAAATGTAGTAATTAACAGGAATGGTCCTGTTAATAAATATTATTCTCTGATGTTTTCAGACAGTAAGTAACTTCATAACAAAGAACTGTTAAAAAATTACTCGTATCTGTTATATATGCAAACAAGATTTTCTGAAATTGCAGACTGGTATCACTGGCCAAATACTAATTAGTATTTCTTTATAATTTTCTTAGACTCTCCCATTTGTATTTTATTTCTTGCATTTTGATTGCTGAATCTTTGGAGAAGAATACATCCTGGCTGAATTTGGAAGAGACAGCTGGGTTGATCTGGTCCAAACTTTGCTCAAGCAGAGACAGTTAAAGCAGGGTGCCCAAAATAATGTCCAGGTGGCTCTTAGAGATCTACAGGGAGGAGACTCTTCAAACTCTCTAGGAAACATGTGCTGGTGCTCCATCACTTGCGTAGCACAGGAATGTTTCCTGATGTTTGTATGTTTGAGTTTTTTTCCATTGCCACTAGTCTTGGCATTGGTTATTTATAATACTATTTTATTATATTTTTATTAATATTTATTAATAAGTCTTGGCTCTTCATTGCACTCTCTTCATGAGATTTCTGTCAGCCCAGATCTCCAGCCTGTTGTGATCCTTCTGACTGCAGCATGGCCCTTCGCTGAGTCAGTTACTCCATCTGGTTTTACGTCATCAGTGAATTTACAGAAGGTTCACTCTACCCTCATCAGATCATTGTACTAATTCTGGGTGCTGCCATATCACATTATTATCATATACCTGAGGCTACTCCTTGATAAAGCATGAACCATTTTTAATGGATTTATACATAGGTCACTCCAAAATTGATGCCTCCTATTTATTTTCATGGGAACTATGACAAATAGAAAGAGCATAACAATACTATTTGACAAAGTAAATTCTCAGCTACAAAACAGTGTTTTTCAACACAGTCACCACCATTAGCTGCACATTTTCATCAGTGATGAACAAGAACTTGCATGCTGCACTAGTGAAAATCTGCACCAGCGGAAATGACGCACTGCCACTGTCACCACTGCTGAAAGGCACCACTCACTGCCTCACTATGCTCACATCCACTGTTTGGTATCCATAAATGTTGAGCAAGTGTCAATACATGACAGTGGGTTCAATTTTATCCTCAGGGAGGAATTCAGTGACACATCTTTGCTTCATATGCACTTCCACGTCACATACTATTTTGACAGACTGCCCCTCTGGTGCTATCTGTCACATGGCAAAATAATGCTACAGAATATGGGTGGAAAGGTTCAGTCTCTACTGCTGTATGACCAACATCCATCTCTAACATTATAGACCAACAAAATAAAATAAGAGGCATTACTTTCCGTGGAAATACAAGGATTGTTTAGTGCAGAAGCTATAGAGTAAGATAAATGGCATGAGAAAGTAAGGCTGAGAACCAAGGACACCCACAGAAGACGAGAAAAATAAAGTCAAGTAACCTGTGTGGTGGTCACATTATAATGACCCTGACTGGAGTGGGTAGGAGGGACTCATTACTCTTATTGGATAAGTGCCTGCATGCATGGTTAGAGTGTTTGTGGAATGCTTTGCTGACATGTAAGGGTGAGAAAACTTGTGAACGTATATAAAGACTGTTAGAACTGCTAATAAACGATTTGGATTGTTCACATCTGAGTCCATGCCTCAAATGTTGCAACTTTCAGAGCAGCTGTCATAGTATTATCCTTTAGAAGACAAGGCTTTTCCAGGAACTAACTACTGCTTTTTATTGTAGCAGCAAATGCTATAGAATCTGCAACTTTTAATGTCTTTTTACTGACAGTGTATAAGAATAAACAAGGTTCAAGAACAATGCAAACAGTATATTTTATCACTTAAAAAATATATCATTTTATGTTTAATCTCAAGATTTCTGCAATGTTTTCCTTGGAGTTAGGTACTACCTCTGTAAAATGAGAACACAAACATTAATCTTTTTTAGGATAGTGAAGGAAAGTAAGCTCTGCCTTTGAAAAGCTAGGCATTGTCATCCTTCTCCTCTCTAGTGGAATAATTCCTTATACATGTAAGCATAACTCACCCTATAGATATTTTCCCTGCACAGGCAATCAAGAAAATAACTCCTGGACTGCAGGCAAGAGAGGTTTTTATAACTTACAATGATGTCTGTTTCTGTGCAACAGTAATAAAGATCATTGCTGTCCCCACGAGTAACCAAAAAGTTATGTTTTGAATTAATCCACCAAACAAACAAAGAAACAGAACAAAGAAAAAAGTGGAGAAAAATCTTAGTGTGGTTTCTAGAAATAAAATGTCTTCTTATCCAAAGGTTTCAAAACCCATTCACCATACCTGGAAAATATGTTCTTCATCATATTTTAAGTGTTTTTTGTTCATTTTCATAAACATTTTTCCTGTAATGGCATGAATAATCTTAATAATTTTATAATTCTACTGTAGTCTTACTTTTTAGATTATTCTGATGCATTGATTTCTCCATTGCAATGATTCTTAGTTGAGTGTTTTAGAGAGTTTCTTGAATTCATGTAAAATGTAAATGAGACCCTTAACTAAATCACAGATGCAAATAACATCCAGATGGATCAGTACATTATTTCATAAACAGTCTCTATCTCTGTAATGGGTTAAATTAAAATCCTGGATCCAACACACAGTAAGTGGAAGTTTCAATCTACTCAAATCCTTATTTGGATCTGATCTGTGTGGCTGATGTTCATCTCTAGTCAAAAACTCTGTTTGCCCAGAGGAAAATGATTCCCACTGAAGTCACAGTTGCACATTTCTATGATTATCTATGAAGCCAAAATTTTGCACTACCTATATTATATTATACATATCTAGATTAATTTTATATAAAAGGAGATGACGTCTTATTTATAATTGTGTGTACTGATGGGACAGGGATATTTTATTTTAAGTACTGTGATGGTACCAAACTCAGCAACAAAAAGGCTCACCCATATTACAGTCACAGTGCCAGACTCAACAACAGAAAAAATGCATGAATGTGAGTTATAGTGACAGTAGAGCCAAGCACTTCTTGTTAGTTGCAGATAGCAAATAAAGAGGCACACAACAAAAATTGCAGCTTGAGATACTCAGATTAAACTTCCAGGGGAAAACTAATTCTACTCATAAATTCAGTGTTATTAATAGTCCTACTTTCAACTTGAAGCTGGACTGGACACATGCAGAATTTCCTTCTAATCAGCATTTCTAAAGTTCCATGAGAAGGATTAAAATTTGTATTGTGTGTCATATCTTAAAAAAAAACAACATCAAAATAACTCACAAGCAAACCAACCAAGTTCTCAACAAAGAAAACAAAAATAAAAACAACAAAAAAGAACCCAGAAAATAAAACAAACAAATACAAAATCCAGCAAGAAAACACTAATATGATAACTCAGGTGAATTAAAAAGGTTTAGCTAGTGATATTCATTAGAAGAACAAGAGATATTTTTATACCCAGTTGTGAAAGTATTCATAGAATTTCATCAATGTGCAGAATTGGTTTACAGCAATTTACAAGACAATCTCCTGGAATTTCTAGAATTTACTTTGTTGAAAAGTTGGAAGGTCAAGAAATGCTAGGCAGCTGTTGGGCATTATATGTATCAGCAATTTTACTTCCATTGTCTGGTTTCAGTTGTTAGGATTCCTGTTCTAAAGTGTATTCGCCAAGTACCCTTCCAAAATGGTATACAAAATAAATACTTGGTCACAAATTTTAATTTATTCTTACAAAACCACCTGCAAACACTCCTAATATTCCACTCATTTCTACACGCTGTTGCACCTTTTCCTTCAAAATAAATATGACCCTTTACTTGTTGATTGTAAGTAGATAAGCTGGAGGCTCAGACTTTTTGTGACACTACCAGAACTTTTCTGTTTCACTTACACTTCTATCAGAAGATTTGTAAATGTAAATGTAGGCACTTTAAAATGTGTTCTGATTGCTTAATAATGAACAAATGCAGATGACTTGAATTCTACTTATTTAAGCACTAATTACAGATGTCTAGCTGAAATACATCCAAAATTTTGAATTAACATGGGAGAAGCTTGGATACTACTCTGACAGGTGCAACAATAAAACTGAAGTCACACTAGCAGGATTTTTTTAGGGAACAAATGTCTGGAAAGATTGACTTTTCTTTTTTTTTTTTAATCTGTAAAACGGATAATAGTATATCTCAGGAAATATATATCCCTTTGAAGTGACATGAAGATACCCTCATTTTGCAGACTTCTGTGAGTTACTCATCTGGAAGGTGTTCCATATGGTGAGAACAAGTTATTGCTTGCTGTCTCCTATCGAAGACAGATGCATAGTTAATCACAAATCCCAAGCTTTCATCTTGTAACCCAGACATTGCAAATACATTTTTTCACTTGCCTTCAGCTTAAACAAGCAGAATTACAAGTTTCTTAATTAAGTATATGAGCCCATGATTAAATCCATCATTCACTACCAGACTGAAACACTGGTTCAGAGTACCCCCTGATAAAGTTAAATGTTTCTTTCATATCCACAGTGCATGTCTATTCTTAAAAAGTCAGTGCACATTTGAAAAAATGTCACTGCACATTTACACATCAATGAACCTCATAGTTTGATTGTTTGTTTCTGCCATAATGATTGAAGGGAAAGCCTGGTTGCTTGATTTTCATTCTGTAATATTTTTCTGCTTGTGATGAGAGGAAATTAAGAGTCTATTTGAAATTGCTTCACTGTTTGGTAAATATTAAAACTTGGTGCAGATGAAAATCCAATAATCTAGAGGACAAAAATAAATAAATGAAGAAGAAAGAAAACAAACTCTTCTTAGATAATAGAAATAAAGAAATACATTAGTCTTCTTTCTACAAACTCTCAATTTGCCCATATTTACCAATATATATCAATAAATATGCAATATATACTAATATATACCAGTAACTCAAATATGGTCTCCTTCTATTTCTCTCATGAAAACGGTCTCAAAAAATAATGAAAAACAAAATCTGTTCTCTTATTTCTCGGTGCCAGTTTCTTGGGAAGAAACACTGTGGCAGTACCTACACTCTCAAGAAATAGCACTAGATGTTTTTTTCTTTGCCAATTTTAAGTTGGTAGGCAGCTGTTCCATTCCCACTTGGGCTTGCTAAAGAATAACTCATAAGGTTTTCTTAGAACTAGGCAAGTGAAGAGTAAATTAACCACATACAGTGTGATATTTTATACATAATGAATTTCAGGAGGAAATTGGAAGTACAAGAGTCACAAGCTTTTGCCAGGAACAAAGGAAAGTGTAAAATAAGCTGTAGAAAATACACTGAAAACTTCTGCCTGCTTCAGACCAATAGGAAAGCAACACAAACCAAAATTGTTTGAGCACTTGATTAACTGCTGAAGTCATGATACCATTCACATATGTTAATAAAGAAGCTGCCAGCTTGCTTAGAGACAAGCATTTTTCTGAACTGGGCCTGCACATCTCAGAACTAGGCAGTAACGTCTTTCTGAAACAGTCTCATGACTCCAGTGTATGAAGAAATTCCTAAGAAACACTTGATCAGATAAGAAGAATGTTTTCAAGCAATAATCATGCAAAAGCTTCCCAGATGGATGATACTCCGCAATGAAAAGAACACTGCAGGGCACTGTTTCTTGCAAATAACTTTTACCATTTTTTTTTTACTTCACGCAGTTGTCTTTTATTTCCTTGCAATGTTGGTGGTATGTATTGCTGTAGGCCTCACAGGAAGCATCCAGCCAACTTGGAGTTTCATGAAACAGCATGCATGCTTAAGCCTCCCTAGATATAATATTAAGCACTGAGCTGAGTGCAGAATAGTTACATTAACTAAATTCAAGCTCTTAACCTCTAAATCAAATCATAACATGATGTATTTCAGAACATTTTGGCACTGAAATGCAAAGTACTCTTTGAGCTATCTCAGGTGCTAGAATCAATACAAACTAAGTATATTGAATTTCTTCTTATCTAATATAACCTGCTTCTCAATTGGCTACTAATTAGCTGGAGCAGAAAGCCCTGATATGGAGCTCCTTCTGCACTCTGTATCTGAGCTTCACTTACCATAAAATCGCTGTGAACCATTATAACCATGACTACAAACTGGTCTCTTGTATATGAAGTAACTCCCCTTGAAAGCAGTAGAAGTTCAATAATAACATCTTTAAGAACAAAATCACGAAGGAAAAGACAGGAACATTAGAATCTTGTTTGCACTCCTTCACTTTCTCCTTACTCAAAAATAACTCCAGAACTAAAACATTGAAAAAAGAACCAGGCTTGTGTTTCTCGCATGATTTCCAGCAGTCTCAGCAATACAAATTGGAAGCCACCCATCTAGCTGATGCACGAAGACCACTAACCATACTCTCAGTGATGTATTTCCATTTTTGCTGTCTTTTTGGATTATTTCAATGGCACTGCTCAAGGCAGCTGCATTCTGTGCCTAAGGAATTGCAGCTGTTCAACATGGAAGTGTGAGGAAGGAGAGGGTTTGGAGCTTGTTTCCAAGGTTCCTACTGTGTAGAAGGCTGGCAAGGACTGTGGAAAACAGAGGGTACTGTAAAGAATTTACATAGAGCTGTTTGCAATAGTTGAGGCTTTGGTCAGAAAGGATGAATAGCTGAGGTGGTTTTTGATTGGACAGCCTCAAAGCAGCTATCAGGCAGTCAGCATTTTGAGGCTGGTGAGTTAATTATTGAGGGCTTTGGTTTTTAGCCATTTCCTTCATATCTCTTGTAAGACCAGCCATGTGCAGATGTTTGTAATGAAATTGCTCCTCTTTTAAATTTATTCTTTCAGGGTGCCAGCATGTGGAAATGAGTTAGGTTTTTAGTCAAACTCATAATTTTTAGGAAAGCACTGTTCAAAGACATATAGAAATAAGTACTATAACCTACTGAAAGGAAATTTCCCAATGTATTTCGAGCTAAGAGATACAGAAAAGAATATTTTCTGATCACAAATAAGCAGATGCCATTATATTGATTATATCACTATAAGGAAGGCCTGTTCTTTTAGTTGGTTGCTTTTTAAGTTCTCAAAGGCAGCATTCTTTTCAATGTTAGGCAGTTACCATGTTGGACTTATTTTGGAAACAGAGAATTTAGCTGGTTAGAGAATGTATGTAGGTATGCCATGGCAGAAAACTTGTCAGATAGAATTTACACAGAAATCTAGGGATGTTTGTTTGGAGAAAGATAAGTTAGCTCTGGTCTTCGTGTTAAGCGTGAGTTGCAAATTTGAAAAAAAAAAAAAAAGGATTTCCATCTTCAGTGGTAGAAGATATATATTGACAATTTCAATGGGGATCAAATGCTTCCCAGATTATGAAAACTCTTCTCCCATCTGTTACTCACACACTACATTTTTATGGGTCTAGTTATCCAGCTGCATCAGTTTACAGGAGGTGTATGTAACTACAATGACTATTTGTCTCTTGGTACCAAACATATTTCATATTCCACTGAAGTAAAGGTAAATGAAGAAAGAAAGAAGATACAAAAGGATGAACGAATCTGGCACGCTTTGTGTCAACTCAACACAGAAGATAGAAAGGAAGTGGTTCATCGCAATAGGAACCTCACGGAAATTCCTGACAGCTTTACCATTCTCCCACAGGTTTTACAAATGTTTTGGATAATCCTACATGTCATAATTACAGGAAAGGCACACATGAATGTAGATGATGTCTAACAAGTGTCTTTTCTCTCTTCCAATATATATATGCTTATAAAATTACAGTCATCTCTTAAATAGAACTTTTATTACAAGCCATATCCTAAGGAGCTTCACAATCCATAAAATGTGACAACAAAGCAAATAGGTACCATGTGTTTAACACAAATATAGAATAGGCATATACAGGCGATCAGGGATCGTAACGGAATACCTGCATGAGTTCAGATTCTACAATGCATGAAGGAAGTGGAATAGTGAAAACTTGTTCAGTGCTTATTTTGTAAAAAACTTCCCATACGTGCCAAAAACATAAGATGATTAGGTACTGCACTGCCTAATATACATATTGAAATTTGGTGTTTCTAGGTTGTTGGAACAGGTTTGTGAAGATTCATAGAGGAAAACCCTACGGACAGGAGGCAGTTCCTGAGTCTGGCCTCAACATGGCAAATCTGACTGCCACTGTGGTAGTCTCCTGTAAAATACAGCTAATTACTTGGGGGTCTCTATGATATACTCACCGAACTATCACACTATGTCCTCCATACAGCTACTACAAGAAGGTCACTACACAAGCCAAATATTAATGAGTGTTTTAAAATAAGATTAATAAGATTAATAAAACAGAAAATTGGCCTGAAAATCTCTTTCCTCCCATGAAGTAAAAACTGTTCACAAAAGGGAAAAAAAATCAGAGTGAAACTATAAGTTGTATCAAAAATTATCCTATCCTAGCAGTTCCTTGTGATGAAAGGTTTATATTCAATTAAAGCAATCACTATAACCAAATTAACAACATGGAATATTAAAGTAGATGCAACTCCCTCTGTATTATTAATGTTGAGTAAATAGTAGTAAACTGCTTCTGGAAAGAATGTATTCCTTTCAAAATCAGAATTCTCTATAAGTTTAAGACAACTTATTCAAGATTTTTTTTTCTTCTGTCCCAGTGAGTAAAAACTTTATGAACTTCAGAGATGTAATAATTTCCTGAGACGTTTTTTATTTTTGAGTGAACAGTTTTAGTACTTCAATATCCTGATGCATATAAAGAGTTATAAAATTTGAAATCATTCATCTAATCTTCATGGAATTCACATTTTGTTTCTGAATGTTTTATTTCAAATCCATAAAAAAGTAAACATTTGACTCCTGAAATCCTTGATAAATTGGTAATAGACATCATAAAGTGAATCATTATCTTAGGTGTACCAATTTATAGCAAACAGGTATTTTTTATTTTAAACACAAGTTTCTTTGCATAAAATTAATTTTGAAAAAAAAAAAAAGAGGTGGCTTTATTTTCATAAATAAATAAATTAGTTCTTCTTTAGCAAACAAAATGGAATATTCCAGAATGATGTGGTCATTTTTTTTTCAGTGAAATGAGATATTTTTTGCCCAATCATATGAAAATTCACTTTTCTCAGAGGATTCAGTACTTTTATAAAGCAATTTTGATGAAAATTTTGTTCCTGTATCTCAAATTTTTTCCTTTTTTTTTTCCTTTGTTTTTTTTTCCCTAAGACTGCAATTTCTTGAACATTATTTGGCTAAAACTGGTGAAAGAATTATTGGATAGTGTGCAGGAAATACAGAACATTACAATAAGATAAGAAGATTAGGAAAATCAATGAATAAATGTGACATAAGGGATTGTAAAAACTATAATTATTCTCTCAATTTACTGAGGGAAAATAAAAAAGAAGGCAAGTATCATAACGCATTTTCTGTTATAATTTCTTTATGCAAGTGCAATGCAAATGGATGGCGTATAAAATCTGAAAAGAATTTTTGGAAGAAATTTACAAAATCATTAGCCATTCACTAGGAACTTTCCACTAAAGAATTAGACCACGACAGTAAATTTGTGTTGAATTATTTCACTGCATACAATAAATCTTTAAATCAGACCTTCCTTCTGAGATGTTTTTATTGTGTGCTTTCACATTCATGTAGCTTTATTGATTGTATCTTCTTCACTGCCATATGTTAAATTGCAAGCAATAAAATTGAAACATTAAATCACATTCCTTTTCTTTCATGTGTCACTTACCTATTGGGAACATATGTTACACTGGCACAATAAAACTTGCCCTGAAGTCCTAGTCTGTGTACACAGTGCTGTGAAAATGGAGGCATATAAAAATGTCCCTGTGTCCAAACAGAAGATTAAGCTTCAATAAAATAATATTGTGAATATTTTAAATATAAAATATGGTGGCAGTCATGTAATAACAAATTCTTTGTAGTCTGTGGCCTTAAAAGGACTGTAGAAGGATATCAGTGGTGTGTGTCTTCCAGCAGTTTACCACTTCATCTATGATGCAGGCCACACTATTTGCTGGAAGGATTTAGCCTGGATACTCTTTCCACTCAGTCAACTTTTTAGCCAGATTAGCTTATAATGTGTTTGTTCCAAACATAATACATTTTTCTTATTGATCCATACTGAGAGATACATAGAGAAAAATAAATGTAATTTCATTATGTATTCAAATCAATTTAACAGAGAGCAAAATTAAACATTCTGTGTAGTAGTAAATGAAATATCCTTTGTTGAGCTTGTGTTATACTTCTGCATATTTATTTTAAATATATTTTAAATATAAATTTAATTTATATATATATATATAAATTTATATAAATATAAATTTAAAACCCCACAATTCTGGGGGGGTAGTTATGATTATTTTGGAAAGGAACGTCCTTTTATGATTATTATTATTGTTTTTCCATGGACCCTTTTCAGCTTTGTATATCTGATCTACAGATTCATTACAATGGCAGAATTGGAAGGCTGGAATACATCTTTGAAAACACTGATTCATATCTAACTATTAGGGCTGCTCTGAAAGCAATACCTCCTATTTCATTGTGCTGGTCCACAACATCAGAGGTGGATGTTGGTTGTTTAGCCGTAGAGGTTGAACCTTCCAACCAGTATTCTGTTACATTCTGTTGCTGTGTGACAAATGGCAGCAGAGGGAAAGTCTGACAAAAATGGCTTCTGATATAGAAGTGTAGATGAAGCAAAGCTGTGTAAGTGGAACATGCAGAAAAAAAAATGGCACCTCTTGACATTCATCAATGATCGATGAACATTTATGGAGACCAAACTGTATGTGAGCACAGTGAGGTGGTGGTTGGTGCATTTTATCAGTGGCGACAAGTGACAGTGTGTCACCTCTTCCTATGCCAAGTTTTACAAGCACAGCATGCAAGCTCCTGCTCATTGCTGGCAAAAATGCATAGCTAATGGTGGTGACAGTTTTGAAGAACAGTGTTTTATAGTTGTGGCTTTGCCTTATTAAACAGTGTTATTGTGTCTTTTATAGTTTCCACGGAAATAAATAGGAGGCATTACATTTGGAGCAAGCTATGCAATTTAGATTAGGATATAAAATATTCGTTTTAGTCTTTGCCAGAAACCAATTGGATTTGTGTTTTTTTCTGGGAGACAAACTGCTGAGTTATATAAAAAGTCATTCCTTTAAAACTGCTAATTTGTGAAGATCTACTGCAGATAATGAGATAAAATTGCTAAATTTTAGTCAAAATTTTATTCCTAACTCATAACCAGCAGGTGAAACTCATAATAAAGCCCTTATACTGTAATTATAAACATATTATACAAATAATGTAGGAATCAACTAAAAGGTATTGAATAGTTCTTTGAGCAGTCTGTGCAGTTCAGAAAGTTTTGCTCATCTTATTTCACAGAGTCACAGAATCGTAGGGGTTGGAAGGGACCTCTAGAGATCATCCAGTCCAACCCCCAATTTCTTCCCTGCTTGTCTGGCACTGGGAGCAGTAGCTTAATAGCAAGCAGAAGCATGGTACAGCATTTTAAAGAAAGTGAAGAAAAGTATTTTTTTTTTATAGCTAAATGTTAAAAAAGTTCAAACAAGAGAGTATGTAATTGTCAAAACCCAAAACCACATTGGAAATAACTCACCTATTTTTCCTAAAAGTGCCATGGGAACTCCATTTCACAACCATTGCATGGGATATTAGACTTTTTCTTTGTTTTATTGCAAAAGACTGTGAAATACTGAAACTGGGAATCATTTTAGCTTTGTTTCCAAAAGAAAGAACAAAATTTAACTGATATTTTCTAGACCATGAGTCCAAAAAGCAGCTGGGGTTTAAGTGAAAAGAACATATTTCTCCATTAAAAAAATTACTTTTTTGTATTGTCTGGAAGATATGCTAAGTTCATTCATCTGCTCCACGGTGATAGCACTACAGTCTTAGTACACCTATCAATCTCACACAGTTCTTTTTCTTTTGAATAAAGTATTTTCAAATGTGTTTTTCCTTCAAAAATCAAAACAATTTCTAACTTAGTGAGCATTTTAGAATGTTGAGAAAAGCTTTAGTTCATCCAGTTCTTATTATTTCATAATGAAAAGTCTGATCCTGAGACATTATCCATTGTTTTTTATTCTCAAGCCCAGAAGGGAGTAAATCGATTACAAATGCAAAATTTGTCAAAGGCTTTGGGTCCAACGCTTGGAAAAGAAGCACAGCCCATGTTAAATGGCTCTGCTCCATAAAAATTACAATGGAGGTAGTAGGAAGATACTGTGGTTCTGGCCAGAAAAACTGCTTATGCAGCTGGATCACAGATGCTAATTTAGAGAATGGGGCACAGAAGTGATTGCAGCCATGTTCCTTTAAAAATTTTGATTCGGTGTATTTGTACCACGTTTTCATACACGCACTCATGGATCAAAACCCCTGACAATGAGTAAGGAAGATCTACTGAACTTATGAAATATATACAGAGTCTTCTTATACCTCGTTGCCTCTTTGTGTCACCAACTTGCAGTTTCCATTTATTATTCTTACAGGGTTCAGTTCTAAAAACCTTAATCTCTCTAAGCAGTCTCCTTCCAGGCAATTAATTCCACAGTTTGCAAAGGGTTAAGTGGACTGTCAGGTGCTACTTTGTTGTGGAATTTGGCTTTCAGCCCAAGCATGTTGAATTGAGGTTGGCTAAGAATGCTTGATTTACTGTGAACAAATAGCTAAACCAAAATTCAATACAGATAAAAAGATCGTTCGTGTAATAGTCATCCACCACAACCACCTCCTGCTACCAGGATGCCATGAATAGAGACCATCATTATGGAACTGGATCGTGGAATTTGACTGTACTACACATTCTGTGCAGAGCTACACAAGATTAGTGAGTGTAAGTAAAGACTCATAGGGTGCAATCCTGCAGGGCCAAGAAGTAAATTATATCTACCAATATATTGTTTTAGGGTGAAAACAGCATGGTGAAGCGTAATGTTTCTAATGCAAGTATAGTGGCTTCTTACCTTGTCTTTGTCCTTTGTATTTTCATGTCATAGCTAGGTAGGTATCCTGGTCTACCATCAGAAATAAAAAGAGTAAACTGATCTTCACTGGCAATTCTGTTGCTACAGCTATGCAATCTTTAACCAAGGGAGTACATGTAAGTTAGGCTGAACATTTTTATACCTATACATACACACACAGTCACAAATACTGTAAAAACATTTATCCACCCCTATCAAATCTACAGTTATTCTTGCAAGAAATTCTCCGACACTGAAGATCCTTTAGCATTCTGAAAGTATTCAGATTTGGCTAGTGTTTTGAGGTAGATCTGTCCAGGTAAACCCTTTGTAGTGAACTCACTACAGCCACATTGAATTCCAACACTTATTAGGACAATTCCATAAATACAGTTCATCTTAACTTGATCAAATAGAATAGCAAAAAAAAAAAAAAAGGGGTTCTCTACTGTTTCTCTGCATTATTCTCTTAGTTTTAAGCCAGCTCAGTAGCCTTGAGTTGCAACAATTTTGGCACAGCTCTTTCCTCATTTCTGATGCCTAGTTGCTTCTGCCTAGTTCTCCTCTCAGCCGCTCTCCCATTCTGAGTGGACTTTGCTGCTATTTTTTACTCTTTGCTGACCACCTTTTACTGTGAAAGTGCTGAATGAACTAAATTATTTCCAAGAAAGGAAGAATTTTTCCACCCAAAGAACTCCACCCTATCCATTTATTTTTCTTAAGAGAACATGACTTAGCAGCAGAAAGAAAAAATAGTAATATTTGTGTACATATACAATAGCAATATTCCTTCCTTAGGAATGGTACTTTTTACCTATCTTAACCACGATAGACAGGATATGAGGAAGGTTTACAGGACCCAATGAATGATGGAAAGTGCTGAAAGACAATTAAATTTATGGCAAAGGCTCATTCATCTATGTAGGGTATTTTGCCATAGAAGTGGGAAACAGTGACTTTCTTATAATTATAGATGACTATCTATAGTCATGGTGCATCAGAGTATGTGAAATTCCTCATAAAACCCAACAGATGAACACAAATAAGCCATGACCTTGTGCTCTCAGAAGTCACCTCAAATATGACAAGAAGCACTTCATCCAGAACGGCTCTGAATTACTTTTATTCTTTAGGGCACTAGCATCAGCTCAGGAGGAGTTTCAGTCCATTGGGGTTTTGGAGTCTCAGTAAAGCCAAGTACAGGTCTCAACTCTCTTCCTCACCAGGCAGGAGGTTTCTCTTGGTTTTCTTTGATCTTGTTTTGTTTTAAACTTGGAGAATAATAGTCATAATACATACTCATGTACTCCTGGCTGATTCCAATTGTACTTTTTTTACTAAGTGTAAGATGAGCTCCTGGAAGTAGACTGTACAACAAAATTGTATCTTAAGTCACTGGCTGCTTGTCCTTGGCAACATAGCACTGAGCATTGTGTATATAGGGAAGTTTTCCATTTAGACAGAGAAAGCTGTAGTGATTATTTATAGCTAGAGAATTAATAGCTAAGTCTGGAACATTCTACAAAAGATTAAGCGATATTTCATAACAGTGTCTAAACTGTGTTTTCAAATTACTTCTAGAAATTCACTGGGAAGCAAATAAATGAATGTAAATTAGATTCCTTGAAGAAAAAAAAAAAAAACACTATGTAAAAAAGATTTTAATTATAAAAAATTACAATTCCTAAGATATGTGACTTTAAAATCTTCTTGTATATACTACTTGCAAACAATCAAACCTTGAAAGAGTAAATTTCTGGAAAATGTCTGTCTCTTATTAACTCATATTATAGCCTAACACTATGGATCCATCCGTAGTTGCAAATATGCCCTCTTCTGTGTTAGTTTAGTAAAAATACTGAACACCTGAACAAAAATATCATTTTCAATAAAACTTAAACAGAATCACAGAATCACAGAATTGTGGAGGATGGAAGGGACTTCTAGAGATCATTGAATCCAACCCCCCTCCTAACCATCTCCCTAGCCCAGGTTGCACAGGTAGGAGTCCAGGAAGGTCTTGACCATCTCCAGAGGAGACTCTACAACTACTCTGTGCAGCCTGTACCAGGGCTCCGTCACCTGCACTGTGAAGAAGTTCCCACACACATTTGTGTGGAACTTCCTATGCTTCAGTTTGTGGCCATCACAACCCTCTGAGCTCTACCAGTCAGTTAGTTCTCAACCCACCTCACCATCTGCTCATCTATTCCACACTTTCTCAACATTGTTGAAAGGATGCTGTGGGAGACAGTGTCAAATGCCTTGCTAAAATCAGGGTAGCCTACATCCACTACTCTCCCCCAGTCCATCCAGCCAGTAATGACATCATAGAAGGCTACCAGGTTGGTTGAGCATGACCTCCCCCTGATGAACCCATTCTGACCACTCCTGATAACTGTCTTTTCTTCCAATTGCCTGGAGATGGCATCCAGAACAAACTGTTCCATCACCTTTCCAGAGACAAAGGTGAGGCTGACTGGCCTATAGTTCCCCAGATCCTTGTTCTTGCCCATTTGAAGACTGAAGTGACATTAGCTGTCCTTCAGTCTTCAGGGACATCTCCCATTTTCTAAGATCTCTCAAAGATGATAGAGAGTGGTTCAGCAATCACCTCTGCCAACTCCCTCAGTGCACGTGGATGCACCCCATTGGGGCCCATGGATTTAAGTACACTGATGTTACACAGGCACTCTTGGACCATCTTCTCCCTCATCAAAGGGAACATTTCAAATACAAAAGCTATAAGGAGATAAATAGACAATATTTCAGTATTAGCATCATATTAACAACAATTTTTGGCTTGATTCAATTTAAGACATTCTGACCTAAAGTAATCACCAATTATATCATATTGTGTCTATAAAATTGACAGTATGAATTTTATAACTTTCAGAAATAACAGTGAACTTTTTTGCTTTAATTTTGACTTTGGTGTGAAAAACATTTGTTGCTCCACAGTTTACTGTTCAAAGAACATTTATAAGTTTTGTGTCAGAGAAAGTGTTAAAAGTAAAAATACTGATAAAACATTTTTGAAATGCCAGTGAGCCTACTGCCAGAATTAAAGCCTAATTAAAGGGATTGAGAAATGCAAAGATGAAAACCATACCTTTGGTCTGGAATTGCAAAATAGTTACAAAATCCCACCAGTTTTAAACGTGAAACTGCTCTCTAACTCTGTGTGATTTTCTTCTCAAAGATACATAGAAAGATGGAAGAGAAAAAAATAAATCAATCAATTTCCTTCATATATTTTTTTCACACTTTCCATGTAGTTCAGTTTTTTATGCAATAGGGACAAGGCATGAAATTTGTTTTTTGGTATGTTTCACTGTCAGGAAAGCAAACCATAGACAAGTACTCCAAGAGACAACATCTCCACTTCTCCAGGAGTAAATCTGTTTAATATTAATAGCCTAAAATTCCCAGTATCCACTCTTGTAAGAAACGGATGCAATTGCTTTTCCCATCTAACATTCCAACATACCATTTAAGAAATGTAATACCTAAGTTCCATTTAGAAAAATGTTTCCAATATCACCGCATTCACAATATTTCCCCAGAGAGTGAATCTATTTTTAAGATATCAAGTGTGCCTGACCAAGAAAATAACAACAAATGCTGTGCCTATCAATTACTGAATATTTTCAAATGATCAATTTGGAAAATATTGCAACAATTTGAAACTATAAATATATTTTTAAGCTGTATTAAAATCAGACCGATATGCTCAAAGGTGCTACGAGTACACAGATTCCAGATATGCAGAAAGAACCATTCTCTTTTATTATTTGAGAGTCCTTGTGACTGGTAAATTTAAAAACAAATCTCTTCACTATGGTCATATACAGACTGATGAGCAGAGTAACTTTTTACTGAGAAAAAAGTAAAGAATACGTCTGAGAGCTTAATGCGGTCAAACTAATATCATCATGATTTTGAATTTATCAAAGCTTTTTACCACCTGGCTTTCACAACATGGATCTGTTAGTGGAATTATTGTTCTGATTTTCCTGTAACCCTGCCACAACACACTGTAGGTTTTCTAAAATAAATGCAGTCATAACAGTCCAATGCATTTGTGTGTACCAAAATGCTCTGCGGGATGAGGCACTAATGTGAACAAATGGCTCAGATGTTCATTTTATAATATTTCAGGTTATTTTTTGCTGAATTTAAGGGGGAGAAGTAGCAAACTATATTTCTATATGTAGTTCAGAAAAAAAGCTTTATAGCAGCTGTAATTACTTAGCCTGCTTTCCATTTATTTGCATTGAAATTATAACAGATACAAAGTGCACAACATTATTTGACAAAGCTAATTCTCAGTTATAAAACATTTTTTCAGCACAGTCATCATCATTAGCTGTACACTTTTGCCAGCATTGAACAAGAGCCTGCATGTTATTCTCATAAAAATCTGCACCAGCTGAAGTGACTGTTGCATCACCCAGAGCTTCACCGTGTTAACATCCACTGTTTGGTCTCCATAATCATTTAGCATGATGAATGTCAATAGGTTCAATTTTTTTCACATGAAGGAAATGATGCACCATTGCTTCACATCTACTTCCATGTCAAATCTCATTTTGTCAGACTGCCTCTCTGCTGCCATCTGTCATGAGGCAAGAAGATGTAATGGAATATTGGTGAGAAAATTCAACCCCTACTGACATACAAACAATATCCACCTCTGACATCATGCATCTATATCATAATACTGGAGGCATTATTTTTGAAGCAGGCCTTGTGTCACAAACTGATAGACTTGCACTTGTATTTCAAATCAGATGGATTTCATTTATTCTGAAATTATTAATGTATTTTACATGACTGTATATGATCCAAGATTTTGGCTACGTCGTGTGGACATTCTAGCAATATTAATTGAATGATTGTATAGGTATTTTCTCTAGTTAAAATAATTAAAAATGTATAAAGCAGTTACATAAAAGGTCTAGTTTCGATATCAAGAAGTAACTTTTGTTTGCTTTGACAAATGAGGCTATTATATGAATTAAAAATTTATTAGTCCATGACCTAGTCATCAGGATGTGAGATCATTCTATGGAGACCATTCTTTTGCTCAAAGCTTTGTATTTATCTTATCAAAATGTTGCTGTCTGCAAAACAGGTATCTGGTTTTAGTTAGATGTCTATGGTATCACTGTGCATAATGAAAAACTGCATAGGGATATTTACTCCTCTATTTTAGGGCTGAGATCTACCTATGGAAAAGGAGGAGGAACTGTGTACTTCCCGGAGAATCTGTAAGTGCCCCAACATTGGAAGTATTTTAAAATCAGGTTTGATGGGTTTTTGAGCAACTTGATAAAGATGTGCCAGTCTGCAGCGGTTGGACTAGATCTTAAAGGGTACTTTCCAATACAAACTATTGTATGATGGTTTTATTCTAAGTGTTGGCAAGAAAAAAAAGTGGATAGTATGAATTATCAGGATGGGATTAGTTATAGACGTCTGTCAATGGTTTAAGGGCTGGTTTGGCCCATGAATAATAGGGTTGGGGACCAATGGACCTATGCCCTGGGAAAGGGGAAGCGGGAAATAAGAGAGGGTAGGGAAAGGGGCTTAAAAACAAAACAGTGGCAACAATCTGAGGAGGAGAACTAGTTTACTAAATAAGATAACAGAATGCAAAATAACACAGCATAATTGGAATGAAGCTAATAAATCAAATAAAATGAGAAAGTGTCCGAAACTGAAGACCTTACACTAAAGCTGAAGGTGAGATGGCCAGGAAATTTCCACTGCTGAAATGAACAGCAAAAGAGAGGAAGTCTGCTGGACTTGTGTGTAGTTTTATCTTTCCCTCTCTGTGGAAAACAGTAACACAAAGTCCTCTGGGGTATGTAGTTCTCTTCTGAGAAGCAGGTAGCTGGAAATTCGGCAGTTCATGGTCTTGGAGCATTAACTCTTTAACTGCCAGTGCCTCACATGATATTATGATGTAGAATATTGATAAGAAAACTCATAAAACCATAACATTCCACCCCTTGTTCCACATCACTACATCATGCTTAATATACACATATACAAACAGACAATAATTAGCATGCACTACACACAGAGACATATCTATATACGTATATACATAAATATACATGGAATTACTGACTGCACGCTCCCAGCATCAAATTCCCTTGTGGTAGACACTGAACATCCCTGTTTCTCTGCATCTCCCATCAGGTGGATCTAGGTCCTTGGGCAAATACCATTCCATGGAGAGCTTTTTCCTTTTCAGAAGTTGAAAGGACTGAAACTGCTTTTCCCAACATGCTCTTTACATGTGCTACAGGGACCTTATTTCCCTCTACCATATGCAGGGAGCAGGATTGGGCAGGATCATTTCAATTTATAGATCCTTGAATGTTGACCAACTGGGTGGCTTCTGCCAAATGCTTCTCCCAGTTCTTAAATGTTCCACCACCCATTGCTTTCCACATAGTTTTTAACAACCCATTGTTTTCTTCAATTTTACCTGAAGCTGGTGCATGATAGGGGAAATAATAAATCCACTCCACATAAAGCCATGACAATCTCATCAATTTTGTTTTCATTATTGTTAATTTATATTACATCAAGAGTATTTTATGCATTTTTTCAGATTTCATCTCCTTCAGCTCCCTCAGATATCAAAAGAAACTTTGGAAGTTTTTATGATGCAACTTAGCATAAGAAGAGCAAAAAAATGTTTAGTTACATTCTTCTTTCCTTTATTTTTCTTTGTCTATTTGGACAATTTATGGTTTATTTAGAAGATGGACATTTTAAAATCACACTATATATATAAATTTAATAAAATGCTAGCTAGAGTTAATAATTTGTATTTTAAATACTTTTACTATGTATTGACAAGTAGCAGTGGTTCTTAAACCTTGTTTAAGAAATAAAATCTAAGAAAAGAACTTTTCTTCAATTTTAATGCTTCTTTTTTGCTATCCATACTATAGGATTGAAAGATTTTTCTCCAAGGAGTTCACTCCACAAATTAAGGTATTTGTATAAAATCACTTGATGAAGTGAAAAATAATTTCCAAAGAGTGAGGGAATAATGTTATCCGGATTTAATTTTTGGTAATTTTTGTGCTAAAGATAATCTGAGAAAAAACATAATTTGAACTGAAAAACAGGATAAAGAAATTGCTACAGAAGAAAATTTAGTAGCATTTGAAAGGAAAATGGAAGAAAGCTTAAAAGTATTTTGGAAAAAAAAAGAAATAAAAAAGTTACTAAAGAAAGCTGGGATAGAATACAGTGATACAAACCATGCATCAGATTACGGTTTGAGGACTCAGGACCAGTAAAACTGAAAAATAAGTGTGATATCTCAGATATAAAAGGAGAAACAAATGAGAGTCTGAAGGTCTGAATATGTTAATAAAGTACTATGTGAGTCAGAAGATGACTTCTACATTACAGAGGCACTAGAAAGAAATAAGCCAAAGAAAATCAAGGCATGATCCAACTTTTTAAAGAGAATTGCTGAAGAAAATGTGTTTTATTAGAATTCAGTATCTGAGGAGACTACTATTGTTATTCAGTTAAAACTCTCGCATCATAAAAGTATTTAGCCATAGGTTCTGTAGCATGTGCATAATTTTTGATTGAGCTATTAAATATGTTTCAGTCTAACTTAAAGTACTCAGCATCTATATCTAATTTATTGAAGTCAGTAAGAAACCCTCCTTATTACACTACTATACTTTCAGCTATTGGATCTAGTTACATTTCCTGCTGTATTAGAAACTCTCCTGTAATTTTAGCAGTCATGACTAGTAATATTTGTTGATGATCGGAATACAAGACAAAGTGCACCAGGACGTAAAAAATCCTGATAGTGTGGAATAGTAGATTTGGACACATAGTTCTGGGGAAAAATCAAGGAAATATGTAATGTCAGTTTTGTGAAGTAAATTCTCATCACAGGAGTAACAGCAAATGAAATAAAATTTTTGCCAGATGCATGAAAAGCAAAACATATGGCTTGTTGTCTCACATTTTTTGCATATTTCTTCTGTGTTGACAGACAGATTTTGAACGATGGAAAAAGAATTTCATTCTACTGAAATCTCCATACTTTTTCTATCATCATTATTATTATTATTATTATTATTATTTTGTCAACTTATAGATGATGGTTTAAAATGATTAAAAATTATACTATTGAGAATTAGAGCCAAGAGTACACTGGAAAATATCATGAATAAGACAGCAATATTATAGAAATTTCATTTGGAATAGCTGCATTTTTTTGTTTTAATTTACTGGGCAAAGGTTTTAGCAATGGAGGAAAGCCATATTTATGCACCCTTTGTTTGTCAGGAAAGGGGAAATTTGGACAGACTTTTCCTTTATTTACCCTGTTTTTGGCACTTTTTCCTGATACATAACAATAAAACTTATCATATTTTAAGTCAGTGAAAAAAACAAATTCAAGGAAGTAGTCTGTTATTTTTTGAGAGATTTTTTATTTACAAAACCGAAAAGACAAAAAACAACCAAACCAAAACCACAGATTGGCAGCAGCATTACCATCCCATGACATATCAGGATACAAATGAAATTAATAGTGTTTTAAAAGCTAAAGTAAAGTCATCCACATCAGATATATATAGATAGGCAGATAAATAAACAAACAAACAAATAAAGAAATAAAATTCAATTGTAACTATGCCTAAACATAGTTATTTTTGTTTTCCTGGAAATAGAAATCACAAATGGGTTTCCAGGTTTGTCTGAGACAAAAGAGACTGACAGCAGAAAATAGACTCTTCAATACACGATGAATTGGACAGTAGGACAGTGAATGTTAGTGGAGAAAATTGTCCTCTTCTAGTCCTGGGGGTCTACTGAGATGAAACATTTGGTCTAGTTTCATAGACTAGCTTGCATCTGGTTGCACTGGGAAATGGATGCCCAGGACATTCTGAAACATCTCCAGTCTCAAAGGGGGATACAATACCTCCTGTGAGATGCAAAATATAGATATATGAGCCAATACCTACGTTATTTTAAGATCTTCTGTCTTATGGAAATCTAATTAGCAGCACAGAGTACTTGGGTTAACTCTTCATTTATTGGGATCTAGGTACTGGACACAAAGGATATAGATGCTACGCCACATTGAAACAATTAAAGGGAGAATTTTATTTATTGACATTATTTTCACGGCCCGTTTATTCTTGTTTTCTTTCTTTTTTTTTTTTAATTTGCTTCTCCATCTTGTCATTTTTTAAACACCTTTTAGAATGGATCATTTTTAGTTGTGTGAAACTGCAAATCTTAAAGCTATGAAGGCACGAGTAACTACCACTGTGCGACATATATTTGAACACATTCCCAAAGTGATTGACACTTATGGTTTTGATTACAAGGTGGACAAATGATAATTATTAATCTATGTCCAACATGTATATTGGTGCCAAAGTAAAATAATTACTATGGATTAAAGATCAGATGGACTTCTCAATACCTATAACAAGGACAAAATTAGTCTATGCATCAGGAAGATTCTGAACCACAGAATTAATTTAAGTGACGCCTGATGAAATGCCTTGCTTAAAACATGAATAAAGTTGAATCAGTGAAATGAAATAGCTACCAATAGGACTATTCAGGTTGTAGGTATTTAAATATTTCTGAGGTAACTAAGGATAGGCTTTGTAGAAGTACCATAAAATTCATGGCTATACTTTCAGTCAGATATTTTGATGGCATGCAACTACAATGATAAAAATCTCTCTGAGAACAAGTTGTGTAAAAATTAAATAGGGGTCCTGAGATACATGCCTTTATATGACACCTTTATAAATCACTCCCGCAGAGCTGAGCGGTCAGTATCCCGCTATGCACTGCTGTTTGCCCAGATAACTTCAAAAAGAAGTAAATAAATATAGAAAAAATACAACCTGATGTGGAAAAACACTATTACATCTGAAAAATAGACAAGCACAGTTTGTACCAAATCATTAGTCATGTATTGGCAAGTCCTGATTATCAAGGGCGTTGCCAGACATGCATCCCCAGAAGTCATTTGGCATTTTATTTCGCCAGTAAATATCTAATCACATGCTAAATAAAACAGTCATTTTTGCCCTTGTTATTATAGCATCAAATTCTTTAGCTATTTAAAAACTCATGTTTTGGGATTTCAGCATACAGAACAACATGAGAAGCTAGTCTTTAACTAAACCAGTTGTGAACTACTCTGTTCTTACAAAACTGATCTGTTTGCAGCAGTCTATTTTGTGACAGCTGTTCGCACACTGTTGAGCTGAGCCAAGAAAAATGCAGGTGAGATCCACAAAGCTAATGACAACCAAAAAGTTTGATGGATCGCAGTAAAAGTTTAGCACTGTTAAAAAATCTTCCACAAATCTAAGTGAGTCATGCAGCTATAGGTAAAAACAAGATCCATTTCAGAGAACATCCAATAAGAAACCTGACATGTGGAAATGGAACAGAAACAATTCTCCTAGAGTAAGAAAAGGAGCTTTATAAATTGTTCAAATAATAGTGCTAGCCAAATAGTTAAATGCATTTTAAAACATAGGAATTTCCAAAATGTTGAATTGAAATAAAACAAAGTTTACTCCAATGCACATACAAAGAAGATGAGCAAGGAATGCTTTATCCATTCATGGAACAAATGAAGTTCTCACCATTTTTCCAGATGCATAAGATTAAAAGGAGATCAAGCTGAGGAGACTGTTTCAGACTGCTAAAAGCAAATACTCCATTAAAAGCAGATTAACACTGAAAGCACAATTGTTCTACACATTTTTCTTAAAGACTTTAATGTCACCTACTAGGGTAAAAAATACAAATGATGACTGGAAATTCTAGGTCAGAGACTAAAAGTGAATTCAAGGTGAGAACTGTCTTAAGAATGAAGGGAAAGAAATGCTGAATATAACCACCCAGAAAATCTATATGCAGAATTGGTATGATTCCATGGTTTGTTTTTTCCCTTTATGGCAAGTGATTATGAATAACTAGAAGATATCAACACAAGATCTGCCACAAGAAGAGTGCTTTTTGCTGTGAGCAGAATCCAACAATATCTACAGGGAAATACAAGGATCAAGTTTGTATTGATCCTACAATAGACAGGGAAATATCTAATTGAAAGTAGGGATAACATATAAGCATTTGTTCATGAATTTGGATAGCTGGACAGAGATGCTAGCTTATTTTAGTTTCTGTGTTCTTTAAAAACTATTTTGGATTAATAGGTTTCTTTTGACAAGTGTTTGACATTCCTATATATTTATTAGTTTCCCCTCAAATATTTAGAGGATAATTAAGAATTACTGAGATTTTATTTTATTGGCAATACAAGACCTACTTCTAAAATATTGAAGTGTGATCCATGTTTCAGGGAGATATCATAGTAGGAAATTTCACCAGCAAAAATTTTTTATGACAATAACAGAAACAATCTTATAGACTGAGCAGGATTTGTAAAGGCTCCTATCTGCCTCTAGATAAATGGAATGCAACATTTTTAGGAACAGGCAGAGAAGAATAACACTTAAAAAGAAAAGTGAAAGGCAAATGCCAACTGCATTATTCATGAATGGTCATTTGACTCAGAGGTCAGAGTTTCATTCTTTATCCCCCAGTCATAATAGTTCAAATAAAATCAACACATTACGAATGCAAAATAATATAGCAGTAAAGAAAGCATGTCAGTTGTTGACAATAGCTTGAAACAGTTAAATGACACAGAAAGTGATGTTAATATGTAGTTTGGAGCTGTAACTATTTATGATCCCATCCAGAAGACCTGGTTTTGATGTTTACACTCAAGGGTTTTTTTTTTTTGTTTTTTTGTTTTTTTGTTAAGCAGAGAATTGGCCAGACTGGTGGAAAAAGTAATGATCTTTAAAATAGTTTGGCTTTTGGAATGGTTTCCATACCCCATATTTTTGGTCACTGAGGATGAATGGCTACTAGGCCTCTAGAGAATTCCTTGAGGATTATGATTTAGGAATTACTGAGAAAATTAGCTATACAGATACTAATCCACCGCTAGTGATTTTAAATTAGAGGCTTCTTATTTTGAAAGACCTTCAAATACATTTTTTCCAGATAGTAATTTTGTCGAGTTCATTAGAAACATATAACTATTTATCACCTTTTCCAGTTTGCTACAGTATGATTTGCTTTAAAGGCTTCAACAGTAATGTTGATTATTTCCATGACCTGTGGATCAGGAGATGCACTTATGCAATACACGAATGTGTATTTGGAGTCCAGACAAAACCTCAGTGGAACCAGAGCTAGAGATCCAAAAATCCATTGCATATTTATATAATATTTTCTAATATTTCACGTGTATTTACTTTTAGAAACTGGCTGCCCTCTAACTTACCTACCTTCATTTTGTGGTTTCCCTAGTCAATAATTTAAACATTAAAAAAATAATAATCTTTTTATCTTTCTCTGTTTTATTGGACTTAGGAACTGAGTAGAAGTGAACATACCCATGGGCCAGACTGGGATGTATAGAGTTGAAAACAGATTTGAAAATAGATCTGTTATTTACTTAAGGAAGTATCTGTGAGTGGTGGAAAGAAAACAGTGTCATCTATCCTAGGTTTTACTGAGTTTCAGATCTCTTTTCCTCTTCTGCCGGGAAAATATAGTTTCAGTAGTCATGGCTAGTCTAAACTGAGACCTTCTTTTTAGCACAATACAACCCTAAAATGCAAAATTTATTATCAGATCTATTCATGCCAAAGCTGAGGTATTTTAGACATGTATTTAGCTACATTGCTCACAACAGAACTTGGTTCTGTCATAAAACTCTTGCATGGATCCAGATCACTGCTTTGCTGAAATGTGAGGACATCCAGGTTCATTCCTCATTTTTACAAATGGAAAATAATGACATTGCCTTGTTTCTCCTCCATTCCATGTAATTTGGCTGCAGTTCCCTTTGCAAGAACAAATTGTTTAAATCAAACTACGGTATGTATACCAATAGCAGTGGTAAAACTACTTCAAAGTATGTGCAGAAAAATATCTGGCCTACTGCCTTTTCCCCAGAGAAGATGAGGAACAGCTGTTTGGACAGTGAACTCTGTCCGCTCAACTACGTGCAACATGCACAGCCCACTGCCGAGGTGGCAGATGCCAGTACCATTGCTGTTGACTGGTGAACTCAGTTCTCACCCCCCTGTGAGTTCTCATTCTCTTGCATTCTTTATGGAAGAAATGCAGATGAATGGAATTACATCTCTTTAGATATTATCTTACATGAAAGTATGCTTCTAGATTTCAGTAATCTGTAGTTTATGTGTAAATATTTCTGTAGCCAACATGGTCCTGTGAGAGCCTAAGACTACAGTCATGTTGGTAATGATTCCTCTCATATCATAGATGTTTTATTTTTGTCATGCTTGGGCTTTTCTCACCATCAGAGAAGAGTAGAAACTTGTAAGATGTGAGACTTTTGGTAATTAACTTACTTAAAAGCAGGTCAGACAAATGTGTAAAAAGTTTAGGTTCTTTTGTCAGACTACAGAAGTCTTGACACTAGCTAACATTTATGCCATTGTAGGAATTTAAAGTTAGAAGAATCCAGATATTTGTGCAGAAAATAGCAAGAGTGAAGCTCATCAAGTTCCAAACACCGGTGTGCTTTGATTCGTCACTTTCGACTTCCATGACAAAGAAATGCCTTAAGTTCACACAATCAGCTTCAGATATCAAGGGCTTTTAAAGTTCTGCTTTACATAAATCTTCAGTGTCTTAAAATAATGTGATGAGTTTTGAAATAAGACAAATTAAGGATAATTAAAAGATGAATCTCTCCTTTGAAATATAACATAAACTAGCAAGAGAAAACCCACTTCTGAAAGTTTAGAGAATCCGGATACAATTAGTGTGCCTGTTGGCATGAATGACTTCTGTGACATTTACCATTATTTAAATGGGCAAATATTTAGAAACAAGTGTATGAAGCTTTCTGGCAATCATACAATAAACTTTCAGTTCGAACCTCCTCATTACCTTCTACCACGTATTGATGGTTTAGTGATCTGTACAATAAAGGTTCTGAACAAAGGAATTAAGTGGATTCTATTCTCACTTATTTAGGGAGTCTGAAAAATAAAACGCTGGACTACTAGCTCATGACCTTATCATTCTGCTTCTGAATTATTTCTTCTGTGCAGATTTATATACCAATACCCATTGTACTGCCATTTTATCTCAAGGTTAAAAACTGTTTATCAAACTGTTTTGTTAAATATATATCTCAGCTCTGGGAGCAATGACACATCATTGATTAACATTTGACCTTTTTTTCTAGAAGAAAGACAGATTTTGTGGCCTTTAGCCTGGGTGAGGTGGTTTTATTATGAACAAGTTTGGGAGAAAGGCTTAACTGTACTCTCTGTAAAGAATGAAGTTGGTAAACAAATCTCACTTGGATAACAAGCACACTTTAGAGCTTTGGCAGCATCACTTTTATATTATTTTTGCCT
Source organism: Cyrtonyx montezumae (assembly GCF_038088225.1). Taxonomy (NCBI): domain Eukaryota; kingdom Metazoa; phylum Chordata; class Aves; order Galliformes; family Odontophoridae; genus Cyrtonyx; species Cyrtonyx montezumae. The sequence goes on from NW_027072034.1 coordinate 153,041,672, forward strand.
TGTGTTGGTTTATTTTTTTGTTTTTATTAAATGAAGCAAGTCATTGCAACCAGAGCATGACTCAAGCTATGCTACAACTACTAAATTAAATTAGTCTGGCATTTAATTCTTGGCAATTTTGATTCAGCAGCTTGGACTGTAAAGAAGGGAAATGTTGAGGAATGAGGCTGAGGTCATCACTTCTGAAAAATATCTACATCCTAAGCTTCAACACAGAAGAGTCTTAATTATGTTTTGGTGTCATCCATATGTCCTGGTTATGCAACGTCTTAGCAAAACAGTTTATTAGATGTTTCTGTACGTATTTTAGAAGGAGAAGAAGAGAAGGGATTAAAGACATAAATGACTGTGTGACTGTGTGATCCATGCAGGACAGTGTACTTGTCAAAAGGCAGTGCACACGCCTAAGATTTTTCATGGTGCCAAATATTCTTTTCCTGAAGGTGCCTATCCACTGGGGATACATGCTCATGACTTTAAGATTATGTATTGCATCTGCTCCCCAAAAAAGGAACCTGTCTTTAATTAAAAGTTTTCTGAAGTAATTTAGAGCTATTTACATACCTTGTTACCAGAGCTACAAAGAATCACATTTCTTAAACTACCAATATTCTGTTTTTGCCTGCGGAGAGATTTTATTCTCATTTGCTTTTCTTCAGGATACTAACTAGAGAACTTCAAAGTAAGTCAGTATAATAGGAAGAGGCTGAAGCTTTTAGAAAAAAAAAAAAAAAAGATGACACAAGGTTTAAAGGGTAAGTTGCTTCTTGTCTATTTCATCTATCTGATTAAAAAAAAAAAAAAAAAGGAAGCCATCCACATTACACAGGAACATAATGACCTTTCATTTGTTTACTACTGTCTGACTGCAAGCCCTCTGCACATTCAGATGTTTGTTGAGCACACAATTCTGTCTGACCACACTTCTTACCGAGGCTTTCCTGTTACTCCAGTGCCAGTATTTACCAACGGCAATTACTAATGCTTGTAATGATTTTGCTGCATGGAAGTACATCTAATTCAGAATGAAAGTCACATTCTATGTAATAATTTTCATGTAAGCTCTGGGAGGTAAGCTTTGAGTGCAGCCCTATCAAAAAGGACTTGGGGGTTCTGGGGGATGGCAAGCTGGACATGAGCCAGCAATGTTCACTCACACCCAAGAAAGCCAACTGTATTCTGGGCTGAGATAAATAAAGTGTGGCCAGCAGGGTGAGGGAGGTGATCTTGCCCCTCTACTCTGTGCTGGTGAGGCCTCACCTGGAGTACTGTGTCCAGATATCAGTTCAAGAGAGACGTGGACCTGCTAGAGTGCATCGAGAGGAGCACCACAAGAATAGTCTAAAGGTTGGAAAATATTGTGTGTAAACACAGACAAAAAGTAGGAACTGTTCAGCCTGGAAAAGAGAAAGTTCAGAGAAGACCTGATAGCAGCCTTTCACTATCTAAAGCAGACCTACAGGAAAGAAGGGGACAGACTCTTTAGCAGAATCTGTGGTGAAAGAAATATGGGAAATGGATTCAAACTAAAAGAGAGGAGATTTAAACTGATAGAAGAAAGAAGTCCTTTACAGTAAGGATGATGAGGTACTGGCACAAGTGCTCCAGAGAGGTGGAGGATGCCCTATCTCCAGAGATTTTCAAGGCCAGTCAGGGTGGGGCTCTGAGCACCTTATCTAGCTGTAGATTTTTCTGTTCATTGCAGAGGAATTGGACTAGATGGTTTTTAAGGGTCCCTGACAAATCAAATGATTTGATAATACTAATTCTAACTGATTTAAAATTGTTAAGAAATGGGATTTTTCTATACTGTATAAATTTTAAATGTGTGCCTTTTAAAAGGCCCAAAACATTATGATTAGTCCCAGTGTACAAACAACACAAGAAAAGGTTCTGCATTCAGTCACATCAATACTGGGACAATAAATAAAATACCTACCACCTTTTCTCACTCTCCAAAGTTCATAAAGCAAAATATTTTAATGCTACCTCAATAACAGAGCACATAGTTGAGTACAAAATAACAGATCTGAATTGAAAAATGTAATCTGCATTCAAAGCCTGTTACAATTCCATGAGAGGTTCAAAATTTCCCGGCTATAAAATGCAAAACTATAACTGCATAAGCACTGTTTACATCTCTGTAGCAGATGTTTATTGTTCTAACAATTTCTTCCTCTTAACAGCCTTTCAGTGATGAAAATTATGCAGTAATGAAAATCCTATTTGGACAGTTCACTTTTGTAGAAGAGAATTGATGAAGTTATTTTCTGTCTTTCAGCAAAGAAATTATTAGAACAACTAGGATTCCAAAATCCAGATGAACAAAACAATAAAACAAAGACTGAACAAACAACAACAAAAACCAACAAACTCAACCTCAAGATGAATAAGGAATTTTCAATATCAGTAATCACAAAGGGAAACACTTCTTTGTTTAGCCACTGATTCTTCATCCATATTAGAACATTAATGCTCAATATACCATCTTGAAGTACAGTGGTTTTTTATGCCCCTTATATTATTGTAACTTCATCCCAAACTATGCAGAAATTCACCCAGTCCAAACAGAAAATAGGGAAAAATATTATATGAAAGGTAGGATCACACTGTAAATATTTATTGGTCCAGACAAAAAGTAATAAAATAACAGGGATCTAGAAAGTTAATCCTTGATAAAAGTAAATTTAAATGAGTCTCTGAAGAGTGATTCCAAGATAATTTTTTTCTTCATCTGTAGGGAGGAAGTGCTTTGTTAAAAAAACAATGAAATTCTGAAGACTGAAGCAAGTAAACTCTTCCTTCCATAAGGAAAATAATACCACATTAAACTGAATCTAACAGTGTATTTTGACACACATTTTTCCATTATGGTTGGAATATTAAATAAAAAAAAATGTACATCAGAAAATTGTAATAAGTAATATCTGCTTACATGTATATGTGTTGAATTTTCACTGTTGCTGTAATCAGAGTAAGAAGTAACATATTCATTTAAATAAAAAAATATGTCATAATTTCTGAAAACTCTGTGAAAGCACAGCTATTTTGAATAATAAAAGTGTGCATTTTTTGCATTTTTTTAATAAAAAAGAAAATATTATGTCTTTGTTGTCTTGCTACAAATCCATACCAATTTATATTATTCCTTGGTGGCTTCAATAGTGATGGCAATTTAAGTGTTGTAATCTTGCCTAGTATTATGGGGAAAAAAAGTAAGATAAATCGTTAAAATTTGTGTTTTATTTTTGTATCCATTATTGGAGTTGGACTGTATGATCTCTAGAGGTGCCTTCCAACCCCTACAGTTCTGTGTAATTCTGTGATACTACTTCCGAAAAGTTAAATGCATTCTACTAATGTGACTGAAATGAAGTCACAGTCTAGCATATTAAGAGACAATTCTTCAGTAGATGCAGTTCTAAATATAACTTGTATCTTTTTGCTGCTTTGCTCTCTTTTTAAGCAAAAAATAAATCATTTAAAAATATTGTTATTGATTGAATTACTAGGAACTTTATCAGTAGTTTGTTCTGAGCACATAGACAGACAAATGTTCATTCCCCAATTCCAGCTTGTCTACCATGAATACACTGTAAGAAATGGGAAGTTGAGAATAAAAAGATGGAGGTTGTCTTTTGCAGTGACAGCTTCATGGTTGCATCTCAATGACTTATAATTCAATGGCTTTCCATGGAAAAGAAGCACAGCTATGCAACTTTTTGCAAATAGTTATGTTATGTTCTATTGTTCAGATTTTCACTGAATGAAACATGGAAGCAGTCTGGGATTGGAGCCCAGGACTGCCCCTTGGGAGCTGGCCCTCCATCTCATCTATTGAAGCTGAGTAAACTCCAACATCAAGCTACAGATTAAGTACATGCTTCAGTTTCCAGTTACAGCAAGACCATCTCCTCTGTAATCCAGACTATAGGCCATCAGCCTTCTTCACTCCCTTTTTTTCCTGCTTATAGAGTATCCTTTAGTGATAGGACTGATGTTCTGAACTGAAGCTCCCTCCAGACTACAGAGCTCCACTGCATAACTGGCATGTGGTGACCATGCACTTCACCATCAGTGCTACCACAGGACATACACCAGAACAAATGAAACCTTGACTGCAACCTGCCTGGTTATACAGCTGCTGCTGACAGCCTTTCCTTTGTTGATTAGAGAACAGCCATGTGAGAAAATGCCAGCGTTTAGAGCCAAAGGTACCTTTCAGCAGACTCATGCAGTTAATAAAAGTAACATTTTAAAATTAAATGTGTGTAGAGCTAGCAAACTGAGTACCTCTAGCTATGCTGTTTCCTTCCAGGTAAATTGATGTGTACTATTTTAAAAGATGTACAGCACAGTGCACAAAACAAAAATAAGTTTCAGAAGTGTGAGAGGAAGATAATATACAGAAAATGACTTTGGAGTGGCTCAGCCCCATGGAGGATAAAGGTTCAAATACTGAAATCAGAAATTGCTTCTCATAAAAGAGAGGATAGATAACGAACTAAGATAAATACAAAATTACCTTCATTGTGAGAAATCCTCAGCTTGTTCCTGGAGAGAACTAATATATTTGAGTACTCCAGAACAGAAACTCTCTCCACCTCCTCCAGAAGCTGTGTGATGGGTAATCTGTGTAGGGCCCTGCTGGGCACTGGCCCACAGTTTGCATTTACTCCCTACATCATCGGTCAGGAGAGACATTTGAATACCAAGGTGTATGGAGGGCCTTATTAACACTCCACCAGAACAGTTTACTAAATATAGAAGTGTAGTCCTTTTTTTTTTTCTTCTTTTTTTTTCTTTTTTTTTTCTTCTTTTTTTTTCCAGCTATTTTGGTTGTAAACAGAGAAACACAAAAGCCACAAGTGGCTGTAAATGTTTTCATTGTAAACTTGTGGGTGGCTATTTTTTCCCCAGGTCTTTTTTTTTTTTTTTTTTTTTGAAGGCAAGGAATATGGGATGGTTGTAAAAAGCCATCAAGCTATGTGCAAAATAATTACATTAACATTGTTCTGCATCATGCTGTTGGTGTACTTGAATAAAGAGTCTGATTCAGAAGCTGAAGTCACACTGAGCTGAGAAAGCTTTCCTTGTGTAACCTTCTGTGCTTCCTCTGGCTCAGAGAGCATAGGGGGTGCATTAATTAGCTAAGTGAATTGGATACAGATATTGTGCTGATACTGGTTGCTTATGTATCAAGTCTCAAGTCCAAATACAGTAATCTAATAACACCACAGGCAACCTATTTTCAGGCAGTTGGACAGCACAGAAAGAAGTCAGGAAGTCTAAGACTTTGATGTATTTTGAGGTAAAGAGCTTTGTGTGTTTTAAAAAGAAAGGGACATTGTATGTCTTTTCCCATTTCTAAAGGTGCATTGTGCTGTACAGAACAGATTTTGCTGTCTTTTGCATCAGTTTTACACCTACGTAATTCCAAAGCTGTGCTGGACTTCCGCTGAAGTTGATGACAAGAGCTTCAGGCCCCATATCTAAAATTCAGTACATTCTCAATGCAGAAATGCTTAGTTTCCCAGACTTACGATGTTAGCTGTCTTGAAACTGGCTGTCTCTGCTCTTATGAAATCACACCACCACTGTCCTTAGGGCAGTACACAGTTACAAAAAGTGAAGGTCTAACTTTCATTTGCACACGAGCAAAGGGAAAACAGTTAGATGGTGTATAACAGCCAGATAGGAAACTGTTTCCTGGCCAACTACCATGACCTGAATGAATTTTGTAATTACGAAGTCTAAATACTGGGATTTTGTATGAGTGACGCTGCAAACCTTTAGAGATTCTGAGAATTATTCTGAATAAACAGAAGCTTAAACTCTGGATGACCAAACCAATCCTTTCTCATACAGGGTGTTGCCTGAAAAAATGCTGAGAAAGAATTCCTCCTTTGGGTCATATAACTACTACACAGACCATTTCCCAAGGGGAGGGCATGAACAGATGGTTGTAAATGTTCTGGCTTCTTTCCCCAGGAGCCTTACTCCAGACTCCCCAGGACTCTTTGCTTGGAGATGGATTGAGAAACTGCAGGACTCTGCTTTTCTTGACAAGTAGCCGAGGAGTACAGCTCCTGCCCCAAGCAGAAAGGAAGCACATGGTTCTGCTGTAGTCTCAGCTGTCCATCAACTTCTGTTTTAGGCTGGAGAATTGGGCTCTGAGGAAGTGTGTTTAAATTCATCCTATCCTCTGGTGGATAACAACAGCCATGCCTGTGTTACCTTGAGTAGCAGAGTAAATAATCATGGCATGGCTGGCAATTATAGTTAAACTGAGGGCAACATTTTTAGAGAGGGGAAAAGCTGATGGTTTCCTGGCTCTGAGTTTTGTATATTTCTCTACATTTATCGCTCTGTTGAAATGTTTCTTCAAACCAGAATGATGCAACACATAATCTCTTGTTCAGATGAAACCATAGATGGCACACAATACATGGAATATAGTTCTAATCAAAGAAAATAAGAGTAGACATTGGATCTGATCAGGCAGTCTGGTTATTTTACAGCTATCCCAGCTCTGAAGGAAACAGATCTCCTTCCAAGCAGAACCTGTTAGAATGCAGACATTTTTTGACAAACTAGAAGTCTGCATTTGTTTGATCTTAACCAACAATTCAAATGTGTATCAACAGAAAGAAAGCACACATCTGCCACAACAGGCATGTTTACAATCATTTTAATGACACCATTAGATTTTGTTTGCCAGTGTTCACTTATTTCAGACATTTATACAAAAAACATGTGAGATAACTTTACCACCTGTGCACAATGGAAACAATCCATTTAAATGAATTATTTTAATGGCAATGCATAACTCAGTAGTTTTGCTCTGCTCATCAAGATAATGGTGGGTGCACGACCATATCTACCCAGCATACAGAGCTTTTGTGTTCTTCAATAATGTTTATTCTCGATGAAGCCTGTGCTAAGAATTACTCCAAACAGAATTTCATATGCTCACAAAATAAATAAATGTGCTCTAAAGCTAGGCAATTTTAGAAAGTTTTCCAGTGACAGATGGAATTAATTTTAAATGAGAAATCCAGTCTTAAAAGACAACTGAAAACATCTACACACTATGTTAAGCTCCTCTGGATTTAAGTGTTTTAAGAAAGCTAAAGGACTTGTCTTTGACAGCTTAATGTTGTTCTCACCGATGTCATTGTAAAAATTCATGATAGTTTCTAGAGAGCAATATAAATTAAGAGTAAATATAGTTAGTGTCAGACAAAAAACTCAGAAAGACTAAGGTGTGATTACAGCCTTCCCTGTGATACAATTACTGATATTGTTAATGCAAGTGCACATTTATCTTCCTCAATCAGCTCCTCACTGTATGTCTACTAATCTCCCAGAACCTCAGGCACCAACTACACCTTATTGTGCAAAATCTTGTGCAGCAAAAGAACAAAAAAATCCATCTAAGACACAAAGAGCTTAGCTTCAAATCCACAAGAGTGTTTAATTCTCATCAACTGAATATTTATAGCCTAATTATCTAACATGTAATTAGCACACCTTCTGGAAAGAGAACTGAACAGGGGATTACATGATATTGGTGAGATGTTGGTAGACTTCTACTACACAGGCCAAGATTTTATGTGTAGGGAAATCACACTAATAACATACAGCCCAAGTCTGCATGGATGCTTTGCTGAAGGGTGCCAAAGAAAACTGTTGTGAGACAAACAGCATCGAAGAGGCCATGAACTGCACAGAGGTCGCCTGCACAATGCAGTGCATATCTGAGGGATTTCAGCTGGAAGCAGAGCTATATTAATACATGGCCACTGTTGATCTGAACACAATTTGCAAAGAAAAAATCATTAGCCAGAAAGTTATATTCACAGAAAATACTCACTTATTTTGCTTTTTACCTTTACTAACCGAAGTTCCAATGTAAGATGCTCTGAGGGAGCCAAAACCTCTTCATGCTCAAATTATGTTCACTATATCTACACTAAAAAAAGATAGAGCTGTCTTTATATGATACTTTCAGTGCTGTTTTCTTTCTTCCACTTCTTATACTTCTAACAAGTAAATCACTTGTACAAGCTTGGGAAATGCAAAACACTAACAATTGTTTTTCAGAAATAATGACCATGCAAAACACAAGGTGGGATTTTACAGTATTATTAAGATTTGTAACTAAAGCTGCAAATAATAAGGTTGTAAAAAGAAATATTAAAATATACTCCTCAAATACATCATAAAACATTTCTGCAATTGGTGTATTTAATTACTGGCAATGAGCACACCAGAGAACTGTGGGAGGTAACATTTGCAAACAGATCTGCAAAATCATAGCATTATTCAGTATCATGGACTATATACAGTGCCTTGGAAGCGTCAAAGTCACCATTACAACAAAGCATTTATGTGAACAGTTAGGTGTGTATCTAAGTACTGCTGAGCTATATGAAAATGAATTAGAACAGGATTTGAGCATCTACTTAAATTTAAGCACACTGTTTAGCACCATGCTGAACTGGGCTCTATAACATTTCTATTTGCCAAACCATCAGTAAGCCACACTTGAGTGTTTAAAGATGCTTGATATTTCACAGGTGGGCAGTTAAGTCAAGGGATTTTTATTTTCTTCAAGCTGTTTTAAGCTGTTTTTATAAGGAGAACTTTATACACACTTGTCTGAGAAAGTTTAGCAAGCTGAGCTGTGACACGTGTGTAAACCAGGTGCTTATTATTAGCCTGCTTATCATGTATGTAGGACTCATCAGCAAGTTGGATTGCACATCACCAAGTTGTATGCAGCAACCACTACAGTTAAATTAGATCATAGTTTTGCATTTCACCTCACAACACACCATTTTAATTAGGAGGATGATGTACAGTAGCAATATTTAGTGCTCTGATATTCTGGCTACATGACAGAACGTGTGGTTATCACAAAGCAGACAAGACACCTCTGGAGATTACCTACTTCAACCTACTGCCTGATCATGGCTAGTGTCAGCAGCATGTCCAGGACCATGTCCAGTTGAGGTCTGAATATCTTGATGAATGCAGAATTTACAGCCTTTTTTCATACTTTGCAGCTATTCTCCGAAGTTGCCTGACGTCTGTATATACTTCACAGAATTGTAGCAGGAAACAAAAGTTTTCACTAAGACTTTGCCAGTTCAAAGTACACTAAAGCCTGTTATGCTGATAGTTGTCAATATACCTTGTAAAAAGGCTCCAATCACCCACTTTGTCTTCTGGAACAAAAATCTTGAATTTCTTCAATTAGAAAATACAGTCCTCTATTCTGGTCCTTAAGGAGAATTTGCAATACGTTTGAATATGAATTAGATGGAAATAGATTGTAAGGAGTAAATTTAACTGACCTTATAAACATATATATATATATATATACAACCTAATAAATATTGAATCTGTGTAGTCAATATAGAGGAGTGTGTAAGATTCATGAAAATATTTTTCCAGGATATTGATGATAACAGCATGGGTAGGACTATGCTTTTCATATATTCTTTCATTGTTTTGAATCACATTAATGTAAGGCTGAATTTACCATTATAAGATGGTCAAAGACCTATTCCTGACAGGTCCCTTTCCTGTCCTGTGGAGGTAGAAATTATCATCCTTTTGTGACTTTATCCTGCATAGAGGACGGTCAGAATTAAATTAGGAATAAGAAATCCAAGCTTTAATCATTCTTGCTGTAAGTGTATTTAACTCCAGGGAAAGGACACAGTTAAAGTAAATACAAAGCATGAGACTAAGACTGTAAGAAGATCTCCATTTCAAAGTAGAAGAGACTCAGATAAGTACTTTTAGTACACAGTAGATATAGAGCCATAAAAATAAAATAAAAATAACTTTTAGACATCTTGTCCATAGAACCTAACCAATTTCTGAAATCAGTAAACCTTAGCATGCAGCATATGAACATAGGACTGTTTTGAGCCACCTGGTTCACAGGGTGCCAGCTTCAAGGCAAGTTTAGAATCTGGCTCTGCAATAAAAAACCTTTTCCTTTATCTATGTGAATTACAGAAATTCTATGTCTGTGTTTAGACTCAGACCTGAATCCAGATTCAGGTAAAGAGTCTTGGCACCTCTGTGGGCTTAGGAAATCTGGAAGTTGGAAGGCCTAATCTGTAACACATACTGTTATCCAAATGCCATATAAAACTTCCACTGGAAAAATCATAAACTTATTTTTTCCTAAATAAATTGAGATATGCATTCTTTCTAGTCATATGTTTTCTCCTAAACAGCAGAAAACATCTGGATTATACCAGATAACCCTTTGGTAATGTATTCTTGATTTCTATTGAAGAAAAGAATGATCAGGAGTAAGTTGGAGTCAAAGTGGCATCGTATGAAGTACCACAGAAAATTAAATATATAGCAGAAAGAATTTATTTAAACGGCAGTCTGCCCAGATTGTGTCCTCTCCATCTAATGCAACCATGTTTTCTTGTGCCTTTATATTCTTAGTTTCTTTTAAACTTTCCATATTCTACAAAATGTCTGCAACCATTTCACCATCAGATTTTCGCCCCTCTTTAAAAAACAACAATGGCCCTTTTCTTTTTTAACTGTGCCTGGCATATGTTGAAAGGTATCTTCTAAGATTTCATTTATGATAGCTGAAAAATGTATGTCTTACTAAGACTACAAAGCAAGCTAATGGTTTTAAAAGCACAGCGATGAAAAGCCTGGCAGGGGAGTCTGTGCTAACTACATACACGGATCATGGGAGAGGGTACAAGAGGTCATTTCTCTCTCCCTCTTTCTCCCTAGTTTAGATTCAGAATCAGTTCAGGTCACATTGGTTACAGCCAATTGCACAGTGGCGTTCTTTGCCATTCGTCCTTATCCAAATCCTTAATTATGGGCTACACAATCAGCGCTGGAATGAGAAGTCACAGCCCTATATTGTTCCATGGCGAGTGCTTATCAAAAAGCCCGGAATCTGATACTTGGTCACAGTTTGCAAACACTGTGGTTAAACCACCTGAGAGGGTCACATTTTTACATTCTGAGACAATTTATTAGTAATGGTGCTTGTCACTTGGAAATCCCCTCAAAGCTCCTTCCACTGTGTAGGCTATCTGAAGGAGGATTTCGCTCAGCAGTGGTTTAAGCAAGAAGCAAATAAACTATGTGATCCACCCACTCCAAGTAATTTACAAGAGAGCAGAGAAGCCTCATCCATTCCTTAAAAGTTGTCTGTTAAGTGTTTCAAAACCTCAGCCTAGTGACAGACCCTGGAACAGGAAAAAGTCCTGTCTGGGAGATGCTTTCATTTCTAGAACCAGATGGGCTTGATGCAAACATGAAAGGCATTTGTATATATATATGTATAATCTCCCATTGACTTTAAGAGACAAAAGAAACGTCATATGTTTTTCTTGTATCACTTATATGCTGAGCACCACCCATATGTAATTTGCTTTACAAGCCTCAGAGAAATGTAGAAATGTCAGTCCAACATCAGACACTTATCTCAAATTTATTTCTGCTTCATCTAAATAAAGTAAATTACACAACTGTAAAACACTCAAACAAGAACATTTTGATGAAATTCAGTTATTTTTTGATGCAAGTCTTTGAAGTCTTAGGATCTTCCCTGTCATTCTCCTGCAACATCTACTCAGTAAAAGCAATCATGTTAGATTTACAGGTCAGCTGAAAATGAGGCTACTAGAGCCTTCTGAGGTCAAGGAAGCGTTTGCTCAGCTAAAGGTTATTCTGTTCATGAAATTATTTCCCAGAAGATCCTTGCACTTCAACAAAATGTATTCAAAAAATACACTGGTTAACTCATTTTTCTAGATTGTTATAAAGAATTGAAATAAATATAACACTCTCTAAAGAGTACACCAAAAATAATAATAAAGCCATATGTCTCATATAATTCTGGCAAAATTCTTTCTCAGAAATATTATCTCTATAGTCATTTGTCTGTTTTTTAAATCAGGTTCTTACTCTTTTCATGTTCTTCTGGCAACCATTCAGGAATTTATCATTTTATAACTTTTGTTTTTATGACAAGACACTGGGTATTACCATCCAGAAATACATTTGCCTTTTTCATAATCAAACTATTTAGCACACCTTTTTAAGCTGATCTCATTTGGTGAAGATTATGTGGGTGACTTGAAAGCTATGAATGAGGGAACTTAAGGTAAGGGCTGTAACACAAACAGAAACGAAATACAACTTCTGAGAGGTGATAGAATTTCAAAGTGCATTTTGAAAGAAAATTTTGACTATATTAAATTTCAGAGTAGGACAAAAAATCAGTGTGTAGATAAAAAGATAAAAGAAGTACAAAATATAGATATGACACTTATTTTCTCTAAATATTATTGAAAAAAAAAAGAATATTCAGGCAGCAGGAAGAGACTGAAAATGTGCATGCTGTAGTGGGCTTCCTTTTGGCACACAAGCAGACAGGTTAATCTCTCCTACATGAAAACATGATTTAATATAGCATTGTCATAATGACAGACATAACTCTAACAGAAGAAAGATTTTGCATGTTCCTCTTTAGAATATTTATCTCTTTGTTCTCATTGCCAAAATGGATGAATTCTTAGTGTGAAATATCCCTCATGCCACCCTGTATTTCTGAGTTGACTACCACAACAAAACCTTTACACTACATTACAGAATTTAATCTTTTTCCCTGGAAGCTAAAGGGAATCTTTACCATTGATGATTTGGAATTCAGTTTTCCACAAAAGAGATCACTTGAAAGTAGTAGTATGTATTTGATTTGGACTATGACCAGTTACACAATCCAGAATCCATGATGTATGCATCTGAGAACATAATATTTCACAAAGAACTCTGCTTGATTCAAGTGTGCAGTCAGATGACACACAGAAAATCAGAGGTTCCCGGTAACTAAAATACTGTGTGTGGAAAGCATTGTGATAGTGATTAGAATGAAAATTTCGACCCCTAAATGAGATAAAAAAAACAATATTAAGAAGGAGAGGAAGGATGAAGATGAGTTTACACAAAAAGAAGCAAGGGACGGAGGGAAGGAAGGGAGGAAGGGAGGAAGGGAGGAAGGAAAATGATAAACATTATTTGAATAGGAAATTCTATGTATAGTTTTAAATAAAGAAATTCATATATTCATTGCCCTTAATGTTATATATTTAAATTGTTTATATATCTGAATATAGTAATTCCTACAGAATCTTTAAACACTCCAGTCCTGAGGCTATGTTTAAACACTAGGAAGAATATCTTCTGCTTGTTGAGCATTAATACATTAAAAGTTGCATAGAAATTGAAAATGACAATTTTTCCCATTTTTTCTCTCTCAATTCCTTCCAAATCCAGTTAGTGCTGTTTGTACACAAATCTGTATTTTTACAAGAAGCTAATTTAGTGGTTGCTAAGTTGGAATAACATTTTCAGTAAAGTAGCTACTTGCTTATATGGTACTAAAAATTTGTCTATCTAAATTAGAAAAGTGCCTGAAAAGATCAAATGGCACGAATTTCATAGGCATTATTTTATTCATAGCCATACTTTGAACTAAACCTCACAGTCTTCCAATTCAAATAATAGGGTACGATATCCTTTTTTAATTTCCTGATTGCAGTCGTATTAGTTGGTGATTGCTTAAAACTCATTTATCATTTTGTACTCTCCAGTGTTGCCCAGAGAGGTTCTGGATACCCCATCCCTGGAGACATTCTAAGCAAGGCTGGATGTGGCTTTGTGCCTCCTGGTCTAGTGGTTGGCAACCTTGCCCATCATGGGGGGCTTGAAACTAGATGGTCTTTGAGGTTCTTTTTCAACCCAAGCCATTCTATGATTCTGTGAAGCTCTGTACACAGTATGAAATATTCCACTGCAAACAGAAAAAAAGGATCTTACATAGTAGAACACACTCAAATATTAATATTTGCATATAATTCAGGAAATACACAATTAATAACATGCAATGTGGAGTGTCACTTAAGCCTAAATTGATTTTATTAAGGGAAACAAAATTCTGTGATACCAGCATAGGTGACAATCTGCACTGTGTGATTTCCCTATTAATCTGACAGAGAAATTTTCTTAGATTATTCTGTCACTAGTACTTCAAATGGCCAGTGAATTACTACAGCTGTTCTTCACTTGTTTTTATTCTTAAGACATCTCATATACTGTAAGTACACTTCCCATATATACCAGAATATGCCAGACATAAACCTATTTGGAGACTATATATTAATCTAAGCACATATTGAACTTCTCTTTGCACCATTCCATGATGCAGTATGTAGCCTTAAACAGACATATCTCCAGTTTCTTCAAGTGGGTTCAGCCACAAACAATCAGACTCATTTCCATGTCATAGCATGTGTTTTCAATGATACAACAAAAGACATTGACTTATTTTTAAAATTTCTTTTTTTTTTTTTTTGCTTCTGTATATAAAAAAAAGAAACAAACTGTATAAAATAATGTCTGGAGAATGTGATATATTATGATTTTGGCTTTGATAATGACTGACACTTTTTTTAGAACAATTATTAGAATAAATGCAGTAGTGGATATGATAGTGATTTATAAGTGAATATGCCACATTTCAGCACAATGAGTGAAAAGCAATTCTTATGAACTCTGAATGTTGCTATAATATTTTTCATATTTCATTTACTTTGAATCTTTTTTGTGGCTGTAACAACTGATATAACACAACCTGTCTTTCTTTTCCATATATCTGGTAAATTGTCCAGCATTAAACAAAGTATTCTGGATTTTCAGCTCTGTGGTTTGAGCAGACCTGGACAGTGTCCTTCATTAAAGAAACCTCATTCAGAGTGATGGTATGAGTTCTAATTGTTAATGATGTCAAACTGTGATGTAATATTCTACTACTTAGAAAAAAAAGTAGGTTTTTTAATGATACTCTTTTATAAGTTACCTTATTCTCTTACCACCACATTTCCTTTCTTTTATTTATCCCTCCATTTTTTCCTATTTCTCCCTACCAGAAAAGCAAGAATCATGTAGGAGGACGGATCGGTATGAAGAAACTTTTCAAACCAGTGTCATGAGCTTTCAGTTATATGGGAAACACCATTCAGCATTAGAATTCTATGTTAGTTTAAAATATTAATCATATAATTAATACTACACATTCTACATTTTGTTGCTACTGAAAAAGAACCTAAAGACAGAGGAGCATCAAGATCAAACATCACCACTGAAGAGATTGAACTATATGTACTTTTAATTGAAGTCACATTCAGAGAAGATGCATTACAAATTTCTTCCACTACAGGTGATGCATTTAAATAATGACAGCAGACAGGTACAGAGCATGAACAACCTCAGTAGGAAGCCTGTTCTATTGTTTGATTATCCTCAGAGTACAGAAATCTTTCTTGATATCTAAACTCCCCTCAGAACAACTTTGTGCTGTTAACTCACATTCAATCATTGGTTACCAAATAAAAAGAGACTGACACTTCTGTCTTCATTTTCTCTCTTCAGAAACTTATAGAGAACAGTGAGGCCATGCTTAAATCTCCTTTTCTTTCTCCGGACTATACAATTCAAGTGTACTCAGCCTGTACTCACAAGATATGAACAACTGTTTTAATATAACTCATTAGGATCAATGACCATCCTGTATCTCAGCAGGTAAATATTCATCCATATGTAGAGTTCTGTAAAGTTTAGCAACAGGTTTGACAACAGCTCACATATGTGAGCTTCCTGAAATTCACAGGTTTCCAAAGTCTATGTAAATACCCAGTATTCTAAAAAATGACTGATTTTGTTAAATGTAACCCTAGGAAAACTCATAGAGAAGCATAATAAATCTACATTAATTCTTTGCACTGGCAAAGATATAACTGTGCTTAGTAGGAAATAATATTTATTATTGGCAAAAGTATTCTTTATGTTCAGAGAATCTGCCAGTGTTCTGTTTTGATCAACTTTAACCGCTTATAATGGAAGACCGCATGAAATTTTACTCACTATGTCTACAGTAAATATACAGTACGTACTGTCCATGTATCCTGTATATTAATCGCCCATTTTGTCTTATTTTTCCCCCGAGACTGCATCACTTTGTTTCATTTTCCTTCCCTCCCTCCCTCCCTCCCTCCCTGCCTTCCTCCCTCCCTGCCTTCTTCCCTCCCTTCCTCCCTCCCTCCCTCCCTTCCTCCCTCCCTCCCTCCCTTCCTCCCTTCCTCCCTCCCTTCCTTCCTCCCTTCCTCCCTCCCTCCCTCCCTTCCTCCCTTCCTTCCCTCCTTCCCTCCCTCCCTCCTTCCCTCCCTCCTTCCCTCCCTCCCTCCCTCCCTCCCTCCCTCCCTCCCTCCCTCCCTTCCTTCCTTCCTTCCTTCCTTCCTTCCTTCCTTCCTTCCTTCCTTCCTTCCTTCCTTCCTTCCTTCCTTCCTTCCTTCCTTCCTTCCTTCCTTCCTTCCTTCCTTCCTTCCGAGTTCCTTCCGAGTTCCTTCCTTCCTTCCTTCCTTCCTTCCGAGTTCCTTCCTTCCTTCCGAGTTCCTTCCTTCCTTCCGAGTTCCTTCCTTCCGAGTTCCTTCCTTCCTTCCTTCCGAGTTCCTTCCTTCCTTCCTTCCTTCCGAGTTCCTTCCTTCCTTCCTTCCTTCCTTCCTTCCTTCCTTCCTTCCTTCCTTCCTTCCTTCCTTCCTTCCTTCCTTCCTTCCTTCCTTCCTTCCTTCCTTCCTTCCTTCCTTCCTTCCTTCCTTCCTTCCTTCCTTCCTTCCTAGTTCCTTCCTTCCTTCCGAGTTCCTTCCTTCCTTCCGAGTTCCTTCCTTCCTTCCTTCCGAGTTCCTTCCTTCCGAGTTCCTTCCGAGTTCCTTCCTTCCTTCCGAGTTCCTTCCGAGTTCCTTCCGAGCTCCTTCCTTCCGAGTTCCGAGTTCCGAGTTCCGAGTTCCGAGTTCCTTCCTTCCGAGTTCCTTCCGAGTTCCTTCCTTCTTTTTTTTCCCCCTCTAAATACATCCTCAATATCATATGGGAACACTATATTTACTGCTATGACGTTCTTCCTGCTTATGTGGTGACTGCTCTGATTACATTTAGTCTGATTTGTCAGCTGTCTGGGGTACAGAAATAGAGCTATCCTATATTTAAACAATGTTGTAACTGAGGTATTTCTGTTGTGGTCAACTGGTAACACTGTGATTCTGGAAAAAAAATCTCTTATGCAAAAAATTCATATTCACTTAAGCACCTGCTTAACTTCAGTTGTAAGCAAATAACATACTTCAGATAATTCAGCATGTGCTTGAGAGCTTTCTAGAAAAGAATATGTGAATTTCCTTGACATTAGGATGGTTATTAGCATTCTGTTTTCCTTCTGTATTGTTAGGTTTAACATACCTAGAGTTCAAGTTTTGAGACAGATCTTTCGTTAGTCAGAAGATCCAGGAACATTTGGAAGGCAATTAGGCAAACTGTTTATAACAACCAGGTCTACAGGAAAGCTTAGGCTCATAAACTATTTATACAAAGAAGTTAGTGAATTCTCAGATTGTAATGATTAACATAGCTATTTGTAAACAGGATGGATGATCACACACTTATGAAAATAGAGCAAAGTGAGCTTATTCATCTTTTTCTTTTTTTAACATAATTCGCTAAAAAAAGTAATATTCATAAATTTGAAAGTTTGAGTATAGCAAATGTTTATAAATGTTGGCTTCTTTTGCATCTTTCTTCTGTCTGTTCATGAAGTGATCATGAAATTCACGTTTTCCTTAATTCAAAAATGTTCACAATTTTTTTTCCTGTAAATAAGCCGTGGTCTGCAGTTCATTTATGAAACATTCATTTTGAAGATATTCAGTTCACCACGTGGTATTGTTTCTGTTCCAGATGATTTATGGGATGGTATGTACCTAACAAATGTAGCATGAAATATGAACACTATGAATCTAGTATATGACGGGAAAGAAGTTCTTGGTAAATATGAGAATTCTTGAAATTCAGACAAGGTTGCAACTGACTTTTGGACTGCTAAAGTCAAACAAGAGGATGAATCATTCTCCTTAAAGTGCTCAGCACCCTTATTTCTGCATACACAGGGAAACAGACTGCTTACTCTGTGCACATTTTGGTACAAACAACATCTTAAGCAAGCAAACACAAGCCTATCGTCCTGTAGGCACTTGAAGTCAGCAAGCTGACAATGTCATCTCAAGGTTCTCCAAAGCTCTGCACTGTTTCTCCTGTAAGAACCCATTTAGAGGCACTAATCAGCCTCTGTCAGTAGTAAGTCAAAGGAGAGTAAACACATTATATGCACAGAGTAGGGAAAAACAACAAAAACAAACAAACAAACAACAAACAAACAAACAAAAACAGAGAGAGAGAGAGAAAGAGGAAAATTTTGTTAACAAGGAAGAATACAACAGGGGACTTTGAGGGCAAAATATATTCTTTTTGGAAGAGACCTACAGCCCACAGATGCGAGTGGGATTCTTTGCTTAGTCTTTAATGTGTTTGGGTTTAAATCCTTGGAGGAAAAGCTAGAAATAGGCAGTTCTATGGAAGAAGAGAATAATGACCTACTAATCATAGAGAGTATAGACATTTATTTGAGTCACCTGCTTCTCCCCAGTCTTTCTTAGATCATGAGGTTGCAACTTTCCATCAACAGCATAGTACAGTATAGATACAAATGTGCTATGTGAGAGCTGTAACTGTGAAACATGGCAACAACGCCAAATTGTCACATGAGTCAGTCAGTATTATATGAGGCTGCCATACTTCTGCTTTCAGAAACATGATATTTACTCCACACAAGCACTGTGTTGTGTCATACAGGCATACCATTTGTCTGTGAATCTCAGATACTTCCAAACCAGGATAAATGTATCCTTCAGTGACAAAGAAAAGTGAAAAAAGAGGAGAAAAAGTTTAGAGCTGGTTTGGTAACCTTATTTCAGCAAGATATTATTGGGCACAAATTCAATTGGGGTCAAAGAAAAGTGCAGTTCCCTTATCAAATTTCACTTTCAGGCTCAGAAGGGAAAAGGAAGATTTCAATAGAGAATTTTGAATAAATTTAACACATATCTGAAAATTCTTGAGATGAATCTATTTGAAGTTTTTTCATGTACTAAAATAGAGGCATTAATCAGGGTATATTTGGAAGAGTAGATATGCTTAGTATTAGGTTCTAAGTAGAGGCCAAAAAGGTTATCAGAGGTTAATCACAAAGAATATTTGGATTAAGACTATCACATAAAGAAATATGCTTCCTGGGCAGACTCTGCAATAGTGTAGAAAGAATTAAATGTATTAAAAAAAAACCTTTGCAACAGAATCTGGAAATTTAGTGTTGCCTTTAAGTTTAACATCTATATACATAAAGGTTGTTTTATAGACAAAGTGTTATGTTTTGTCATTTCAAACTCATTAAAGTATGAACTTTTGTAAAAATGGCAAAAAATGACAATAACATAAAAAAGAATGTACAATCTACTGACAGAATAATGAACTGTATACATATGTACCAGTTAAAGACTTCATATGTTTAAAAGTCGATGAAATAAAAAAATAGACATGATTAATATCAAAACACTAAGGAAAAGTGTATTTGATATCTAGACAAAGATAACAGGTTTGAGCCAGAAGAATGGTATACAGTAATACAGGGTATTTTTCTTTTATAAAATGCATAAATGATGTACCTTCTCATGTCCTGCTTTTATTATTTCCTCTGGTAAATAAACATCATACTCTGTTGAAACACAACTTCTTGCTTTTTAATTGTAGGCCTTACAGTCTTTTAAAAATCAGTCACAACCCAGTGACTGCTGCCAGACAAATCCTTCTCCCCTTCTTGCTGCAATAAGTGACAAGGGCATGCCCTAATTGTGCAACTACCAAAGATAAGCACATAACCTTTGGCACTGTCTACCACCACAGTTTCTCTTCACCTTTCCATATACAGTCAGTCCACAAGAGGCCTGAAACAATGGGAATTTGCAAGGTCTCAGTACTGCAATGACGGAGGAGGAGCTGAAGGTTACCAAGAGAGCTGGAATGCAAACTCCTTCACATTTCTCCCTCTGAATTAGCACTACAATCTCTACATGAAGCTTTCTTCTCTTCAGCATTGTTCAGTGCCATTTTAGACCTTTGAGGATATTGACCATGTCAATACTTTGATACAGAGACTTTGGGTTCATACAGTAAATTTGTTTACTGAGTTACCCAGTCAGTGGTGCCTCCATGGCACTCAGGCTGAAAGAGACTGAAATGTTCTGCTTTTTCTGTGCATAAGGCATCTCCTGTTTTCTGTCCGTCACTCATTTCTTGAATCTTCTCCTTTTAGCATGGAGCTGTGCCAGCCCATAGTCCTTGCTGAAGAGCTGAGAATTTATCCTTTCACAGTCCTTAATTTCCTTTACAGAGTGGCACCATCAGATACAGTTTGAATTGTTACAATTATTTCTTCCCTCCCATTTCAATCCCATGATATTTCTGAGAAACCACAATCTCAAGAGAAAAAGTCTTAGAAACAGCAAGTTTTGAATCCAGGTCAAAATACTGTAAAATAAAATTAACCTAGGGACAACAATCCTTAGCAAAATAGTAAAGTACTTCACCTATCTTGTATCTTTTCCTCTTTTAGTAACTCACACTAATCTTGTTTGCTCAACTCCCAGGAAATAAAAAAGATATATAAAAAAAGAAATTAATAAAATAGAAAGCTAGAAAGCGTTTATGTATTCTTATTTCCACTTCCCTTTCAGAAACTGGCATTTTTCTTAAGCTTTCTCACTGTATGAAAAATCAAAGGTGGTCCTGTATGTTGTGACTGGAGTAGACACTGTCATGTCTGCTCTTTGCCTTTTAGGCTTATCTCCCTTCCATCTCCCTTTTCCCTCTTCCCCTTTTCCGGGGCATGGGTGTGTAGGTTCCCCTGCCCCATTAGTCGTGGAACTGTGCTGAACTGGCCTGAAAACTGTTGACAAAGTGGCTTTGTCAACCACCTGAATGAAATTCAGAATATATCGATCTGCAATATAACTTTTCCAATTGATCTGACAACACAGAATTTTAGATTTAAGTGTACCTAAGGATCTAAAGAAAGCTGTAGTCAAATCTGCCATATTTCAATGTCTGTTTGCCTCAGTTTCAGAGAGATTTAGAACTCTGAGGTTTATCTGTTTTGCTACTGGGATGCAAGCTATCAGCTCTCAGTGCATTCTTTCATTATAATACTTTTACTATTTCATCCTTCATTGTCAGTACTGTGTTCTACAATACTGCAGTAGTTTAAGACAATCAATTGACTATTAATAAAATTAACTTTTTATTATGTGCTTGTATTACTCATTTCTCCAATAGTTAAAATCAAAGTACAGGCACTGTAGGCCATAGATGATGTAGAAGTTTCTCAGTGTTGTTAGCAAGGTTATTACCTGCTTTTTCAATGAAGATATATGGACAAATGAGTTCATCTGTCAGTGAACAGCAGTAACACTTTTTCTCTGCCTTTTGTAACTTGCTTGAACTCAAAGCAAAAGGTCACTCATCACACTCTCTGACCATTTGTGCAAGCAAACAAGAAGCATGATTTCGGAAGTAAATCTTTAGCAACTGTCACATCTTTCCCTTCTTCTGTTGATGTTAGCAAAGGAACATGTAACTTTATCATGCTAAGCTAACATGGTCACAAAGCTGTGACTATACAACAATTTATTAGGGGAAAAAGAATATTCAGACAACTTTATTATGTTTTTTTTTTTTTTCACATTTGGGTGGAGTTGTATATTTAAGTGATTAGTTTATGCATAAGAATGACAGAATTTATCCTTACACACATTACTTTTCAAATGCATTTAGTTAAATGTAATTTTGTGTGGGGGAGAAAGCAGATCACTCCTACATTTTGTTTTATTGCGATTTGACACTTGTTATAATAAAGTTTATTTATGTGATTGAAACTATCCATAAAACCCTTGTTGCTCTATACTACAAATGTCATGTATTTGTATCTCAACTCCCCCTAGAAATATTTCCTAACCAAGGCCTGTCTATACACATTCGTAATATTGTGGT
Source organism: Cyrtonyx montezumae (assembly GCF_038088225.1). Lineage (NCBI taxonomy): Eukaryota > Metazoa > Chordata > Aves > Galliformes > Odontophoridae > Cyrtonyx > Cyrtonyx montezumae. Next base: position 153,063,725 of record NW_027072034.1, read on the forward strand.
CCCTGCTTAAGAGTTTAATGGTCAAATTAAGAGCTGTAAACAACTGCCTCTTAATTGACTTCCATGCATACTTCCTCATACAAGATCTCTCTTGGTATACATACTAGGGCAGAATTTGTCCCAGTGGATGTAAGCTGCTATATAAATTCTTGGATATTTAAATAAGTGCTCTGGGATGATGTAATCTAAGATACATCATAAATTCAATAAATTACACTTACCACATACACTATATAGAAGAGAAGCAATTATTTTTAAAAAGTTATCAATAGATTCATCAGAAAAACAGGCTTGTGGGAGTGGACAGGACTTCAGACACTAAAAAAAGCAAACCTCTGTTACTGCAGAGACTGTATAAAAGCATTATATCTTGTTCAAAATTGTAATAAGCACTATTTTTAAAGAAAGATATTTTTTCTGCCATTGCTGTCACTGGACAAAACATATCTTTTTAGTGGTTAGAAAAATATTTTCTGGACTGGTTCTAGATTGGACCTATATCAAATTTTAGAGGATAATCAGACAGTTTTCTCAGCTTTTAGTATATATATTCTATCAAAAGATTTTGAATTTTATGTACCATATGTAGCGCTAAGAAACCACAATGCTGGAATTCGTTTAATGTCTCAATGAGCTTTGTTAAAAATCCCCAAACCTACAAGCCTCGCACTTTAGAATTAATTTTAAATATAGCCTCCTAAAGCTATGCAGGCTCCATGTAATTTTCAGAGCTGACATGTTTCATCCATGATTTAAGATGCCTTGTTTTTATTTAAGAAAAATAAAAGAAGTTTGAAGACCTTTTCTCCCTGGAAATTATTTTTGCATGGAGTGAAATTTACCATATTAAATCAATCTACACATTCAGACTTTTGAATTCAATTAAAATGTTTAGGATTTATTTTTTGAAAGAATAATAGAAACTTCAAAACAAAGGAAAGGTAAATATTACTAAAGAAAGACAATCATTTTCTGACTAATACTTGGAATGATATTCACATATGAGAATAGACTGCTTGTGGGACAAGTATACGAATAGATTTATGAATTTCAAAGGATAGAGTGTATCTTTTTTAATGGAGCCCCTTCAAGTGAGTTCTCAACTAATAAATGGTTTCCAGTTCAAAGTACAAAAAGCTTTTGTTTGTGTGGCCAATAATTTTAGCTTTGATTCTAATAATAATTTTGTTTTGATTCTAACAGGCTTGAAAAAATGAGTGGAAATTTGCATACAACTCAAAAATATTTTCTTTTTTTCTTTATTTTTCTTTTTTTGCATAAATATCTCTTGTTTCCTCACACAACATCCTTGAAAATCTTAAGACTGTTTGGATAATCATTTGTTGAACAAAAATCCTGTTTCTAATTTATATTTTGTTTCCATAAATGTTATTTCATAACTACTCATGAATTTTTGGAAGCAGCCTAGGTACTGATTTTTGAGAATAGTCCTGATTCCTCCAAAAATCCAAAGCTTGCACTTGGTTTCCATTGAAAAATCAATCTTTCACTAGGATTTAATTGCCTAAATAATATTGAAGATGCATAGTTTTGTCTTTGTTTATTGTTACGGCCTCCAAATTCAAATGTATGCAGTTCTCACTGATGTTAGAGTGGCTGTGTGCTGAAACAGCAGATGTTTTACATATGTAAACATTCATTACGGTATATTTTTTCTCTCTAATGATTTATGAAATCTACTTTCAGAATCTTAATCCTCCTGAACTACAGACATATTTTGTTCCTTTTCTGAAACAAAGTGTGAATATTTCAGGAGAGATATCAGAGTGAGTTCTTTAAAGTGTTATGGAGGAGGAAAGAAGAAACTGACACCAGGCAATAATTTCATACATCAAATTTATTTACTGAAGAAATGATGATACTGTTATCAAAAGAGTCTGTCTGTTGAATGTTCTTATTAGCCAAACAACATGATTCTTTTTCAATCAAAATATGTGAAAGAGCTATAGAACAAGACTGAAGCCATCAGGGATTTCAGAAACAGAACAGTCAGATTATTAACGTTCAGTGTTATGCTTAATACCTTAACACTACCTAGAATGAGGACACCTTCATGATGGAGAGTGAATCATGGTGATTTTTGTTTGCTTTCTTAATCTGTCCACTTATGCTGATTCATCGTACTTTTTGCACCAAATCCTTCTTATTTAGTGGATATCTACTGGGAAACATTTTGTTAATTAGAATGAAAAATGAACTTCAAAGTCCAAATGCAGGTTGAAATTAAATATTCAGGTTGCTAAGGAATTTAAAAGTATCTTATCATTTAACATAAGCAGAAAAAAATAATAAAAGAAGTAGTACAGTATATAAATACACATCAGCATAGTATTACATCAACAGTCCTTTTAAAGATTAATTAGTATTTCATCACCATTGTTTGACTTCCCACTGGTGAACGAATATCAATAGTAAAATGAAATGAATATACCATGAGGTTTAATAGTTCTTTTATACTCATCCAGAAATAGGAACAAATTAGTTTTAAATCCAGTAAGAGAAAAGAACTACTTTACAAACATCTATTTAACAGTTTATTTTTTTCTTCTTACTAATCCAAAGACCCACAAGGTGAACAAGATGAATGTACAAAAAAAAAAAGCGTTTTTCCTAGCTATCTGTAGGTTCTATTTCTTTGTTTCTACATCTGATTCTGACTCTACTGTAGCTGCTTTTACAACAAAACCAGATAAAAGAGTTCAAGGCAATCAGTGAAACCTACTAAAAGCCATCAACCTCTAAAAACATAGATGCTTCTCTAATCTGTGTTTTCCTGAACAATTAATATAGGCCTCATGACATGCCATACCAATAGAGGAGCAAGAAGCATTTCAGAACTGTATTTGTACTGTTAAAATGTCAGGGAAAGGATGCAACCTCTATATCCTTCCTATTTCATTAGATATATATCTCTTCCTATTAACAGCAGAAGTTAGTTTGCCCCTGTTTCAGAACACAGTACTCTCTATGACTTAAGAGGCAGCAATTTTCAGAATAGGCCTGCTAGGAAGTAGGGAGAAAGGGACAGTACAGATGATCCAAAATGACCAAATGATAATTTCATACTGTATGACATTCTGAGCAATAAAAGCCAGGTTAAAGAAGGAGGAAGAGGAGCACATTTGGAGTAATGACATTTGACTCCGCAAGGCCACAATAACCCCATGCAATGCTATAGGCTTGGGGCAGAATGGCTTGAAGAATGTAGAGAGGAAAAGGACCTGGGGGTGTTGGTTGATGCTCGGCTCAACATGAGCCGGCAGTGTGCCCAGGTGGCCAAGAAGGCCAACAGCATCCTGGCCTGTATTAGAAATAGTGTAGCCAGCAGGAGCAGGGAGGTGATCATCCCCCTGTACTCAGCTCTGGTACGGCCGCACCTCGAGTACTGTGTTCAGTTTTGGGCCCCTCACTACAAGAAGGACATTGAGGCCCTGGAGCGTGTTCAGAGAAGGGCAACAAAACTGGTGAGGGGCCTGGAGCACAAGTCTTATGAGGAGCGGCTGAGGGAGCTGGGATTGTTTAGTCTGGAGAAGAGGAGGCTCAGAGGAGACCTTATTGCACTCTACCACTTCCTGAAGGGGGGTTGTGGTGAGGAGGGGGTAGGCCTCTTCTCCCTGATAAATAATGACAGGACGAGAGGGAATGGCCACAAGTTGAACCAGGGAAGATTTAGATTAGACCTGAGGAAACCTTTTTTCTCTGAAAGAGTGGTCAGGCACTGGAATGGCCTGCCTAGGGAGGTGGTTGAGGCACCATCCCTAGCGCTGTTCAAGAAGCGTTTAGATGAGGTGCTAAAGGACTTAATTTAGTAGTTGGGTAGAGATAGTGATAGGAGGATGGTTGGACTAGATGATCTTATAGGTCCTTTCCAACCTTATGAACTTATGAACTTATGAACTTATGAACTTATGAACTTATGAACTTATGAACTTAAGAACGTGTTACATGTCGTGAGCTGTACACTCCTGTAAGTGGCTAAACACCTGCCAGTTGATGGAAGTAGTAAATCAATTTTTTTTTTTTTGTTTGTTTGTTTTGCTTTGCTCAAGTATGTAGATTTTTCTTTACCAGTAAATTCTCACATCCAGCTGGGGAGAATGAACGAAAAGTTGTGCTGAACTTCCTGCTTGGGGTAAAACACAACAAGAAAAGCCTTCTAGCACTGTAGCTATATGCCCTTGCTAAGACATACGAGCATAAAAGCTGCTTGATATATCTCATTCTCAACAAGAGTATAAATCTTGAGTGAGATCACACAGCATGTACCAGACCCCAGGAGAAAGGCAGGACCTGCCTGGCCAGCCTAATCTCCCACTGTGAACAAGTGACCCACCTAGTGGATGATAGAAAGGTTGTTGACGTGGTCTGCCTAAACTTCAGCAAAGCCTCTGTGTCTCTCACAGTATCCTCCTGGAGAAGTTGCCTGTGGCTTGAACAGCTACACTCTGCTGTGTAAAGAACTGGAGGAGGGCCGGGCCAAGAGAGTGATGGTGAGTGAAATTAAATCCGGTTGGTGACCAGTGATGAGTGGTGTTCCCCAGGATTTAGTATTGAAACCTGTCTTGTTCAGTATCTTGTTTGGTGACCTGTATTGACAGGATTGAGTGCACCCTCAGTAAGTTTGCAGATGACGCCAAGTTTGGAGGAAGTATTGATCTGTTTGGGGGTAGGAAAGCTCTTCAAAGAGATCTGGGCAGGCTGGTGCACTGGGCTGAGGCCAATACAATGAAGTTCAACAAGACCAAGTGCTGGGTTCTGCACTTTGATCACATTTATTTCAGAAAATGTTACAGGTTTGGGGCAGAGTGGCTAGAAGACTGTGTGAAAGAAGTGGACCTGGGGGTGTTGGTTGATGCTCAGCTAAATATGAGCCAGCATTGTGCTCAGGTAGACAAGAAGTCCAGTTGCATTCTGAATTGTATCAGGAATAGTGTTGCCAGCAGGAGAAGGGAGGTGCTCATCCCTCCGTACTCAGTTCTGGTGAGAATGCACCTTGAGTAAGATGTTCAGTTTTGGGCTCCTCACTACATTAAAGACATAGAGGCTCTGGAGTGTGTCCAGAGAAGGGCAAGAAAATTGGTGAGGTGCCTGGAGCACAAGACTTCTGGGAAGCTTCTGAGGAAACTTGGATTGTTGCATCTGGACAAAAGGAAAAAGTTCTTCTTCATGAGTGGTCAGGTACTAGAACAGGCTGCCCAGGGAGGTATTTGAGTCACTGTGCCTGGAGGTGTTCAAGAAACATTTACATGTGATACTAAGGGATGCTATTTACTGGGGAAGAATTGGTGGTAGGTGAACAGCTGGACTAGATGGTCTTGGAGATTTTTTTCAACCTTGGCGAATCTATGATTCTGTGAAATTGCAACCAACTACCAGCAAATTAGACAAAACTAAATTGCTCTTCTCCATTTAGAAATTTCCACTATTTTTACATACTTCAAAGAAAGATAAGCTGCACAGTATACCTTGAAAGTAATCAGATGTAAGTCACGTGGAAAGCAAATTATTAATGTTGATCAATGCACCTGAGACCTTGTATCTTGTGCCTTCCCACACCCCGTCCTTGAATGTCTTGTTACACTGGGATATACAGCAGGTAGATGACAAGCTGGATGTGACCCAGCAGTGCGCTCTCACAGCTCAGAAAGCCAATTGTACTCAGGGCTGCATGAAAAGAATCATAGACAGCAGGTCAAGGGATCCTGCTCCTCTACTCTGTGCTGGTGAGAGCTCACCTGAAGTACTGCATCCAGGTGGGGAGTCCTAAGTACAGGAGAGACACAGACCTGTTGGAGCACATCCAGAGGAGGGCCACAAAAGTGATCAAGAAATGGTACATCTCTCCAACAATAACAGGCTGAGAGATGAGGGGATGTTCAATCTGGACCGGAGAAGACTCCAAAATACCTGATAGCAGCTTTCAGTATCTAAAGGGGGCTGTAAAAAGAAGGGTGCAGACTTTTTAGCAGGGTCAGAGGTGATAGGAGAAGGGGAAACTCTTTCAAACGTAATGAGGGTAGATTTAGCTTGGATATATGGAAAAAGTCTTCTTCAGTGAAGGTGGTGAGGCACTGCAACAGGTTGCCCAGAGATGTGGTGGAGACATGTCCCTGGCGATATTCAGTTTCAGGCTGGATGGGGTTCTGAGCAAATTGATCTATTTGTGGGTGTCCCTGTTCATTGCAGGGGAGTTGGACCAGATCCAACTCTAAGGATTCTCTGTTCTCTGATTCTAAATTCACATTGCCTTTGATTAGAGATATATATATATTTTTCATTAGAATTGGTGAATCTTCTTGTGTTATTCAACTGTAAAAATGTATTGCAGCAAGAATGCAGATCAGTATTTGTATAAATGACTTGCTTAATATAGTGAAATAATGTCATTATTGTTTCAACATATGCATGTATTTTGATGCATAAGTGCTCACAAATTCCCAACACCATTATTTATTTCACTTCAGCCTTTTTAAATACAAACAGCTATTGGAACAGATGCATGTCAGGCATTTATGCATGAAGAAATATGACTTTCTATTTTGCAAACAAGCAAAAATAGTTCAAAACAATAGGGAAAAACCACAATGACTGTGTAAATAATGTAAACACCTCCTGGGAAAAGGATAAAAAATAATTCAAAGATTCTAGGTTATGACCTTCAAAATGACCAATCCGTTTAAGTCTTGCCAACTTAAATATTACACGCCACTTACAATTCAGGTGGGGAAAATGAATTAATTTCCTAATGTTTATGCTTCATAACAGTTGCAGAATTTCAGCAATGCTTCCGCACTTCTAATCTTTCCATCAGTTCAACCTCCACTCCAATGAACTTTCAGCTGCAAAGGCAAAAGTTGGATCAGCAGGGATTTGGGAAGAAATCTCCTACCTCAGCATTACTGTTATTCAGAATAATCAAGGCTGTCCTCTTTGTAAGAATTTCTTTGACAGCACTGACTAGCCTAAACTCTCTGAGTTCCTTGTGTGCATGTACTTAAGCTTCTGTTTTGCTTGTTTTTTGGAAATGTCTTTGTGACAATGGATAACAATGCTTTTTTCAGATACACCCATCACAAGAGAAAAATATCTGTTGAGATTTGACTGGCCCTAATAAAAAGTTTTGACTCGCCCCTAATAAAAATACAGTTATCTTCCAGGTAATTGTAAGATATATGTGAAATGAAGAGCTATGCACTAGATTCTATGTATCTGAATGCCTCTGAAAATAGAGTTACTTCATTAATTTCCAATAGTTTGTTATTTAAACTCTCCAAGTAAATGTGTTGGTTACATTTAAGAATGATCATCAAGTGAATTAGTAGCTTCAAGATATGCAAAAATATTAAAACAATAGCTTAATAAGATTTTATTGGTTGTTATTTTAGCAATTTGAAAGAACCCAAGAGGAATTAGTACCTCAAGATTTAATAATACCTTTCAGATTGAATTTAGTGTATTTGCTTAAGCTACATTTTATTAAATAGATAGATATGCATCATATTTGTATATTTTGATTTCATAACGTTTTCTGGAAGTATGATGATCTCCTGAAAAGCTCACAGGTCAGAACTCTTGTAATTTGTCAGTTATCATATTTTGAAGAGTTTTTGCATATGTCCCAAATAAACAAAATGATCAGAAAAAACCTCACTCCTATAGGTAGATTTAAGTAGGTCTTCCTAGCGTTACTGGACCAGGTATATTAGTATATGTTCTGACATAAGAATTTTGTACATTCAGCTTTTTTTCTTTCTGTTTTCCTTCCCTTCTCCTTCCCCTTCCTCTTCCCTTTCCTTTTAGCATATTAGTATAGGTGAATATTAATCTAGATGTATATTAGCATATTATGTTATATATTATATAAATTTGTATAAAATAATGTAATAATATATATTAGTATAGGTGTCAACATAAACATTTCTCATATTAAGCTTTTTTTTTTTTTTTTTGACTCTTTAAGGGAACTACATATCTAGCTCCCAGGTGTGTTTCTATTCTGTTGGGCTTACTCCTTTATATAAGTTAGAATTTACTTCCATGACATGGTATCCCCCAAGGGTTGGTATTGGGGCCCATCTTGTTTAATATCTTTATTGATGACCTAGATGAGGGGATTGAGTGTACCCTCAGTAAGTTTGCAGATGACACCAAGTTGGGAGGATGTGTCAATCTGCCTGAGGGTAGGGAGGCCCTACAGAGGGATTTGGATAGGCTGAACAGCCGGGCTGAGCTCAATGGGATGAGGTTCAATAAGGCCAAGTGCTGGGTCCTGCACTTTGGCCACAATAACCCCATGCAATGCTATAGGCTTGGGGCAGAATGGCTTGAAGAATGTAGAGAAGAAAAGGATCTGGGAGTGTTGGCTGATGCTGGGCTTAACATGAGCCAGCAGTGTGCTTAGGTGGCCAAGAAGGCCAACAGCATCCTGGCCTGTATTAGAAATAGTGTAGCCAGCAGGAGCAGGGAGGTGATCATCCCCCTGTACTCAGCTCTGGTACGGCCGCACCTCGAGTACTGTGTTCAGTTTTGGGCCCCTCACTACAAGAAGGACATTGAGGCCCTGGAGCGTGTTCAGAGAAGGGCAACAAAACTGGTGAGGGGTCTGGAGCACAAGTCTTATGAGGAGCGGCTGAGGGAGCTGGGATTGTTCAGTCTGGAGAAGAGGAGGCTCAGAGGAGACCTTATTGCACTCTACCACTTCCTGAAGGGGGGTTGTGGTGAGGAGGGGGTGGGCCTCTTCTCCCTGATAAATAATGACAGGACGAGAGGGAATGGCCACAAGTTGAACCAGGGAAGATTTAGATTAGACCTGAGGAAACCTTTTTTCTCTGAAAGAGTGGTCAGGCACTGGAATGGCCTGCCTAGGGAGGTGGTTGAGGCACCATCCCTAGCGCTGTTCAAGAAGCGTTTAGATGAGGTGCTAAGGGATTTGATTTTGTAGTTTAGTGGGTAGGGATGGTGATAGGAGGATGGTTGGACTAGATGATCTTGTAGGTCCTTTCCAAACTAATGTACCTATGAACCTATGATATGCAAAAAAGAAAAAGAGTTAAGTTTTATATTTTGATCTCTTCCAATTTAAATAGCTGATTAAGGAGGTTTTTGTTTGTTTGTTTTTCTTTTTCTTTTTCTTTCTTTTTTTTTAAACATTTCTTGTAAGATGTTCTACACTGCATCAGGTGAAGGTGCTGAAAGCAACTGAAAGCAAGTTGAAAGTCAAAAGGTGTACTGTTTTCCATACACTGAAAATTTAAATTATGGAACACACTGTCACAGTGTGTGACAGTGGAAATAGAAAGTCTAAATGAACTAGAGGACAATTGCATGGAAGCAAAGTATTTCAAGGGCTGCCAGTCACAATGATGCACCTGCAGTCCAGGAAGTTCTTATACCGTGAGGAGAAGAAAAGAGAGGTGCTAACAGAATAAGACTTTATTCTCACATTCTTTTTCAAAGTATCTTCAGCTGATCATAGGCGCAGCTGGAACACTGGCACACATCCCACCTAAGTTCTGACCTAAATGACTGCCCTCTAGTTTTCACCTTCTGTGTTGATGTTAGAGGCAGAAAAATAAGATCTCTGCTCAGTCAATGCATAACATGATTGTGTTAGTGTCTAAGAAGAGAGACAGAGCAGTGGAAAAATAATTTATCGAAATTATGGGATCAGTTAATTCAAATAGTGCAACAATTGTGATTGGGGTGCAAGCTAATACCTGTGAACACCATCATAAACTGACTAGGAGGGACAAGGTATCCATTTTTTAAACAAAACTTGTGTTTATGGTTACTAGTGCTGAATCAACATTTACCCAAATCTAGTAACAGGACTGTGTTTTCTTATACATACTGCTAAAAGTTGTAATATTACTTCCTGTAGCTATGGAGACCTTTGCTCTCGTTAGTGCTGCTATTCCATTTGACTGCAACCCTGAATAATCTTTAAAGAATGTTTTTAGTCATGGGCCCTTCACCTTCTGGTGATTTCATCCAGATACAATTTCCACAGGCATTACTGAGTTAGACAGAATAAAAGAAAGGACCATCTGAATAAAATAAAATGTCACCATTAAATTGGCTTTTGTAGCTTAAGGTATAATGTAATGATATTTTCCCAACAGCTGCTTTGAGTTGAATTTGAAGTTTTGAAAACCCTTTGCAACTGATTCAAGTAATAAAATGCAGGTTGTGTTACTTCCTCCTTCTGTGTCGTATACAATAAGCAAAATGTTGATACTTTACATGCAACTGGTGGTCATTAGGAATTTTTACTGTATGTTAACATTATTATTTGCTGACCACAGCATTTGATAAATCAATCAGCGAATGAAAAATTTGTTAAAAAAAATATAGTGGTGGATGATCATTATTTTGGAATTAAAATAGTATTTTTTTCTGATATCCGTTGTTTTTAAAATGCCACCTGTAACTTAATGTTCATATTTTCATTTTTTTTCAATTTTTACAACTCAATTGGAATAAAACAAGTATAGAATTCTACATATCTTCACGTTTTGCCTTTCTTCCCAGGAGATTTTAAAGTACTTTACAAGCTGATATACAAACTAGACAAAGGGATCACTTCACCAAGCACTGAAGTACAGCCATCCCTGAGGTGAAATGTAGCAACTACTATTCAGTAAATACAATCAATATGTAAGAATTTAAGGCAGAGAAGGAAAAAAATGTATATTGTGTGCTTATGAAATATATTATCTGAGTTGAAATAAACACCTGTGTTTGAAGTAACATTCCCTAATGTCTCTTAACGTACTACACTTAGCGTATCTAAAATAGGGCACTTCTTCCTTCAACCTTGCTATTAATGATACTAAGTTAGTGGGGTGGTAAATATTACACAGACATTGAATATTTTATAAATGATTAAGATAGACAAAGAATATAAAGGGGAAACTGTAGTCCAGTAAGACATGAAGATCAAATTCAGTAAGGAAAATAGATCTGCCTCCTTTGCACTGTCCAGCTTCTCCAGTCATACTCTTTCTCAGTATGACCAAAATGCTTGATCTGAAAGATTTTACCCATCTTATTCAGCATCTGCTGCAAAAACATAATCACAGGCATTTTATGGTATAAAAAGAAGCAAAAGGATACCAACAAATGGACTTTAAGTAGCAGAGGTAGGAAATTGGATGTTTTCAGAAGGTATCTCAGAAACTGAAAAGGAACTGAAACTCGATATAAGAAAGCAAAAACTATACTAGCAAGATCTCTCACAAATTATATTATACAGCATCAAGAAAATGAGAAAGTACTGTCCAGTAAGGTCTAAGAGAAGCAGAAAGAGACTAAACAAGAGTATAAAGCAGACTACAGAAAGAGGAATATGTGAACAGATGAACAAGAACACCTTTAAAAGAAAAGCAATGTAAAGTCCAAAAAAGTAAAAAAGAAAGTTTAAGAAGGTGCTTGAGACAGAAAGGGGACCAAAGAGTAAGTAAAATGAAATGAGAAATAAAACAGAAATCCCAATTGCATTTTCTTAGGTTAGTGCTGACCCAAGCTGATGAAATGAAAAGCACAAAGCATCCTTGTTTTCACGGAGAAGAGATTCTCTGTGGAAGTGACTTTTCACTTGCATTTTGTAATCTGGCTTTCCCTGGAGAACGTGACAGGTTAATGCCAGTTCAGTTCCATTTAAATGCAGTGATGCATTCCCAACACTGTCAATCTTTGTTCCAGTGGGAATGCCAATGCATGAGGCAATCACATTACAGAAATTAGCATTTACAGTGACTCAACTATCTTCATATTTGAAATATCAGAAAAAGACACAAGCCATAAAAAAAAAAAGATATACTAGCACCCCTAAAGGAGCATGACTGTGGTTTCCATTAGTTATTAGTACCTTCTGGATAATTGATTATGCTAAAAGAACCTGCAAGATTCTTCAGTGAAAGAATATAAGATCTATGAAATTTAAAAATGTGAAAGTACAAGCGCATGGTGCTTTTCAGAATATTCAATCTTGGATTTCAAAAATTTTACAATTTTTCACCTCCTTGTTTTGTTTGATCTGTGTTCATTATTTTTGTGTTATTTTGTATCCAAGTAAAAGAGAGAGGTAGTCTGACCATATTTAGTTTGCATCAAAACTATTCAATGAAAATAGTTCTTATCTCATTGACAATTGAAGCTATGTGTCCTTCAGAATTATGGAAATTTTACTAGACTTTCAAAACAACTAAAACAAAACACATCACATCTCATATAGTTCCAAGCTAGATATATTAACAAGTTTATAAATATGTTCTAACATTCATACACATTTAATGAAATATCATTAAAAAGTGGTTATTTTTAATTTTTCAATAGAAGTTTGGAAATAACAGTAATTATACTTAGAAACCTATCATTGTGTAACTAAAAGTATAAGTGAAATGATTAGAATTAGTAGACAATTCCATACAATTGTTTTCACTCGTTTTAATCGTAAGTCACATACCTATCTGACCTGATGATCAATCTTTTAAACAACTACCTCTGAAAATATATGTACTAGCAGCAGGTCATATATAAGTGTAGGGATTTTGATCAGATTTGAGTTAATTTTGAGTTAATTTTCTTTCTAATAGGTTGTATGGTGGAGTGTTTTGCATTTGTGATGGAAAACAGTGTTTTAGCTATTGCTAAACTGTGCCTTCTCTGTTTCTCATACTGCTTCACCAGTGAGGGTCTGGGAGTGCTCAAGGATCTGGAAGGGACACAGCCAGAAAAGCTGACCCAAATTGACCAAAGGCACATTACACACAATACGACATCATGCTTGGCAAGAAAAGGTGGGTAAGATTTTTCTAGGGGAAATGTTGCTACGGGGATGGATGGGCATGAGTTTGTTGATGGTGACTGCTTTGGCATTGCTGATTTTTATTTTTTAGTCTTTTTTTCCTTCTTTACACGCTGTTTTTTCTCAACTCACAAATGTTCTCACTTTTGTCCTTCTTATACTCTTGCACATCCACTAGGGGAGAGAGAATGAGAGGCTGTGTGGGGCTTAGCTACCTGCTGGGGTTCACCCAGAACAGTGATATAAATATTTCAACTGAACAACGGGAGTTTTCTAGTATTTAAGAGTCACTATGTTGATTATATTCATCTCACACAGAGCAAAACAAAATTGCCTTCCTTCTAATGATTGGATTTTTTCATAATCTTCATTTCAGTACAAGTATTCATCATAATACATTATAATTGCCAAGTAGGCCTTATCCTGCAGCTAACTGATTGTTTCCTGTTAAACATTTGCACATTACCAGGTCCTGCTGTAGTATACCACTGTCATAAAAGAGGGTAAATTACAACATATTTATTTATTTTCATAAAGGTTTTGTATTTTCTCACTAAAAGAAACTCAATAGAAACAAAGCAAGCTTTTTTACATTGCAAGACATGATCCTTCCACATAGTTTACAGCATAGTTTAGTTTCATCAACAAACTTGCTGAGGATACATTCCACTTCAGCTTCCAGACCACCAATAAAAATGCTGAATGGGAATGGCCCTAGAATTAAGTGGGGGGCACCACTAGTGGTTAGCCACCAGCCAGATGTATTCCCATTCAGTATGACCCTTTGAGTTTTGATTCAGTTTGTCCAAAAGGGTGCTGTGAGGCATGATATATAATATATATTTTTTATTTATAGATATTCTCTTCCCCATGCCTTTCTACTCTTATAAATGAGTAGACAAATTACTGCAAATGAAGCTTAGAATATCCCTTCTTGTCTATGGACACATTGTGCAAGGTGTATCTGATATCAGCCTACCTGATTCAGAGTTTATGTCCAAAGAGCCTGATGAAAACCTACTGAAGTCCATAGATAAGCTATTTTTATTGATTTTCAGAGAGTTTTGGACCAAGTCTAAAATATAAGAACCCAGATGTTTGTTTTCAATAGGAAAAAGTGCGAGGAAGTATCCTGAAAACTTCCAATGCCTTCTTTTCAGCATCTGCAGAAGAAAATCAGACAACCTAACAGCACAGTCTCTTATTCCTTTCTATTAACACAGGGATATATTTATCTTGATGAATCTGATTTAATCATTTTAATTATCTCTTTGATTTATTCTCTACTCTGAGCTTCACTTCCAGAAATTAAGTGGCTGTGAATCAGAGCAGAACAGTACACCTTATTTGACCTTAAATTTCACTAATGTGTCACTGATCCCTGGCTGGTCTCTAAGTGACTGACCACTACACCCTCTGTCATGTGCTTGGATGTGGGAATGAAGTGCTATTACATGATCATAAATTGACACACTGACCTCAGTTTAGCAATTCACAATTAATAATTATTATCTGCATTTCATTATTATTGGCAATCATTCACTCTGTTTTCTCTAGACTCCCTTTGAAATTATCATTTGCAAATTTAGTAACTGCCTATTCAAAGTTACTCTCTCTGCTGACATAACAAATCTGTTAGATGTGCTGCCTTTTGATAATGTCACGAAGATGTACATTTTATATTAAGTAAATAAAATTGAAGAGCATATGGATAATAAATGCTCCAAAATGAGATTCACAGCACATTTCTATTATGCTGTATGTTCAGATTCCTGTTTCTGAAGGATTAACCTAATAGAGAGGCAAGACCAGCAGTGAAGTTAATAATTACTTAATTAATCATATTTATTTATTTATTTATTTAGAACATGGTCGACAGTCATACTTGAAATTATGAGGAGAAAATAAAATATTGAAAAGTGGTTCACAAAGTTGGCACTACATATTCTATGCAAGTTGAGAGGGGGATGTTAGCAATGGCACAGATTCCAGCATTTTGTAACAGTGAAGTGATTAACCACCATAATAATAACATTCTTTTAATGCATCATTCAGGAGTATAATTATATCTAGTATCACTAGAGTGCCAGCTGAGACTTATTATTCCTTGTACCATGTGCAGTGCTGCACAGACAATAAAGAGAGTCACTTCACGCTCTGTATGCACAAGATCTGGATACATAACATCCCTTGCATCTCTGTGTTTCCATTTGTATGGGAAAGGCACGTACTAAATGAAGGACTGTGCTAAACCTTAACCAGTTCCAGGATCTGGAAAGAGGGAGATCAAGGCTGTGCTACAGAACAGATTTACATTGCTGCAGAATAAAAGAGATTTTCCTCCACCATTCTTCATATGTAGTACAGAGTCTGAGAAAGTTGTTAGTTTTCCTTTTTCCAGTGTGCCAATTTTATGGCAATGCTCATTTTTTCTAATGTTTGCAGAGAAATGCTGTGAGATTAGACCTTAAACATTTTCATATGGTTATATATGTATGTGTGGGAGAGGTAGAGAAGAAAAGAATAAAAAGCTATCAAAAAAAAAAAAAAGAAAAACAAAAAACAACCTGAAAAACAACTCTACCCAAGGATCAAATTAGCCAACAAATCCAGCTGGGTTGCCTGATCCTCCACTGTGCAAATACTCACAGTTCTACTGAAGGTAATAGCAACTCTTATTTGTGCCAGCTGGGGATCTAGCCCATGAGGCCATAAAGCAAACAAGGTAAAAAATCCCATCAACTTAGACATAATACATATAATTTAGACTACCTCCAAGGGCTCCTGAGCTAATAAAATCTGAATTGAGAGCGAGGACATAATTAGCTCTATTTGTGTCATATTTAATTTTATCAGTGATTTGCCTAATTGGCTTCTATCTGTTTTCATTGTTTTCTGGATTTAGTCACTTTCTGCTTGTATTCTTGCCAGAGATTTGATGGCACCGCTATTCTCTGGAGTTATCCTCTGCAGGAAGGAATCATTCCCAGCTTTATACCAGGGCAACTGAGATCAGAAGGGTGGATTCATTATTGCATATCTGTTCCTATATTCATTGTAGCAACTTGAAAATGAAACACTGGATTGCCAGACTGTTTGAATTTTTACTTATTTTTATGTATTCTGTGCCCATATATACATATTCTAAATATATGAGCAGAGTGAAATATCTGTTAAATGTACCTGTCTGAAAGGCAGGAAATTTCTACATTAAGATCATATTGCTCCCTTGAATTCACCACGCTCTCTCTTTCTTCTGTTTTCCTACTTTATAACATCCATAAGGTCCATACTGCTGTTTTACATTCTGGTGTTTAAACAATAATGAATAAATTATGTAAAAAAAAAAAATCAGCATCCTTGCTGTAACTTAAAGTAGTTTGATAAATTGTTTGGTAGACATTCATTTTCAATGTGAAATAAATATAATTCTGCTATATTTGATTTCACTTAATATATATAATGAAGAAACATAATATCCACTCATGAAAACAGCCTGAATATTGATTGATATATTATGTTGCATTATGTACTATGGGCAAAATATAGTTAATTAAAACAAAAGATTAGGATGAATGAAATATGAACTCCTTGAGACCTGAAATTTTACACATACAAGGCCAGATTCTAATTTACTTGAGCTGATGTAGAATCTGAGTAACAGGAAAGACAATCAAGCCACACCTCTAAAACTCATATAACTGATAGGATTACAGTTTTCATTGTCTTGAAATGAAGAGAAAGGCTGCAATCAAAACCAAGCAAAGAAATGTGTGTCACCAAAATTAAATTACTTCTGTGGTTTTCCTTTGCCACAATGTAGACACTATTGGATGTGTTTTCCATTTCTGGAGCCCGCACATTGAAAGGATTTCAGAGTGAAAAAAGAGATGGCACATATGATTTATAACACAGGACTTCTGAATTTAGATCTAGATTTATTGCATGTATTATTACACAGCTAATAAAGCATCTCTAGACTGGAGACAAGGTGCTTCAGAGTCATTCTGTAGTTTATGTGGTCTTACAATGGAAAGAAAGATTATTGTCTAAAATCTGTGGACAAATAACATAAATGGCTGGAACTGAAGTCAGAAAAGTTAAAATTATTTTAGAAATAATAATGAACGTATGATTAAAAAAAAAGGAGGTTGTTACAAGTGTTCTAATTCTACTCTGAAATACAAATGAACTGAGAGTGAAGGAGATCCTCCATTACACAAGTTTAGCTAACCAGCTTTATAACTGGCTGTCACCAAGTTCTTCTTTTTCATTCTAAGTAATAAAAAATCTACATGTTCTACACCTCTTTCCAGCAGTGAAACCATTTCGAAGTACATGGGATCTCCACACATAAATTCCTTTGAGCTGGTCACAGATTCTGTTCTAACATTTTTGTTATCTCTGTTATCTGAATACCAAATCCCATATATATGCAATGCATGGTAAAATCCTTCACATGGATATAAAAATAACTACCATGTTTTTAAGGCTTCCATCCAAAGTCTTTGTGCTGTTTCAGGTACTGTACAGAGAATTTGGAGAATCAGCAGCTCTCTCCAGGTAAGCATTCCCAGATTTTGGCATAAAGGTAGCTGGTGAGTCAGAAGCCTTTTGGCTTTATACCTCAGAGAACATTCTGGGAACAGGGCCCAGAGTACTATTGCTGCCTTCTAATAGCTCACGACACAAACTATGCCAAGGCTAACGTAGGCTTTGCTCAAAAAAATAAAAAAATAAAAAAGTAAAGGGAACAACAAGAGCATCTCATCAGCTACTTTCACCAGTTGGGGATGTATGAGGGATGTAAAAACCCTAGACAATTTACTCTCAAAATAGTCTCATCATTTTATAAAAAAAAAAATAAAAAAATAAAAAAGCTGATTTCTTGATCAATTATACTCATACTGTCACTAAAACTAATTTTAATAATGATCTGCACTCTTCTATACATAGATTTCCCTATCTGACTTTGTAAAGAGATTGACAGTAATGATTTTCTGAAATATCTCAATACTGTTTTCCTAACTTCTTCTACAATTTCAGTTAATTAAAGGTAAATTAAATCCAATCATTTCACCCGATTACCTCCACATTGCCCATTTTATTGCATGTGTCTAGGTTGACAGAATAAAAAATTACCTTCAATAGAGGAAAAGCAAATTATTGTCTATTTAAACTGCTGGGACAACATTTTAATTCTTAACACTTGATAAGCACTTAACATACAAGGAAAAAATTACCTTAAAGAATCAAACCTTCTGTTCTGCAATTGGCTTCAGTAACTTGAAGCTTTTTAATTAAATACACCAGAGAAGTTTATTGCTTTAGCTGGTTCTCTGTACCTTTGAGTCTTCTAAAGTACAAACCCTTTTATGTGGTAATAACATTCTGTATAGGTTTCCAAGCAGTATAAAGGTACTGGTTTAGCCTATTTATGCTTAGCACTCCACATCTGCTAAGTAATTGCTTTTTTCTTAAATGAAATATTAGAACACTAGAGCATGTACTTTGTATGTATAGACACTGTGGATAGTGTATAATGAAATCATTCATGCTGTAATAATTAAAGCTGTGTCAGCATTTTCATTACAAACTCAATGTTTCAAGTGTTTATAATTCAACCATAAAAAAATGTCTTGGACTCTTGCCATCATATCTGAAAACTAAGAAAATATATCCATATGACAGTTTACAAGTTTTGAGCACTTGTTTTGCAGGTGTAGGACTTAAAAACTTTTTTATTTACAAATGAAGTCTGACAAATAGCCACTGGCATTTTAAAACCAAAACAAATTCAAAACATTTATAATTATTAGGTTCATAAAACTTCCCTTTTTCTGAGATTATATTAATCGTTCCAAATGGGTATTTTCATTCCTCATCAAATTTGTGATTGTTCATGAGTAGTGAATTTTTCATGGTAAATTCTAAGAATTTGTAAATATATAGCCTACATGATCTTTAATAATGTGAAGTGACATCATTTTATTAATTTAAGGTTATATACATTTAACTCTTTGTAAAGATGCTGAATCAAATCCTTATACTAAATCTAATTGCTATGAAAATCAGTATGAGTTTTGGCATGACTCTTCTCTGGAGACAGCAATTATCTGGGTTTTTTTGCTTTTTTTCACAGATCCAGTACAGCACGAGCATCAGCTGTGTGTGCTTTCCCACAATACCCTGTTAATCCACCTTAACCCTGATGTGAAGGGAGTTATTGTAGTAATAAAAGAGTAGTTTGTGTTTTATGCCATTAAATCTTTTTTATCAGTCCGCTAAAATGTCTGCCAAGCAAGATTACTTGGACAACGTTTCTTTCAATAGGACAAATGGAAGAACTGAGAAATGACAATCAATTCTGCAGAATAATAAACAAGGTTTCCTTGATATACGCTTATCATCTTACACATACAGTCATCATCTTACACATACAGTCATCATCTAGTGGAAATTTGGCCCAGGAAGACATGGAAACACTGATCTATGGCTCTTTGTGTATATATATATAAATCTTTGTGTGTGTGTAAGTAGCTCTAAGAGCTGTGCAGTGCTGTACATGTCACAGTATTCTCAAATCTGTGCTCCATCAGATGGTAAATCTATCTCTATTCAATTGTTTTTATTTCTGTTTCTCTGCTAATGAGGTTGGAAGTGTGATTAGCTCTCAAGTAGAGTAACCTTTGCAACTCCTCTCCACTCTTCCTCTCCTTTTTTAAATCAACACCATAGAATCCCATCCCTTTTCACTAGAACAACCATGACTTATTTTGGATAAGGAATATATATGGGGTTACCAATAAACTAGTTCATTCAGAATTTTACAAAACACAATTTAGGAAAGAAAGATTTTATGCACATTGCCACGGCATAGAAGGGAAATCTTTGTTTGTATGGATGCACAAAGGCTATGAATTAAAAACAGCATTAATAAAACTATATCACATGTCACTAGTCCTCCAGAAGGTATGCCTATCTGTATAGTGATAAAACATTCTCAGGAAAGAAAAAAGCTTCCAGTAGAAATCACATTACTTTGTACCATGCATGTTTCCTTCATTTTCTCAAATGTAAATTTTAAGGGTTACACTAATGTTATTACACAGGTATGACACACAGCTGCAATATGTGCTATGTGAATTTGCTGTGCTGAAATTTCAAAGACTGGTTTACATTTATGGAGCTTTTAAAGTCCACGCCAAACTTCTGGAAGTTTAACAAACACATTTTGACCTCAACACTTCCTCTGCGCAGTATTGTTGTCCAATTTGTCCCAGTTTTACAGGTTTTTAATTTTGAAGTTGTCAGAGTAACAAAACTTGTAGCTGGTGTTACTTAAAAACAATTGAAAATAAGAATGGCAAGCCAAACTCACTCCTGCCTTTCATTCCAGTGAAGTAAATGAGATGACACCTTGGTTGAGTTTAATAGGCT
Source organism: Cyrtonyx montezumae (assembly GCF_038088225.1). Classification (NCBI taxonomy): domain Eukaryota; kingdom Metazoa; phylum Chordata; class Aves; order Galliformes; family Odontophoridae; genus Cyrtonyx; species Cyrtonyx montezumae. The sequence continues at coordinate 153,083,994 of NW_027072034.1, forward strand.
AAATTCGAAATAAGATTTTGAAGAGAAAAAAGCAACCGCCAAACAATTAAAGAAAAAACAATCTTATTGTTGAGTCTTATTGAATCTTTTTTTCATGATTTTCATGATTTTTTTCATGATTTTTATCATGATTCTGATTCATGATTTCCTTACCACTGTTTTTTGAGGTTTTACTGCATAGTATAAGCTACTGAATCAAACTCATAGTCACTGTGCATGAGGTTTGTGCGCATCATGGGGTTCATATAACTTTATTACCCTTTGAAAAATAGCATTAAAATAAGGGAGGAGGGGAGGGCAGGGGAGGAGAGAGGAAGAGGGAGAGGGAGAGGGAGAGGGAGAACCAACAGCTTTTCCCATTCATCATTTCAAGTGAATACCTTTTCTATTCAGATTCTTGAAATAGAATCATAATGGTGTATCTTTACATTTGACCTATTTGATATTAAATATTATTTAGAATGTATTTGCCAAACATTCACTACTCAATCCTGAATTTCATTGGATGTAAGCTCTCTAGATCAGAGGTTTGGTCTTCAGGGCAGTACATAAAATGTCTCGCTAAGTTTCAGCTTTTGCATCAGATCAGCACTGATATTTAACATACAAAAAATGTAGACCAAATTATGTTCAATCTTACAGAACAAGCAAGACTTAGTGAAGTAAAATCCACAAACTTGTGGTGTACTGATCTAAATAATTCGTCATTTTAATGAAAATAGCTCTAACAGTACCTGCTAACTGGTCTTGCAGTGCATTGAACTTGGGAGAACAAATACTTGAACTAGCTTAGAATTGTTGCTTTATATGAAGACTAATAATACTTGAAGAGAAGAGAATCTAATTTCTTATGGAAAATATTTTGGATTTGTGAAATACACATGATTTGAGGTTTTCCTGTAACCCTAGCTAATATCCCAGTAATCTTTTGATGCTCATCAGTAACACATTGTTATGCCTATAAGCACTATTTCTACATCTTTTTCTGTTTAAGACTCATTAAATCTTTAGCAGCCATGAGTAATAGTATCAAAGAAGATAATTCAGGACTCATTTTGTCATACAATACCTACAATACACTAGAAATAGGGAGTAAAATTAAAGCCTTCTGTAGAAATGTTAGTTATAGAAAGGAAAAAAACTCATTTAATATTTCTGTCTTCGATGGAGTTTTGTTAGTAAACAAAATGATGTCTATCAACAAAATATTTCCAGTATGGCTACTGATAAATTATCAAATTCTTTTTTTGAAGCGTTATACGCATTGCTTCCGTTATACATCTTAAGTATAACTTACAATTTGCTGTTGGTCTTTTGAATGAACACAGAACTAACATAGTTAAATATCTTAAATAACTGTACTTCAAAGTTTCTCAGGATTGTATTCGTACATTTAAAAAGTGACATAATGAGGAAAAATTCTGAGCTTGAGTACTCAGGCGGATAAATTATGCAGTCAAAAATGAATAATTTTTCAGACCTTTAGCTTTCATTGTTTTTTCATACAGAAAATTATTTGTTAAAGTGGGTATTATATTCATCCCACTAACCAGTGTATTGCCATAAAGGAGACTGTCAACACTAAATAGCAATTAAGAACAAAAATGAACATTTTTTCTCAACAAATTGCTACTTACTGTCTTTTTTTATGCTAAAGAGAATGATGGGCAGGTGTATGCTGAAAAACAGAAGACAATTGCAGTCAAGACTCTTCCTTGAGCTGTAGCTGAGGTCAGGCTCTATTATACGGAAGCGCCATTTTTTTCAAATATTAAGTATTTTAGGTATTGAAGAGAATATCTACAGAAGAGGTCTTAAAAGATTCAAGGCATCATTTCAAAGTGCAGAGGATGGACAGGTTATAACATTTCTAGTGAGTATATGTGTATATATTCATGTGTATGTACCAAAAACATGATGAAAGAGAAAAAAGAAGCGGTTAAAATGCACTCTCAAAACTCATGTAATAATTAAGAAAATGTGAAGAAAAAGTACCACATGATGCATATCTAAAAGATATAAAAGTTGATGAATTTCAAAATAATACTGAATAATAGATATTTTAATTTATGTGGAAGAGCTGTCATGTCTACATTTCAAAAATTTATTTACAAATAATAGCTACACAATATTTATGATCACACATAAAGTCCAGAAAACAGGGATGCATTCTGTTGTGTTTATTTGTGTAAATAGAAATTTATCAGTCTACGTTATCTTCATTCTTTTTTATCCTTACACCTAAGTGCCTCACAAAGCAATGAGATCCACTGATAGCAAAGAATAAATTACCAATCAAAACTTTTGGATTAGAAATAAAAAACTTTTAGTTTTTTTAGTATAAACACTGTCATAGTACTTGATGTGAGCATAACAGGGGTACTGTGCCTGTAACTGTCAAGTTCACCTATATGTAGTAGTACTCTAAATTCATAGACATAGTGCAATCTCTATGATCACATTTGACTTACTATAATCACACAAGCATGGTTGCAAAGTTACTCACAAGATGTACAGTTTATGCAGCTGACATAAGGTAAGCAGAAATTTCTTGTAAATTCACACTTGTATTTTGCAACTTTGAAAGAACAGTGCTGATTATGGCTTTTAGAATTTCAATGCCCTTTTCCACTAGGTTAAATTTAAGGGAGAGAAAATGGCCATTTGTATTTATTAGTTACGCTATTTATTATGGATTCAGACCTTTGAAAATGACTTTCTGTTAATGACAGTCTGACCTCATCATTAAAGGGCTGTTTCAGAGCCAGAAAACAACTGCTCTACCCAAGTGGATGAACTGAGCTGCTGCAGTGGCTATGCACTAGGGAAGGCAAAATGAAATTAGATTCTCTCCCTGTAGGGGGTAGACATTGACCATCATCTGATGCCAGCAACAGGTCTAAATAGCTCTTGGTAGAAGGTTATTTTACCTTCCTAATTCTCCAACTTCATCGCTTTTAAACTGCCAAGCTCAAGCTATTACTTTTAACAGATTGGATGATTTTTAACTGCAAAGTCAAGCTAATGACTATCATGAACAAAGGATAACTATCAGCCTAAAGCCATGGCTAATTAAAAAGACCACATACACTCGTCTGTCCAGGAGAAAAGAAAATATCTTCTACGGAGGGGAAGACTAATTAAAGCATTTTATAGGCATAACTATTCAGACTCACTTGTTCCACTTCCAATGTTGACAGCAGCCACCAACCTGGGTAACAGTTCAGAATAAATTAAGCCTAAAGTGAGAAGTGTCATCTAATTGGATCCTCTGGAAAATAAATTTAAACATACTTCTGGTATGAATTCTTACACTGTGTCATCATCTCCTTAAGACCCTGGCAGATCCTTTTAATACCACATGTGTTTATTTCTCAGAGAGAACACTTTGTATATGCAGCGGGCACATTCTTTTACATTGGCTGGCATACCACCTGAAAGTTCATCACAGCAAGCTTGTTAGTGTGCTTCGGTATATATGCTACAGTAGTAAACAGACTCCCAACTGCAAAGTAAAAATCCAGTAGGAGGCTTAAAATATATGTGTGTGCTAAGAACAAACCTTGACTCCAAGTTCAAGCACAGTTTAACAGTGAATCCAAAGTTGTAAATGCAAACTAAAGGCAACTTTAAGGCTGCATTAAAGCAAGCATGAAAGACTGAAGAGTCAAAGTTGAGATTCTGTACATCTGTTTCTAATATGCCTATTCTTGCAGTTTAGACAAGCGACTTTCTTTTTTTTCTGTTTCAAGCTTTGCAATCACTGTAGCTCATACCGTTTGTTAATATATAATTTGGTGACTATTTATATTTCCATCAGTGATTTGATAAACAAAATACTGCAGTTTTCTTTTGAAGGATAAATTGCTTTTATTTTTTAATTTCTGAGATTTCTAGTATTTGCTTCCTTCATTCCCTCTTCTCTCCTTTTCTCAGAAAAGAGGAGGCTTAGAGTGCTTTAATTTCTTCATTTAGGGATTTTCATTTGCCTTTCATTATAAATATGATTGATCCCCAACTCTGCTCAGTAATCAGATATTGTGCACAAACAGATACATCCATAGAGAAATGCACTTATGTGTTATTGATATCATTATATTCTCAGCTTTAGATAGCGAAGCTGCTTCAGAGCTGTATGGTCTGAGCATTCAGGCTGAAGTATCAGGACCAGGGCGCGGTGTAAAATGAAACAGGAGGAAATACACAGGAGATCTGCATGCAAACGTTATTCTGGTTCATTTCTGCACCAGCCTTCAGAGGATTCTCTCAAAAGTAAACACAGTAAATTAATTCCCAAGTAAAACAAGTAAAGGCAAATTTTCCACTTACTGTGTGCTGTGCTTTGTCCGTGCACTGAAGAGAAGAGAGAGTTCTTCAGCACTCACCTAAATCCAGGTTGCTTTCTAAATTAGTCATACATGTAAGCAGGAGGAAGCTCATTGACTTTGTAACTGTGCAAAGAGCAACCCATCTCACTGCTGCTAGACAACCCTTCAGGACACTGTGAGGAACTTCAGCACAAGAGCACGGCATCTATTATGCTTGAGGCTCTACCATTTCACCTACACCTGGGTGGATCTATCAAGCTTCATCAGTGTTAGGGTGGTTTGGCTATGTGGTTTAAAGGAAAAAAAAAAAAAGAGAGAGAGGAGGAGAAAGGGAGAGAGAGAGAGAGAGAGAGAGAGAGAGAGAGAGAGAGAGAGAGAGAGAAAAGGGCTTGCCGTTGTCACACTTGTTTCCTATTAAAGAGCCTTACGGTGGATTGAGTAATTGTGTACGAAGGTAGTCTGGCTGGCAGATGTGTGCAGCCCCAGTGGAGCACTAGATTCAAGGCAGATGGGTTGTACCAGGGCGCAAACAACACTGGAAAAAGGGAGGCGTGATTAAAACAGCAGGCCGTTATTTTACAGTGCTAGAAGTCGGGACAGGAGGAAAGCTCCCGAGAACTACAGCTCCCCAAAACGGGAACTGTACAGCCACAAGCAAGCTGCAATAAAACAAACCTGATAGAGCACAGAGGATGATCAAATCAACTGAGTTACGCAATTTCAAACCCATCATGATTATTAATGAGCCTCTTCCCCTCCTCCTCCTCCTTGCAGGCGCTTACATTAGAAATACTCAGTTGCAGTGAGTGTAAGCATGGGTTTATTCAAAACAGAATCCTGGGCTACTGTACAGAGACATCTTTTGGAAATGGTTTAGAGTTACTCTGAGGGCTTTACATTGTCTGTAAGGTCTGGTTCAGTTTAAAAGAATAAGAGAAGCCGAGCAGTGGGAGTGAATCTGCCGCTAGCAGTTATATCTGAGAATGGTTGAAGCAGATTATCAGAGAAGTGAACAAGGGAATTCTTATTACAAACTTCTGTCTAACGTGCATAGGGCCAAAATCAGCCCTGGTATAACCACGCCGTGTATGTAAGGGGTGATTTTGCTATGTTATCTCTCCCTGTTATCATAACAATGGTTTGCAATGGTAGTACATTAGACTCCTGTGCAGTAAGTAGAGAAGGGCTATCTGTATAATATCAAAATGATCTCAAGTGCAGCGCTTTCAGGTGTAGGATCATGCGGTACTGGCTGCCTAGTTTGAAGTTTAAGTAACTGAAATAATTCTTACTCACCTTTTTCTGGATTTCTGCTCAGAAGCGATGAGTCTGGTACAATTCAGTCAACAACTCTATTCTACAGTTTTCTCCAGTAAGAAAGATGACCCAGCACAGATGCCTGCATGTGAATTGGTCACCCTGAAATATCTTATGGTTATGGTGAGAAACAGGCATCTCTGGAAATGCCCGTTCTAGTTCTAAATAGTTCTAAAACAGGTCATACAAATAATATCCTTTTCCAATTGATTACCACAAGTAAATCCCCTCTGAATGTTCAGTCCTCAGACAATTTTAAGTTAGGATTGATTAGAAGAGTTATGATGTTCTATAAGAAATGGGATTATGGCTATACGGCCCTCCAAAATATTACTAAAGTATTCTAAGATGGCATTGTAGAATACTATAGTACTTATTTATTGTGTACAGGGAATACTGTTCCCTAATGTCTACCAGCTGTTTTATCAGACACTTTAGACAAGAATGGTTTATGTACAAAATCCTATGGATATTTCCCATGTAAGCTCTTGTTATTAATTTTTCAATAAGGCCCATTCATAGTCACGTAACTGGAACAGCAAAGGAAACATAAAAAATGGGCAAATATTTTTTCTTTTCATAGCAAAGTTCATTTTTTTCCATGTCCTAGGATTGTTTTAGTGACACCGAAATTTTTTAAGAATGTAGTTTTCGTTGCTTCCTCAGAGACTTTTAAGGGGTAGATGTTGGCATGCTCTTCTCACTTAATGAGATAAGGACCATCCAGAAAAAAAAAAAAAAAAAAGCCCTAAAAACAGAGAAAGATTTGGGGACTAATGGACTTAAAGTTGTTATGCTGGAGTTGCCTGTGTCTAAAGTTAGAAGACATCTCAATGTAAAATTTAGCAAAAGTCTTAATTTCTTTCTGGCAATAGCAGCATATCTCAGGCTTCACAGCACTGAACAGATTGTTGGCCCTTTCAAGCCTAAGTTTTTTTGGGATCCTTGGAAAACTAGGGTTTCATAGGTTCATAGGTTCATAAAGTTGGAAAGGACCTACAAGATCATCTAGTCCAACCATCCTCCTATCACTATCCCTACGCACTAAACTACAAAATCAAATCCCTTAGCACCTCATCTAAATGCTTCTTGAACAGCGCTAGGGATGGTGCCTCAACCACCTCCCTAGGCAGGCCATTCCAGTGCCTGACCACTCTTTCAGAGAAAAAATGTTTCCTCAGGTCTAATCTAAATCTTCCCCGGCGCAACTTGTGGCCATTCCCTCTCATCCTGTAATTATTTATCAGGGAGAAGAGGCCCACCCCCTCCTCACCACAACCCCCCTTCAGGAAGTGGTAGAGTGCAATAAGGTCTCCTCTGAGCCTCCTCTTCTCCAGACTAAACAATCCCAGCTCCCTCAGCCGCTCCTCATAAGACTTGTGCTTCAGACCCCTCACCAGTTTTGTTGCCCTTCTCTGAACACGCTCCAGGGCCTCAATGTCCTTCTTGTAGTGAGGGGCCCAAAATTGAACACAGTACTCGAGGTGCGGCCGTACCAGAGCTGAGTACAGGGGGATGATCACCTCCCTGCTCCTGCTGGCTACACTATTCATTGTCAATCCAGAATAATTTTATGAGACTGCTTATGCCTTGTACAAAATGGACTTCCAATTTTCAAAGACAATTAAATGGAGCCTCACCTACTTCTGTGCAGTCCAACTAATTTCAATAGGTTTCTGAAATTAGATGCTTTCAATGACTACATTTTTCATAGTATAAGAAAGGATTCTCTGGTTCTGTTATAGTTTGGGAGAGCAGCACTCTTTAGGCTGGTATCTGAACAATCACCAAGAGAAGAGTAGGTGGCAATGAACGGTGAAGAGGATACAGTGAAGTGAGTCAGTCATTGTTGTGTTTTCTATGATTCTATGGAAAATACATCTAATTTTATTTATTGGACTATTTATTCAAAGGCAGTTTAATGAAAAATGTGCAAATAGTCCCTGACAGAAGGTAGAGTTTGATTTGATCCCTTCAGAAAAATAAAGGATCAGACCAAAGATCAGGGTATTTCTGTTCAAAAAGAAAGTTTCAAAGAAATATTCTACATTGAAGATGGTCCTGTAATAAGCATCATTTTTGGCCTTTTCTTCCCTTCTCTGATCCCTTGAAGAGAAATCAACAGGCACATACTTTCATGGAAAGAATCTAAAGGAGAGATACAAAATTTTTCATATAGACAAATTTGTCAGTTCAAAAACAGCAGAATTTGACAATGACTTCTTCCATTTTCTGTCTTCTTACTCATCATGCTGTGTGCTGAAGGTGTGCTCCTTGTTTCTTGGGTGCTGGGAAACAGGTAATGCTGTGACCATGATAAACTGACTTTAGGCTGAAGAGATGTGTAATTGCCCAATGCTCATTTAGTAACCAGGTGACTCTGTAGTAACCTGTGGACAACAGACTGGGGAGAAAAATACTGTTTAGCTCTAGTTATTACTGTGCACTCAGCTAGCACCATGCCACTTCTAGGTGTGGATTCCGCTATTGAGTAAGACATCTCAGACTGTCTAAATTCTTCCATCCAAAATTCTAGAGTTTTCATTTTCTGCACAAATTCTTTACCAAAGTGATTGATCTGTTTAAAGCACAGGTAAAAACTGCCTTCTCTGCACTCCTTTTCCAAACATTAGTAATTAGTGCTCTTTTACCTTGAAAAGCTGCTGACGTATCTCAAGTCTTTCTCTTCTATGTATATAGAAGTTACTGCAGCTATTAGTGAGGAAACCATAGGATACTAGCTTGTTCTTTATTTTAAATAAGAAGTTTCCTGGCAAATCTATCTTTAGTCATACAGTTCCTGACATAGTTTTATTTGGCTTCCGAAAAGAGAATGTTTCAGGATGGTGGGGATTATTCTCCTTCCATTTACACCTCTACATCTTCACTGAGTTCAGGATTCAGTCCTTTCCTGACATCTTCAAGCATATTAGGATGGCCCTGTTGTCTATGAAACTGTTACATGACCACCCACTATTAAACAGATGTTCCCTGGCTCAAAATATAAATAGAGTCTGGAGCATGAAGCTGGCTGTGATTTATTTAGGTAACTGTGACCTTGTATGGAAATTTTTTCACTTTTTTTCTTTTTGGCAAAAACCTTTTGATTTTCAGCAAAGGAAAGATGTTGGGCTAAAAAGGAACTTTTTCTTTCACATGTAATTACATTGAGATTTACCTGACTTACTGGGTGTAAAAAACTGCTTTCTTCAGGAAAATGTGGGTAAAATATGAAAAACAGTAATACAATAGAATATTTTTAGAATCTGTGACAATGTCTTTCCATAAGTGAAATAATTCAGGCAACAGTCTGCACCTCTGCAAAGAAAATGATGTAAGCATTTGGGTAAAGAAACTGATACACCATCAATCCCATGGAGTGTCTCTGATTCCTTTCTAAAAATGCTTGAGAGCTTCCCCAGTGAATTAGTGGCATGTCAAGGAGGTCTAATGCTCTGGTAGCACACTGCTGGCTGGACTGTGACTATAATGGGAGGGCAAGAGGAGAAGTGGTGTAATTGGAAGAGGCTCAGTGAGTTGGTTGTGGAGCAAAGGTGCTTACATAGAGCAGTCATGATTCTGAGGATTTCACTATTGTGTCTGCACTGGCAACAGAAGACCAGTCACTTTATCTGGAATTGGTAGAGGAGCTCATAAAAGCTATGCAGCTGTTAAGAGGGTGGTGCCAGTTGTCAAGGCTTGGTGGTCACTTCCTGGAACCAATGACAGGGACACATATGCAACACAAATTTCTGCTACCTCAATGTGTATGTATGAGTGTTAGATCCAGATCCACTGTTGTACTAGAGTATACTATGAGTGAATGCAACCACTTTATGAGAAGAGCTGAATTTGTGAGAATTGTGCCTAGTCTAAAGGTATAAGAGAGGAAAAATGTGATGTTGGGAAGCAGATTGCCACATTGCCAGAATAGTTCCTCCTAATCACCCTGCTTCTGAACTGCCCGTTGAGCAGTCATTTGTTCTTGAGGATCCCATACAGCTCATACACTACTTCAGATTAAATGATCCTAACATAGACTGGGAGATAAACTGTCCCCAGATTGTTTTCTAAGCTTGGATAATTAGTTGTGTGAGGTGGATGTAATTGGAGGCAGGAGGACAGTTGCCTTAACTCAGTTGCCCCTTCCTGTTGTGGGAAGAGTTCATGGCCAGGGCTGGGCCTTGGGGATAGCTGCCTCACTTACTGTTCATTACTTAGTTTTCTAAAGTCAATGTTTCGAAAGGTCTGTCCAAGATAAAACTGTTCATTTAACTCCCTTTATCCAAACTTATGGTTTTTAAATGAGGAAGCATTTCTCACACTGAATATCCAGACAGGGCAATTTATTTCCCAAGTTTCTGGGTAAAGGCCCGAGATGGTGTCATATTAATATTTTAGCAAGAATCCCTAGAAATCAAATCCAGGCACTATGCATTTTGAGACTGTTGCTGGAAAAAAAATTAGTTTTCTAGTTAAATAGTGTAGGAGAATATAAATTATGCTAGAACTCAGGATTCTTTTTGTGATATAAAGATGTGAATATTCCGTATCATTGCATCATGTATAATAAGCATTGCATAACCTTGATGTAAATGAGTGATGGAAGGCAGAAGATGCACAGGCATCATGTAACCACACTACATGTTCTGGGACCTTGACCGCACCAATGAGTGATAATTAGAATTGTCACCTCTAAAACCAGACTTGGATAAACTTCAAATGCAGATTGTTGGAGTCAGGGATCTAGGAAAACCTGGAGGAAAACCAGATGGTCTAAACAGTCTGTGAGCTAAAAAACCTAAACTAACCAGTTGGTGTAAGTATGGGTTTGAAACAAACCAGAACAGTTGTGAATTGCTAAGTGTGCTGTGAAGGGAAAGAAGGAAGGGGAAATGGTTATGAATTAAAGGCTTCTTGTCCAGTTTGGACAACAGTTTGCCTGTAAGAGGTGACAGACCAGATTCTGTGGGGATATGAGTTAGCCCAAATCACAGCCAATCTGACATTTGGCAGCACCAAAAGCAGGAGTTACCATTCTTCCCTCTCTCCTGTCCCCATCTCCTGTCTGGGGTGTGTGGGAAGAGCTATGAACTGGGTGTGGCGAGATGTCTGGTGTGGTGCTAGTGAGCTGTGACACTGAGACACATACAATCTTACAAAACTTTTACCTAACCTTCAGTCAATTATTTTTTGCTGCAAAACATGTATTAAGTTTTTCAGAGTTTACCCAGGTAGGGCTGAATATTTCCCAAGTCAGGATCTTAGTATTACTGCATTGGAAGCTTCTGTATTGGCTAGACATCCATGGAGGATGCAGAATTGGATCAATTTCCTATTAAGGCCTTGAAATACTAAATGAGGAATGTTTGTGAAACTTAAACTCTATGTCAAAGGAACACAAAAGAATTGCACTATGTTTTCAGATAACAGGACTCCCTAATATGTCCTCCTTTATTGCTACACTAACATGAAACAACTGATTTTGTTTTTAGAGAATTTATGAATCCACACTGATATTTTTTCAACTCTGTTAAGAAGAGAAGGAAAGAATGTTAACACGGAGAACATGTTCATAGTTTTTTACTACTGTCTCCTAGTGGAGGTGCTTAGGGAATTACATCATGGTGAGTCGTTCCAACAAGAGCATAGACATGTCTTTCAGGTTGTTTTTTCAGCAATTACTAGCAGTTACCAGTAGGTAATAAATATTTCTGTAGTGACTTATTACCGTGCTTCTTAGCAGTGCTGATAAACTTGGATTGAAGCGCTCCTACCTCAAACCAGTTTCATCAAGAAACCCAAAGCTCAGAATTAAGAGAGTGAAAAAGTAGACAAAGCAGGTTAGTATGTTTTAGGATTCATGTATCTAATCCTCCCCCTCCTCCTCCTGCAGTAGCCCCTGTTAAACATATTTCTTTTCTGTGGAAGTGGCTGAATTCCAGACCAACAAGTTGGGTCCAGACTGCTCAGTGCAGTGGAGTCTTTTTTCTTAGTCCAAACTTACATATATCACTCTCTACCCCCACCACAAAGATTCAGAAATCCTCTGAATAATTCTGCAGACAGAAAAGCCTTTAAATTAGCCAATAGCCTAACCCCTGGATTTTTTTTCTTTCTTCTTCTTTTTTAAATACAATATCCATACTCTTGAAGCTTGTGAACTATAGAGAATCCTAGGTATATTGCTTCTTTTTATTATTCCTTAGACTCCCAATCTGCCAAAAGGCAATGATACTGCCCTCCAGAAAAGTGATTTGAGATTTATGGATGCCAAATGCAGAACAAGCAGTAGTTTTTATTATATTACAAGGTGGGACTTCCATAGGCTTAGTTAAATGTCATAAAATGCATACTTGAGTAGGGGTTTATGTATTTTTCAACAGTAATGTGATTTTCTGTAATTCTTAAAAAAGTTGCAAAGGGAGAGAAAAATTACTGATCATTTCCTCACTGTTCTAAATTAGCACAGCAGTACTGAACTCTGCAAGCTAAGAATTGGGATTTCCCAAATTTTACTACATATAGGAATTTTCCTTCACTTTGAAGATTTGTTTCTTTGATGTCATCAGGGGAAAATTGGTATTTACAGATACTGGTATATCTGTAAATAAAAATCTTGATGTATAATTTTTCCTATTTTACGAATCTTGCATATGCGAAGCTACTAAAGTTTAGAAAATGAAAGACTGATTACAACCATTTGCCCTATTTATGTAGAACTGCTAAGAAGACAAAATTGAAGCTAACCTCAAGGCCTTTTTTTTACACAGGAAATTTCAAGTGGGAATGGAAGCTGTTTCTTATTGTTTAAATTCTCATTCTACAGTAATTTCACATTTTGGAGTGGCATGTTACATTTGTCATTTTATTTATGTCGTGGAACCCTACAAGGCAAATGCAGCCTATTTAGTAAATCCAGATTTTGCTATGACCACAACTTAAAAACATAGGAAGTTCAGTTTCTTTAACATAACATTTACTTTCCCCTCCATTCATAATTCAGTGGCCAGTTACTACATGGGTTCCTGTAGGGGGTTTTCATTTTGACTCTTTCTGTTTGGCGTTTCTCTCAAACTTGCTCTGTTTTTCTAATGATCATCTCCCCTCCAACATTTCTTGATCTATATTTTGACTTTTCTCTGGTTGGTGCAGTGAAGAAAATAAATGTTTCTGTTTAGAGTTGCCAGAGATTATCTGGAAGCAGATTGAAAAACGTGAGGTTTGCAGCTCATTCCAAATTCAATGCAGGCTCCAAGAGGTATTGGTGGTTTGACTGAATGAGCTCAAATTCATCTGATCTCCGCTCAGATCTCATCACAGCTTCCTAACCTTCCATTGGCTTTTGCTTACTTGTCTAAGTAAGTAAATTCTGGGCTGTGCTTTGCTCACTTTTCAGGCATTTTACCTAGGTCAGTTTGAAAATAATGTCTCCTATTTATTTCCCATGGATATTACAACAGATTCAAAAAGCACAGTAACACTGTTTGACAGAGCAAATTCACAGCTACAAAACACAGGTTTCAACATAGCCACCATCATTAGCTATGCATTTTTGCCACTAGAAGTCAAGAGCCCACATGCCACACTTAGTGCCACAGTATTTATTCCTTGTATCCAATCTGCTTCACGGTAACATCCTGCATCAGGAATGACAGATTCCCAGTTGCTCCCTTCCCTTCCCTTCCCTTCCCTTCCCTTCCCTTCCCTTCCCTTCCCTTCCCTTCCCTTCCCTTCCCTTCCCTTCCCTTCCCTTCCCTTCCCTTCCCTTCCCTTCCCTTCCCTTCCCTTCCCTTCCCTTCCCTTCCCTTCCCTTCCCTTCCCTTCCCTTCCCTTCCCTTCCCTTCCCTTCCCTTCCCTTCCCTTCCCTTCCCTTCCCTTCCCTTCCCTTCCCTTCCCTTCCCTTCCCTTCCCTTCCCTTCCCTTCCCTTCCCTTCCCTTCCCTTCCCTTCCCTTCCCTTCCCTTCCCTTCCCTTCCCTTCCCTTCCCTCCCCTCCCCTCCCCTCCCCTCCCCTCCCCTCCCCTCCCCTCCCCTCCCCTCCCCTCCCCTCCCCTCCCCTCCCCTCCCCTCCCCTCCCCTCCCCTCCCCTCCCCTCCCCTCCCCTCCCCTCCCCTCCCCTCCCCTCCCCTCCCCTCCCCTCCCCTCCCCTCCCCTCCCCTCCCCTCCCCTCCCCTCCCCTCCCCTCCCCTCCCCTCCCCTCCCCTCCCCTCCCCTCCCCTCCCCTCCCCTCCCCTCCCCTCCCCTCCCCTCCCCTCCCCTCCCCTCCCCTCCCCTCCCCTCCCCTCCCCTCCCCTCCCCTCCCCTCCCCTCCCCTCCCCTCCCCTCCCCTCCCCTCCCCTCCCCTCCCCTCCCCTCCCCTCCCCTCCCCTCCCCTCTCCTCTCCTCTCCTCTCCTCTCCTCTCCTCTCCTCTCCTCTCCTCTCCTCTCCTCTCCTCTCCTCTCCTCTCCTCTCCTCTCCTCTCCTCTCCTCTCCTCTCCCCTTCCCTGGAATTCTCTTCCCTGGAATTCCCTGGAATTCCCTTCCCTTCTCTTTTTTTCACTAAAATCTAAACTCATAAAAAAAAATCCCTGAAGTTACAAAATTCTAATCATTTATGAGTGTAATAACTCTAGATTAAACACAAGGAAATTTATTGCATCTTTCTACAGAACTTTCCTCTCTACAGCTTTTTCAAACAGGTTTTACTTGAAACCATTACATTGAGTGGTACTTCCTTTGAATATTAACCTAAAGATTCAAGTCTAAGTTTCAGAATGGCACAAAATATGTTCTTTTAACATGGACAGAGATGTCATTGTTACCTTGATTTACATAGGTTTTTTCTGACATTGCTTGTATCAGCTGCTTTTACTATTCTTAATTTAGCAACAACTTCTTTGAAACAAATGATGAATTACTCCAGGTTCAAGAACATCAGAGACTTAACATCTCCCCACCTTACCTCCTCTACGTTCTTTGATAGTTTGCTCTGTTCTTTCTGCTTTTAAAATTGCTTCTGATCAAAAGAAAACATCTTCACATCCCTTTCCCCAAGTAACATAATTGCTAATTTTAGATCCGCTTGGGCAGTACACTTACAATTGAGAGAGCTATACCCCCATTTTCATTATGTCATAGTTTTGTATAATGAATTTGATCACAAGGTGTTCAAGTCATTATGTCTAGTCATACAGTTTGTGATGTCCTTTGATGCAGTCTAATTAACACACCATTCTCATCTCTTCCTTCCTTGGTAATGGGACAAGGGGAAATGGCCACAAACTGAAGCATAGGAAGTTTTGCACAAAAGTGTGGGGGAACTTCTTCACAGTGAGGGTGACAAAGCATTGGAACAGGCTGCTCAGAGAGGTGGTGGAGTTTCCTTCCCTGGAGATGCTGAAGATCTGCCTGGACAGCACCTGTACAATCTGGTCTAAGGAGCTGCTTTGGCAGGGGAGCTGGACTCAATGATCTCTAGAGGTCCCTTCCAACTCCTACAGTTCTATGATTCTGTGTTTCCTTACTATTCTACTCATTCAGTATATCTGTGATAAACAGGACTTACCAGACGCTTTTTAGCCATACGTCTTTCTTTGAAAACTCTTCTTGACTTGTTTTTCAGAAGCTGCAAAACAAATTACATAGTCTTTAAGTGTGTTGTATAGTGCTTGTCTTCTGTAGAAATACTTTTAATACCTATATGTATTAGATCACAGTGAATGATTCCAGGAAAATGTGAAAATGACAGGGAGAAATAAAATGAGCTAATTATACCTTGTTACATTCAAGAAGAGTGAGTCTTAAAAATTAACTTTGACTGTTTTCAACTTGTCTGCCTAGTCTAAGAAAGATGTCAAAAGCTTCCCCTATAGATATTAAAAATAGCAATGGGCTATAAAGTTATGTTCCTTGTGCATCCTAACCATTTTATAAGGAGATGAATAATTCTCTGAGATGTTTAGTGCCTTCTTTTGACTACAGAAAGACCTAGAAAAAAAATTCTTTTTAGATTGGCTTGCTCCCAAAGTCATCATAGTATTTTTCCCTTTTTACCATTCTTTCCCTATGTCTTTGTCCACTATGTTGTGGGCTCTAAACCTGCTTTAGGAAAATGTTTCATGCTGATTCAGGTGTAGTTAACCATCTCTGAACTATGTAGATAATCCCTACATAGTTACATAGTTCAATCTGTTCTAGGTAATCACTTTTCTGTTTTGGGGAATAAGTGCAATCTACCTTGTCTTCTTGCAAGCAGGTTTAAAAGATATGCCAAACCTGACACTATTCTGAAGACTGTATACCACCACCAGCACAGACATGTGCTCTGCTTGAAATAATCTGTCCCATATTTTAATGGAGATAAAATTAAACATTGTATTCACTCATCCTGTAGTATCTCATGCTATTTCCTTTTTAATTCTCCCTCAGAAGCTCTTGTGCACATATTACATAGTGTCCGAACAAATTGGAACCTCCTGCATCAGCTAGTGTCTTGGCAAATTTCTCTCTCCCTGGAGCCCGTTCAGGATTTTCCTGGCTATGTCTTTTACAGAAAGGCATCCAGACAAACCTCTACCTCTCAAGCCAGCCCTCTGACATATTTTCAAAAATAAAGGCAGTATTTATAAAACTATGACTGGGCATAAATGTGTAAAGCAAGGGTATGCACCTTTCTCCAATGGGATCAATCTAAGGCTTAGTGCACTCAGTGGAAAAATCTTTGCAGATATGAGGGGTTTTATATTAGACCTGTAGTTGGCATCCCTTTTAGAATGTAGATTCAGGAATGTTGAGGTAATTCTAAAATGAAGCCATGATTCTTACTGTAAATTAATACAGTTCGTACTTTCTTAAAAAAAAAAAAAAAAAAAGAGTATATATATTATATATATAATATTCCTGAAATCATTTCATGATGGTTTACTTTAAAACTGGAAGAGGGCCAAGAACTACAAAATGGAAGACAGAGAAAAGTGTTATTCTGAGCAATGAAGTAGCTCTGATCACTGATCCAGATATCTTCACTGATTGCATAAGATCAAGTCTTGATGAAAACAAGGTTGCTTCTGCTCTGCTCTGATGTGGTTTCAGATGGACATTAAAGAACTCAGCACTTTTTTTTTTTTTTTTTAAGAGAATAAAAAGAAAGAAAGAAAAGACAGGACAACTGATCGTCCTCAGGCTAATCTAAGCCAAAATTATTCTTTCCAGAAAAATAGGATTTAGTTTCCAAAGTTGTGGTTTAATCTCTTTTTTGCCATGGCTGTATCATGTTCACCCACCAAGATGTAACATTAATGGCACTAAAGAGTGTTCTTTATAAAGCCTGTGGGACAAGCTAGGTATAAATGTCAGTCTGTCATATAAAAACTTCTTTGACAGCCTTCTGCTGCTTAGCCAGACTTCCCAGAGAGACATAATAGCTGTGAGGTGCAAATGTGTGTATGGAGCTTACCCTTATGGATTAAATTGTTGATGGATATTGATGAAAGACAAGCATGATCAAACAAGACTCTCTAGTGTCTCAGTGATTTAACCCTTTTACTTCTTGCCTCTGAGCTACTGTGATCTTGCATATTCTTTTGTCTATATATGTGGTTAACAGTAATAAGTTCTTTAGATTTTTACTGTTTCTGTTGACATTGTTATCACCGCTGATACACCTGATGTCATTTTTTGTGCTAGCCTCTTATAGTCAATATTTCTAATTTTGTTGTATACAAATCAAGTGAAGTTCCAAATCCTTAAGGATTTTTTTAAATCTAAAGTGGATCCACTGTACTTTATTTTCACATAAGCTCCTGTTTATGGTATAATTGCCTTGCAATCAGAGCTTTGGTTGCAATAGAAGCATCTGTAGGAAAGATCTTGCTTTTATTTAGTTCTCTCATGTACTGATAGCTGTTAGAAAGTGATGAGTAGATGCTGATGCAATCGGGACCAGATAGCATCCTCCATCTTCTTGATTGTTGGTAATAACAGGTCAGTTTTACTGACCATCAAGGCAGATTCAACTCCTTCAGTATAGCAATAAGAAAAGATTTGGTTTATTTTACTAATTTGGCTGGGGAAAACAAAGGCTTGACTGCTCCCCAAAAGCTCCCTAATACCTAATCCAGATATACTTCAGTTATCTCTGAAGTTTGTTTTTTCCTCACATAATACCCCTTTAATCACCTATGAAATCCAGCCAATCCTCACAGCACTGTCTGTTACTTTTGTGAACTTCTTACATTGCTATCTATTTTCAGTAATTCTTCATGTCATGTCAAGCAGTTTTCCATGCCCTATTCAGTTAGTTTCTTCTCATGTCAGGACAGCCAAGCCATTTGCCTGCAGCTCTGACAATAACAATTGATAACAGACAGCAGTATGGACTTCTGTTGCCATCATTACCATCCATCAGGGTTCATATATCAGCCCAGTCCCTCATGTTCACTGATAAAATGGGTATAAATAAAGAATCCATAATCTGCTGTTTTTACACTGACAATTAAATGTTTCACCAGAAGGAGGTATGAAGAAGGGGGGTGTACTTGAGCTTATGGGAAAATCTTTCCAAGACTGCTCCTGAACAAAACCAATTTCCTTAGAAATTATCTGTGGCCACACAGTGTCATTCTTACACTGAATAGAATATTAGTCCAAAATTCTCCCCTATAAGAAACCATGTGGCTGTGAGACAACTTCCCTCCACTCAATCATCTTCTAATAGCCAAGGCAAACGAGTTCATTTCGTCTCACACAGGAGACTGTTTTATTGTAAGTATTCCCTGCTGCTCATCTTATCTTTAACTCCCTTCTAATGGACTTTTAACAACACTTCCTTGTGTTTCAACAAACACTAATTCTCTGCCCTTTGTATGCATGCATTTATGTAGTATCTCTATCAATTTAATTTTTAAAGTGAGCCAACAAAATAACAACACTCATTAATCAGCTTCTGTCTACATATATTTTCTTTCAAATCTCTGATGTCCTCAATTTGTCTACATCATTTTGAGTAGTCTCTGTGCTATAGTACAATCACTCATATTCAAAGACTGTCTTTTCTCTCTGCCATGATGAGATGTACCAATGAAAGTAGACCAATACTAGATTTGTCTAAGCCATCATGCCTTGCTATGAATTCCTGTCTAATTTACATATCCTTGGAACCTAATGTAATTAATTGTCCTTTTCATGTGCTTGCAATATTTTCCATTTCACTGCATGTGTGTATTTTTTATTATTTTTCCTTTTATGCATTATCATTCATGTCTAACAGAAGCTTCCTTTATTATTTCCTGACCAATATTTCTAGATTTGTAGGATGTCATCTTTTCATTTTCTTGTTTTCAGTTGTTTTCTTCTATGTTTTTCATTGTAGCATATGTACTAGGCTTAATATTGAGTTTAAACTCCTTCTGGAAAAGCACCTTATAGAAAAATAATAAAATTTTTGAAAAAATAAACAACAAACTAAGTCAGAATATATTAAGAAGAATCAGCAGTTTATGCAAGACAATTCTACTGAATTATACTCCATTTAATTGGCCTACATGTTAACTTATTATAGCCTAAAAGGTTCTCACTTTTTGTGCAGAACTAAGTACACGCAGCTGACTTCATTTTTCAGGCAGTGATGTACAGGTGTCTTCATTGAACCGGACTGTATCAATGTTATTGGAGCTAAAGTTGTAGTAGTAGGGGTAGACTAACAGTGGCATCTAAGATGAAAAACCAGTAGATCATATGCAATATCTGATATCTCAGATAAACATGAGAGGGTAATTGAGACCTTTCAAAAAAAAAAAAAGGAGAGCAGAGCAAAGTCATCCCAAGGGCCCAGGTGGTGTCAGTATATTTTTGTATATTTAGTATAAGTGCTACACTGTAAAAAGCCATGTGACTAATAAATGGTACTGTGAAGCTGGCCACATCGCTAACACACTCTGTGGGTTTTCAGTACTTTCTGAAACTATATACTTATTGTATTTTCCCAAATAAAAGATATTTGTGGTTTCATATTCTCAGAACTCCTCGTTGCTAGTAGGGGGAGAAGGAACACCTGTAAATGTTTAGATTATTAAATTCCTAAATGTTGGTGTTTTAGGTGGAGGAGCAAGCCACCATTTTTATTTATTTCAGAAGGAGTTCCCTAGATTTTTTATTGAACCCAGTCCTGGTTAGTACCGCTGACACCTGGCAGGAGGGCTACGTGTGCAACAAAAGTAAATTACAAAATTCCAGCACTTTTATTCCTTCACTCTCCTTAAACATATAGGTGGACATTTCATACTCCTACTGAAACTGGTGGGAATAGTGTATGTACCCTGCAATTGAGTTTGGCCTTTTTACTAGAAACTTTCTGAAAATCTTCTCTTAGAAAATGCCAATGGGCTAGCACAAAAGTGTTTGGCAAGAATGAGTTAGTGCCAAGTTCTCTTTCAGGCAGCATTTCTGCTGAACAGTAATGAAAATAATACAAAAGAGGTACTGATGAAGAACAGACGGCAGAAGTCTTGAGTTCTACCATGTACAACAAAGCTACAGAGTTAGCAAAACCAATATGTTTGACTTACCTGTTTGGAGAGTATAAGAGTTTGCATTTGCACATTTGCCATATTAGCAAAAAGTTTCATTTTTTTCTTTAAGTATTTGAATAGTAAAATACTTTGTATATTAAATGTTTTAGGGTATGTAAGTCTTGTGTTATTTTTTTGTAGTTTTCTTTTTTTTTTTCCCCCTGAAACATTCACCAAGCAAATTCAGGAAATTCAGAGTGTATGACACAGCTAGGCTTTGGAAACCCTCATGGTTATGCCTGAATGCAATGCTCTTCCCAGAGTAAGTTAAAGATAGTTGCTTGATGTATTTCCTTTTGGAAATTAAAATGAAAACTTTTGCAGACTTCCTAAATGAGACATTTCGTATAGCATTTTAGAAATGAAGTAGAAATAAAGTAAAAATGAATAGAAAGAGAGACAAAGAGACAAAGAGACAGGCTAATTTCATGCCAAGCATAAGCATTAATAAATTTTACCTGTGATATTGATATAACTCTAGAGCAAGTTGAGATTATTTGACTTTGAATGAATTCAAGTGACAATTAAGAAGAAAACCTTGATGAACCCATAATTGAATCAGCACATATGGAAAATAATATTAAAGTTCCTCATTGTTCCAAAATATACGGGTTTCATTAGTGGTTTACCTCATCCACTTTTTACTTCTTACTGAAGGTCACAATTAGAAACATATTTGCTTATTTTGCTACTGCTTATATCCCTTTTAATATTATGAAACGGAGACATGAGTGTTTTGTTATTTTAAGGAACTTTCTTTCAGTCCACATGGTGTGAATTATTAAGAAGCTTAACTTATTTTTACTACAGACTCATAACTGAAGAAAGTTGGGTCCAATATACCACAAAAGTCATCAAAAGGGTATACAGGCAGCTTGTACAGACCTTCTGTATATGTGAATTTTCAGTGTAAAATCTGATGTTGTGCAGGTTGTCTTATTTGATAGATAATAAAACATGGATCTAAAGAGTCAAAGATGTTAAAATGGACAGTAATTGTATGGGGAAAAGTTTATTTTATAGCAATAGAGCATCTGGATTCAGATTTTCATGGCTGCTTTGATTCCAGTTATTGATTGAAGCTCCTTTCTGTTCCATATTCCTGTAAATTACAGTGCAATGGGTCAAAATAACAAAACACATTGGAATTGTGCTAATACATGTGAAAATTTAAACAGAAACAGATGGAAAATGCAAAGATAATTCTGATGCTTACCAGCCATTCTGACATAAGAGATCCCACCAACATTAGTCTTTGTAGTGCAACATCTAGGCAAATAGCACTTATGTGCCCTTTGAACACACACAAATTATATGAGCAGTGTCCATTACTTCCCATGTGTCATGCTGGAAATCCATTTTATGCCATATAATTGAAAATAATGAGGCCAAATGAAATACAGTAGCCTTAAGAGTGAAGAGGGCTAGGAACTCCTGAAGTTTTCAAGTTGCCCAATGCAGAGCAAATGCTTGAATGAGAATTTCAGAAATTAGAAGATTTCAAACAGGTATTTTTATTTTTTTATTTTTTAATGAAGGCAATGTGTATTGCAAGTGCAGTTCATTTCTCAGTTGTAGGTGATGGTCTATATTTCTCTGGAAGTTTTACATTTATTTAGTTTTAGAAAAAACATCAGTACAGCTCATATCAAATTGTATTTTAACCACTATGCAGTACACCATAATATTGAATAGTCATTTGCAGCATAATCAATTTGTGAATTTATTATTTTCTGTTTTTCTAATAATAAAAATCTTAGGATTTTCCTCAGGAAGATGGTTCAAAAAAAATTGAAATATAACATTAATCTTTCTAAATTGTTTATTATCCCTACTTGTCAGACTGTAACATTTGAAAAATGCTTGTGATGGTAATGCCAAATGGATCAAGCAAAGACATGGAAGTAGTGAAATAAAAACACTTTTTGTAAGAAAAAAGTTCCATTACTTACAGAGACATAAAATGTAATATTTCTGTTAATTCTTGGATTTTATTTTAGAATGTTTTTTGGGAAATGAAGAAATTGTTGAAATATTGTTTGCATTAGTAAAATTCAAATTTATTAATTTATTTAAGAATTAAAAACCCCACAAATTAGG
The DNA here is from genome assembly GCF_038088225.1 of Cyrtonyx montezumae. Lineage (NCBI taxonomy): Eukaryota > Metazoa > Chordata > Aves > Galliformes > Odontophoridae > Cyrtonyx > Cyrtonyx montezumae. The sequence continues at coordinate 153,106,287 of NW_027072034.1, forward strand.
AAAAGATATTGCAAACCAATGTTATTTAAATATAGAAAAAAAAAGTCTACTTACACAGTATTCATCAGAAGCCAGATGCTATTCTGTGACTAGATTGCTATCAAGTACATGGTACATGTAGCATGCAGTCATGTAAATGTAAGCTTCCTGTGAAAATTTTACAACCAACAGAGAAATAAACACATAAAGCTTGAATCATTTTTAAGAATAATAACTATGTAACTTAAGTTATATGAATTTCCTCCTTGAAGTGTTCATTTCTGCCCACATACAATTTTGTGGCTTAATAAGTAGTAATTGATAACCACTAGTTACTAATCTCACCACAGGCATCTTCACTGCAGATATTAAAAGATAACTGAATATGACGGATGATATTAAAGTCACATAGAGAAAGGACTTAGGGTTCCAGAACTAAAAATAATGATAATCATACTGTATTAATTATTACTTATTTTAGTGATGAGTTAATGTAATCTCTAGAATGTCACAATTGTAGATGTGACAAGCAACAGATATAACTAGAAGAAAACTATTAAATACATAATTTGATCTTCCGTTTTACTTAAAGACATTGCTCTGAAATACTAAAAATAAGCAAAAAATTTTAAACTTTTTCTATTAAGAACAAAAATTCAGTTCTCTACAAAAAACATAAAAACAAAAAACAAACCCCAAAAAACCAACAAAAAAACAAAAACCTTCAAGCTTTTTAAATGGTGAGAAGCTGCATTTTTTTAGTATTCCCTTGTTAGAGATTAAAATTGCTGCACCAAAAGGACCACAGTGATGTAATTGTAGAAGCACAGATACCATAGCACATTTTGTGACGAAGTTTGTCTTAACATTATGCATTTGTTCTTCTTGTAAACTCTGATTCTGAAATTAGTACACCACTGGAAAACAAAACAAAACAAAAAGACAAAAAAAAAACACATCAAAGAAACAAACAATTCTTTCAGGACTTCATGTTAGGTGCTGGCATGACACTACTAGAATGAATAATAAGGAAATTGAATTAAAAAATTCATAGCTTTATGTTTCTGGTTTATAAAGCAATGTATCAGAAAGGGAATTAGCTTAAAGATTAACAATATTTATTTATTTATTTAAAATATGGAAATCAAGGCAAATTCTTCTTTTTACTCTTCAGACTTGGACAGGATGGAGAAGTGGGCCCATGAAAATCTAATGAGGTTCAAGAAGGCCAAGTGCCGGGTGCTGCACTTGGGTCAGGGCAATGTCAGGTATTTATACAAACTGGGGGAAGATTTCCTTTAGAGCAGCCCCGTGGAGAAAGACTTGGGGGTCCTGGTAGACGAGAAGCTGGACATGAGCCAGCAGTGTGCGCTTGCAGCCCTGAAGGCCAACTGTGTTCTGGGCTGCATTAAAAAGGGTGTGGCCAGCAGGGAGAGGGAGGTGATTGTCCCCCTCTATTCAGCTCTTGTGAGGCCCCATCTGGAGTACTTTGTCCAGGTCTGGGGTCCCCAATACAGGAAGGACATGGAGCTCTTGGTGTGGGTCCAGAGTAGGGCCACTAAGATGATCAAAGGGCTGGAGCACCTCTCTTATGAGGAAACGCTGAGGGAACCCGGATTGTTTAGCTTGGAGAAGAGAAGGCTCCAGGGAGACCTCATTGCAGCCTTTCAGTACTTGAAGGGAGCTTATAAACAGAAGGGGAATGGCTGTTTATGAGGGTGGATAGTGATAGGACAAGGGAGAATGGTCTTAAACTGAGACAGGGAGGTATAGGTTAGATATTAGGAGGAAGTTTTTCACACAGAGGGTGGCGACACACTGGAGCAGGTTGCCCAAGAAGGTTGTGGACTCCCCATCCCTGTAGGTATTCAAGACAAGGCTGGATGTGGCTCTGGGCAGCCTGGTCTTGTGGCTGGCAACCCTGCCCATGGCAGGAGGCTTGAAACTAGATGATCACTGTAGTCCTTTTCAACCCAGGCTATTCTATGATATTCTATGAAATTCTATGAATACTAGGGGACATCTGTGTACACTTGCAGTATCATCAAATATATTAAACCTGGAGCATAAGGAGTAACATGTCTCTTCAGCATTACACATCAGTAACTGCTCTTCACAGCTTGATCAAAGTTCTCTAGAAATATGTAGAAATAAATGATGGATAAAACTTTAAACCTCCTGAAGATATTTTATCTGGCATAGACACAGTAGCTGCTGCGTGGTATAAAAATTGCTGAGGATTTTACACAATTACAACATCCTGAATGATTGAAAGGGAAAAAAATTGCATTCAGTTAATTTACACTCTAGTTATCCCAGGTAGTTGTAGCCAGTCCCTTTGACCAGGTGTTCTTAATAGGAAAAGATTTCTGATTGTCTGACAAAAGCGTATACCTAAACTTCAACTAACTTGAAATGTAATTTTTTAAGCTGATTAGAATGATTCAGTTCTCCCAACCTCAAAAGAATATATAATTATTCTTTGAGCACCTAATTTTCAGTACATTCCTCTTCTGAGATTCAAGAGTATCCAAGATATTGCTTGCTAGTTATGTTCGATCATCATAAGTAAATGGTATTCATGTGCAATTTATAAGTGATACTTGAATTGTTTCCAAGTGTTTCAGCTACTGTTGGTGAATTTATGCAACATCTTAGCTTAAATCTTAGTTTAAAATGTTGACAATTTTTTTTAGATATTTTCTGTGAGAACATACTAAAGTCAAGGAAGTAAAAAGTAAAGGAAGAAGACAGGAAAAAAAATAATAATAGATTTCTATAACAAGATAAATTAAAAGCAGAATGAATGCATGATTGAAAACATAGCTACAAAATGTTTTGACAATTTATTTAGTTGCAACACTTGTCATTTTATGGAAAGGAATTATTACATTGTAACAATGTGATTAAAGTCTATTTATTTTAATTAGAACTATATGAATTAAAAGCTCAAAATTCAAGTGTGTAGATCCCATAGAAAAGAACTGTACGTAAGAAAAAATTTAGATCAAATCACTCTTCCATAACAGAAAAATACGAGCTTCAAATAAACACTTTTTTCTTAGCCAAACAATGGACTTCTTGGCAAGAAAAGGATGATGAAATAAAATGACATATCCAAGATAGAAACATGCAAAGTGTCCTGAATCAATTTAGAAGTACACATTTGCAAATCATCAGGGAACATTTTTGCCATTGAAGTCCCAGAGCCAGGATCTCAGATCTAAATTAATTTCAAGCTTTTTCATGGACTGATTAGTGAGATTCGGTTTCAATTAACACTTTAAACAACTGACCTGGATCTCACAATACAGCTCTTGTTTTCAACACAGACTTAAGTTTCTAAATGTCTATGTTCCATTGACTTATCAGTTTTAGAAAATCAGCTCTGGAATTCTGTTGAGAAAGTAATGCATGGTCTGGAGAAGGTGAAGAAAAGTTCCTTTGAGTGCATGACTTTCTCCAAGACGGGAGCCCCACATGTAAAATATTGTGTCCTCATAAAACAAAACTTGCACTGGTACACCCCATCCAGATATTTCTTGCTATGCCAGCAGTGGTACTGCTTTACTGAAGACTAAAAAGTAGAAATGTCTCAAGTCTGGAAGTTGGATTTTCAGTGTTGAATACTGGAAGTCTGGAGTAGCTAGAGCATAATTCATATTTCCCTTTCAATCTATCAATAGCAGAGTCATATAGAAATGCTCCCTGAGGATAGCACTTTAACAGCCGATGGCTATCCTGCACTTACTGTTGCTAGCACTAAGGAGAAGTAAGGCAAGAGTCATCTAGTGTTATGTAAGTGTCTACAATTCATCTGATTACTTCAGGCTCTTTTCCTGGACAGTGAGAATAAACAGACATTTTTGAGGCAGTAACTCTTCTTATTCTAAACCAGATATGAAGAATAAGCCATATGATCTGCACTTTAATTGAGATTTCTAGAATCTGGTCATCTAAGGTTAACTGAGACAGCATTGCAGCTGATTGCTCATTCCACTGCTACCAAGATATTACTGAGAGTAGAGCGAATGGCCTTAAGCTGTGGTAGAGGAGGTTCAGGTTGGATATGAGGAAAATTTTCTTCTTCTAAAGAGCGATCAGGCTCTGGAACAGGCTGCCCAGGGAGATATTTGAGTGACTATCCCTGAAGGTATTAAAAAAATGTTTAGATGTTTTAGTAAGGGGCATGTTTTAGTAGGGAAATACTGGTGGTAGGTGGATGGTTGGACTAGATTATATTGGATGTCTTTTTCAACCTTGGTGATTCTATGAATCCATGAATTTATGGTTTCTAGGAAATTCCTAATAGAAAGTACTGTATAGTCTCCAGGAAGCAGTGTGGGGCAATTGATTAAGTTTATTGACCCATGAGCTAACTTGTAAGCATACTAAACTTTTGGGCCCCATTGTAAGTAAGTAGTCATATATGTCTTGGGATACAAGCAAAAAAGTCTAGAGGAAGTTTTCTTCATTCAGTATAATTTTTGTCATATTAGAAGAAAGGTGTATAATTTTGTATTTCATTTAGTTTAATTTTCATTATATTTTCATTTTATTTCTTTTGTTTTCTATCTAGTGTCTTTAGTTCTTCAGTTTAGCATCATTATGAATAAAATGGTATTTTTAGAAGCACAAGGTCATTTATTTCAAGAATGTAACACTTTATAGGCCTAAACAGATATCTGATCAGATTGACATAATGAGAAGAAGATATTTAATGAAGGAGAATAGAAGATAGATAGGAAATTCAGTGTCATCCTTTAATAGCCCCCCTTCTTTTAGAAAAGGAGTATCTTGGCAGAGCAAGTCTTTATTTTCAGCTTTACACAAGAGAAAATTTATATTCATATGTTTGAATTATGCTTCACACTTTTCATCTCTCCAAGCATATTAGAAAAGCAACAGTGTTATTGAATGCCTCTTTCCTAAATCCCGTTCAGAACTGGACAATATATGTCATAAGATGCAGAAATATCTTAATTATTTTTGGCGGATACCCAAAACCAAAGGAAAAAAAAATATGGCACTTTTAATAATTTTCATTTTAACAAAAGACTGAAAAGCAGATGTAATGTAATCCAGAGCTTTGAGTAATACCATCGTAAGTTTACTTGGACTTTCAGTAGTTATTGCAACACTTGAAATATTCCAATTTTTCTCAGAGTCTTCTTGAGACTGGCTCTGTCCTTGAGGTGTCAGATTAACACTCCACTGAGAAGACAAATTGTTCATGGGCATTCTGGACATATGAGAACCATTAGACAGTATGATCTACATTCTTGAAAAATGAAAAATTCTAGGCAACATTACATTTTATATATGCAAGATGTTTATTATTACTGCACCAGCAATAAATGTTTAGAAACTGGAGAGGGTTCACAATGATTCTGACTAGGAACATATGAGGATGGAGCCATTGAATTCTGGCATGAAATAAAAGATCTGGAAACTATTATGCATTTAGCCCTCTATGAGTATTTAATTATATCAATAGGAGAACACAATTTCTGTTGCGTGCTTTGTGATGAATGTCTTCATTTATTCACATTACAATGAGTGATAGATGAGTTCAATCCAGATGTGGGAGCTAATTTGCAATTTACTTAAAGTATTTTAGTGAAATTTCTTCTGAATTTCACAAGACACTTCACCAAATATCATGGAAATTAATCTGATATTTAAAATTTGATTACTGCTTGAGGAGATAATTTGTTTTCGCCAGGCTATATAGACATAAATGGAAACAAACATCAAATGTCATGTCATTAACCACTTTTTAGAGAGTGATAGTCTTTTTAAAGAGAAAAAGATGGTGGAAGACATTTTTTCACTATTTTCATTCAGAGATTCTCATCCAACCAGAGGTAGGAAAAAGATTTCACTGATAACAGATGAAATAAATTTGAGTCTTATCTTTTAAAGATTCTTGAAAAACATAATGATAAAGAAATACCAGTCAATTTCTTGAATTTCACTAATAAAGTTAAAAAATACTTCATAGTTTCAGTATATATGCTCACAACACTAGGAAGCAAAACAAAACAAAACAAAACAAAACAAAATAGGAAGGTCTACCAGAAATGTATGGTAAAGAAATTATAAAATGTGAGAACAAAATACCAAAGAAGAATTAACACATCCATATTGGCTGATAGCTTGGTTTCTTTAAAAACAAAATGATTAAATTATGAAAGTTCAACTTATTTACATACTTTATTTGTCCTTATGCAATAAATATTATAAAATATATTTACAGTTCATCTTTTCATTTTGACTAAATTATTTTTCTCCTCCTATTTTGTCTTTCTATTCTGCTGGTGTTTTTCTAATTGTACAGACAAGCCCAAGAAAAAGTTTCCTTAATTAATAGTTATTTCACCTGATGGTAAAATTTGTCATTTCAGATTATTTCTGCTTCTATGAAAAGATAAAAAGAAGCAGATAGCATTTGAAAATCTAGAAGGGATGTTTTGTGAAGTGTTGTTATTAAGCTTAAATTGTATCCAGGTAAAGGAAGAAGGAAAAAAAAGCACTATTAAGGAACCATTTTTACTTTTTGTTTATGATATCTTTATATCATTAATTTTCAAAATACTAAATTAAAATCTACATTTTCAAAAACTCTTACATATGTTACCTCAGGTACTCCATTTAGTGAGAGAAGGCCCATTTTTAATGCCTGGGATCCTTCCTCAGTGTTTCAAAGTCTAATTTTAAGTATATATGTTATGAACATACCTGTCTCCAATTACTTCATACAGACTTCTAACTCAGTTACTGAAATATCATTCTTAAAATGAAAAACGGCACAGGAAAATTTCATCTGCTTCTATAATACTGGTTTACTTCTGCAGACACTGCTCTTTTGAATGACACGATTAAATGAATTAAACAAATATTTCTACTTGCCTATTCTCTTACTCTATCAGTGATGATATCTGTGATACATTTCATGTATATATGGACAGAGATACCCTGAAAACTTCCATGCTTCCATGACATCCATGCACATTGTTTCTATTACAATGAAATCAATATGGGGCAAGTTGTAACTATTTATTTTCCTCCCTATAGGATAGTTATTTGTCCTAGGGCTGAAAAGTTACTGTGCAATGAATTCCATTATGTCCAATATTTGTTAACAGATATTTTAGCTGCAGACTACTATGCAATTGACACCATTTTCTAGTGGCCTATATGTGAATACCAATGAGATATGAAGAATTCCTTTGTTTAATTACTGTCAGGCTGGGATGACATTTCATATCTTCATTGAACCTGATCACAAAACAATCAACAGGCAAGTCTGTTAGCAGAATCATCTTCCAATGCTAAGAAATATCAGCTGCCAATTCTTTCTAATATAGTGAATCTGTGGTTTCCTCTTTATTTTTTAAGACAGGAGTTATCATGACTTCTTTCTTTCTTGCAGTAGAATTGAAAAATAATATATATATATATTTTTTACTGGAATAAGGATTTAGACTTTGAAAATCCACAACAAATGTCATCTTTCAGTTCAGTTTAACTTTTTTTTTTTTTTAATTCTCTTTTATTTTAGGTGTGAAGAAGCTAGCTACTAAGTAAGTGGTGAAGTTTAATACAGTATTCTTATTTCAGCTGTACTAAATTTGCAGTTCTTAAAACACAACTCTCTACCATAATTGTCTATCTGGACTTTTCTTAGAGAGTGCTACATGTCAAGTAACAATTCTCTCCAAACTAAAATGACTTAGCAAAAAATGTTTTTAATGATGAAGGCAATCTTTCCAGACAGCATTATGTTAATTAGAAAAATACACTGTTATAGAATGGTTTAATTTTAAAGTCAGACTGGTGGAATATGATAGTTCTTATTTTATAATAGTGAGAACGAAGATTTTATACAATTTGTTTTTTTGTTTTATTTGTTTTTTACATTTTACCATGTTATCAGTCTCAAGATACTTTAGATTTGTTGGTTCGTGAAGACAGAGTATTTTAAATAACTACTTTGCAGGGAGTCATGTTAGTTATAATGGATTTCATTCAAAATGGTGTAGATAATAGGTCTGCTTTTTTCCAAGGATAGTCACCATGGCTTATACAAAAAATTTAAATATAGAATAAATAAATAAAATCCAGGGCTTTCCAGTTATATCTGAGAAAGGCACTAATACAGTTGGACAAGAGACAATAAAACAAATACCTACATCTTTAATATTTCTCTTTACATTTTCACTGCCATTACAGTTTATTTAGTTGTCTGTGTTGTCATCAAGCAATGACTGAATAAGGATTCATAAGGTATATTCAGGCAGCCTTTATCTTTTTGATGGTTATTTGTGTTTGAAGGAAAACAGTATAGAGTAACAACCATTTTCCAGTGGATGTAGAACTTAAAATGGGACTTTCCATGTTACTTTAATCTGTTATGCTGCTTTTCTGTAACTCTGATTAAGGTGAGAAGACCAGCATAAACTGAATTTTAATTCAATAAAATTTTATAGCCTAGAGAGAACACAACTGGAAATTATTCTTTATTACTGTGATAAAAAACAACAACAAATACAACAACAACAACAAAAACCTGTCTTTTAAAATAAATAAATAAACAAACAAACAAATAAATAAATAAATAAATAAATAAAACTTCTCAAACTTATAGGGCCATTCTCTATTTCCAGTTTCTGTTACATTCTGTTCTTTCATGAATTCATGAGGGTTCTAGCCCCCAAATGCCCAAGAACAAAAAGCTGAAAGCAACTGAACTGTCCTATAATTATTACAGAACGTTCTTTCTATTTGAAGAAGTAATTTGTGTAGAATTAAAAGATAAAAATATGTATATCAATACAAATGTAAACATTTCTACACTATTTTCTAGTTAGAAGGAAACACAATAGTTTGTATACATGAAATATGGAGAAATCCTAGAAATTAAGACAAAAGATGATATCATACAGTATCATACAGTATAAAGTATATGTTGAAGCAACAAGCTTCAACAGGTTCATAGTAATTTATTCTTCTGTGTATGTCTAACATTTTCAGACAAGCATTTTCTTATTTCCTCCAATGCTGCTTCTTATGTCACATGCAAAGATAAACTTTTAAATTTTTCCCTTTTCAAATTCTTTCTTGAGACTCTGACTTATATTCTTACTAAAACACATCATTCTTAAACTTTTTCCTCCTGCCTTTCCATCTTTTCTCTTTTTTCTTTTTTCTTTTTTCTTTTTTTTTTCTTTTTTCTCTTTTCTATTTTCTCTCTTTTCTCTCTTTTCTCTCTTTTCTCTCTTTTCTCTCTTTTCTCTCTTTTCTCTCTTTTCTCTCTTTTCTCTCTTTTCCCTTTCCCTTTCCCTTTCCCTTTCCCTTTCCCTTTCCCTTCCCATCCCATCCCATCCCATCCCATCCCATCCCATCCCATCTCTTCCCTTCTTAAGATTTGATTGCTGAAAGTAAAGGACTATGAGGACTATGATTTCCAGAGGAAACTGATGCTCTGTTCTTCAGCTCTTCATGTAGCTGACTGATCACCAAAGTGCACAGATATTGGAGCAAAGGCTGCAAACTTTAACATTAACATATGAATAGTGATATATGTTCAGATGGGCTCTTTTTCCCACTTCATTGTTTACTGAAGGAATGGTTTCATGTTTTCACAGAATTAAGCTTATGTGTAAATGATAAGCATATAATTAATCTTAAAGTACAACTCACTTTCAAGTCATAGAGAAATGTATTTCCACTAAGAAATGTTACAGACTATAATTTTGTACCCAGTGCTCTGCAGAATCAGCTCAATTTTTTCTCTAGCAATCCTGTTTCTCCTTCAAAAATACTACACCACTAATATAACTCACTGATTCAAGAATGATAAACACTGATGCTATCCCAATAAATACTGTATTGCTTTCTCAAGGGTGACTGATTGTGTGCTTTTAACAGCTTTATTACTAGGGCAAAGTTCCATGGGTAACAGCAGTGAACTGTCAAAGATACTCATAAAGAAATAACAATAAGCTTACATTTATAAAGTGCTTGTCATCCCAAAGGAGGCAAGACTAGATACAAAAGAAACATAGCAACATCTGTTACTGAATACAACTGACACTAAGAGAAGGACCAAAAATACCATAAGGTTTTGCAATGTATTCTACAATCTTTACTGAATACAAAGGAACTGCATTTTTTACATCTCTTTAAGATAACTCTTCATGAGTGAAACAAACCATGACAATCTTGGTTTGGTGTTAGTTATAAACAGAATGCCATCTCATATCCAAGTCGTGTTTTTTAATCTGACATCTCAGAAAACAACTAGGGTGATCCTAAATATCCTACAAATGATACTGGGAATGATAACAGGTAGTAAAATGTAGAAAACATTCAGAGGACCTCTAAGCACTTGAGGGCAACTTAATTAAATAAATAAATGAAAATAAATGGGAGAATAAATGACCATACATTCAGGCTGCCATGGGTAACAGATATATGAATACACACCTCCTGAGCAGATACATAACACCTACTGAGCAGATACAGATCACTTAATTATTGGGCAGCTAAGAGGTAGAGCATGAAAGTAATGGAAGCAGTTAAGAGAAATGATTTTTTTATTTTTATTTTTGGACATCTAAAATCGCCAGGGCTGTGACTAGTTCCTTGTTCAAGTGAATTTCTCAATTTATTATGTGTATTTTTTCCAAAGTTTTCAGGCGTGATATGATGAAGACCTCTTTTTTTCCTGTTTAAGCTCTGCATTGGCTTTCTTGGGAAAAATGAAGGGAGCAATCCTGACTGTACAGAAAGAGTCCTGTTTGCAGTTCTGGAGGGATGTCATTCTGTCCTTTGAAGGTGCTGATATGTAGCAGCTACCAATTCCTAAATACATGTAGTATTTCTAAGTGTATATGGGAATACATATTTGCATATGCTCAAATGCGCACATATGCCCACCTAATGCACATACGAACATATATTTACAATTCTAAAGATATTGCTGGCAATTTTCCACATTCATGATATTTTTTGTTTGTTTGTTTTTGTTTTTTTGACAAAGGATTTTGAAGCACTCTGCAGATATCTAATAGGTAGGTAAGGGATATTACTGTGCCTGAATGTTTGTCCGCTGACCTACTGGGAATTCTTTTGGTGTTTCTGACAAAATTCTGTCAGCCTCTGGCAGGCAGGTGAAAGCACGGAAAGAAAAACATGGTAACAAAAACAGCCCTGCTTCATGCCTTCTTGTTGAAGTAGGATCACACCAGTTGTGGCCACAAACGGAAAACGCATTTGAATGCCAAGCACATAAAAGTCTACAAAGGGAAACACTGTAATTAGCAATGGATGGGAAAGTCAGCATGAGGCAAAGTGGTCAGTTTGATCTTCAGAGTTATCATTCATGAGTGTGACACTATGATTATACAATGTCATGCAGGTAACACAAATGTTAAACAAATCACCCATCTTGAAATTTCTTAAACTCCTACTTTACAGCTTTAGGATCAGATGTGTTTTTGATACGTGTAATGTTTTTCTTTGTTAGATTCCCTAATGAATATAACAGTCTTTACCTTTACAGGAAATCTGGACTGACCATTTGAAGCCTGTTTTCTTTATATCTTGTGGTTCACATGTTTGCTTTTGGACACCTAATAAATCACTCACTAACATCTAAGAATTTGACAATTCCTCCTTGCAACCTCACTGCTAAAACAAGAAGTGAAAAATAGGTAACAAAGTAGCGCTATTTCCATTCTTCTGATCTAAAACACTCCCTTCATGGACTTACAGATCTTTTTCACTAAGTGCTCTTCAGCCTTAGTTTCAAATTTTGCTTAAATTTGTACTGCAAATTGCACTGCAATCAGTAATTCCAAACCCTCCTTTCTATGTGTGGCCATCATGGATTTCACCCCGTGCCCCTTTCCAAGTCAGACAACTGCTGGCAGCTTTTTGACTGGTGGGAAACTCCAGGCACAGTCAAACCCTCTTGCACCTAATTAGTGAAAACACACCTTGCTTTCATTTGGTTGGCAGACAAGACAAAGATCATTACAGACCATGGCCAAATGCCAACTCTGTGAGGCCTTTATTCTCTGGATTTTAAGGGGTAAGGTTTAGACCCTATGTGTTACATTTCCTTCCATCATTGAAGACCTGAAGGGACAATGACATTTCAGTTTGAGTGAGCAAACAAAAAGATGGAATCTGGTCCAAGAATTGTTAAAAGTAACGTTTATTGTATTGCTGGGTATGTAAATATACTATGGTCTCACTGAAGACGATGCAGATATTCTGCATATTGGAGTAATGAAAGCAGAGTGTGACCCAAAAAGCCTACATGTGTCTTAAAAAGCTTTGGAAATTTAAGTCATAAATAAATTATAGCAAATCAAACTGTCTTTCCCTTCCTCAGTAAAATATTCATGTTTGACTTGCATGGAATTCCTCCTAGACTGAGGCAATAGAGGATGTTCAGCTGATTTGCCCTCTCAATAATACATTCAGAGGGCCATACACCATCATTCCTCAAGGGAACAGAGTTGCTTATGTGGTATACTTGCTGGCATCAGAATTGCCTCCTGTGAGATTGGTGAATATAAAAAGCAGGCAAAATTTCTTCTTAAACTTCCATGATTTCAACAGATTATAATGAAGACAAGCCTAAAGTTTTCGCAGCTTTCCTTGAAAAATGTTAAACTAAATTCATATGTATTTTGTTAGAAATATAAGTAGTGCATTAAAAAGGAACTAAATAAACAGAATTATGTTTGTGCTTCTGTGTAAAGTCTTTGTTCCTTCCTTAGAACACCGAGGATAATTTGGTCACACTACTTTTATATCAGATAACTTTTCTCTCTCTTACAGCAAAAATATATTTCATATTTTTTAGACAATAGAATTATGAGAGCAACTATACAAACTATTGAGATGTTTCTGTTTAGCTGAACTCTTTGAAGGAGAACAGGCTCAAGGACTATGTAGATTAGAACTGGTAAAACAGGGATTTTACTCTACTGACATTGTCAATGATAAAAGCAACTTGAACAAGTGCCTGGTGTCCTGTCATTACCAATTAACCACACTGAACTCCATGCCAGAAGGAAACTACATCTATTTGGTGATCAAAGGGATGTAGGGACTTGGAAAAAAAAATTGGAGTGAAACAATGTAATAAGGGTGGTCCATAGACACCACTAATGACATGAAAATCACTCAGTTGCAATTGCTTTAAGGAAGTGCGGTTTCAAAGATTTCCAAAGTGTGGATGAAGACTTATAACATAAATTAGTGTATCTGAATATTGAAAGAGCTATGAGGCACTCTGCTACTGCACATAAACAGGCTAATAGGGGTGGCTGATCTGGTTTTGTTCCCATATCTGAGAACTACAATAATCTCTGGAATTTCATTTCTTTAGGAATGTGAGAGTGGACTTAAGAAAAACTTGTATATAAAAGAAAACTCATCTTCAGAGAACACGGCTGGGTTTGTGTCACTGGCTTCTCTTTGCATCTCTACTTTCACAGCAGATTGCTTCGAACAGGATACAGGGATGCTGCACCTGCCCGAGCTCACGGCGATGTGCTTCGTTCCTGCCACGAGATGGAGCTGCAGAGTTACCGCATGTCTCTGCCCAGAGGAAATAACGCCCCGCAGGTGTCCGACTCACCTTGCCGAGGTAGTCTCTGTGGCATGTACATCACACCTCATCAGGCCAACTGAAATTGCACATTTTGAATGTCTCCAAATGTAGAAATCTATTATATAGTCTAATAAATGTGGACAGGTGCTAAGAATGATACAATCTAGCAGCAGGCTAGTCCTCCAGAATGGAAAATACAACAAACACCACTACTCTGGATGTACGACATTGAGTGTGAGTTGCTCTGATGAAATCTGAAGTGATGAAATCAGCAATGCTGTCCCCAAAGGAAAGAAGGGAAATTAGAGTGAAGGCAAATTTATTCCTTCTCCACCCTAGAACTTCCTGAACTTCCAGGTCAGGGTCTACATGAACTCTGATTTAGCAGTACTGTAATCTCCAGTTCAGGCCTGACTAAACATCTCTCAAGACAACAGAATAGGCAATGTAAAAGCAGGGAAATAAAAAACTCTGATGGATAGAAGCTTTCTTTTATTGTCAGTGCATTGCCTCACCCAGGAAGAGAATATATGATTGTAACAACAGCCATATGTTGATGGCATAGAGTCCACTGAGAGGGTGGTGAGGCTCTGGCACAGATTGCTCTGAGAAGGTGTGTCCCTGGAGATGTTCAAGGCAGGTTGGATGGGGCCCTGGGGAGCCTGATCTACTGTTGGATCTAGAGGGTGACAAACCTGCTTATTTCAGCAGGTTAGAGCTTAGTGATCTTTGAGATCCCTTCCAACCCAAGTTATTCCATGATTTTATACCAACTTCCATTTTCAGCCTCAATGTTGATGTTATTTGTAGAATTGGATCTCAGTCAAGCAACAGTCTCAGCCAGGAGAATAAGAAAAAAAATGGAGAGAAAAGTAATATAAAGAGAAGAAAGTTTAACTTGAAACAAGTAGCTCTTTTAATTAAAGATTGGAGAAAAAAAAAAGGGAGAAGGAAGACAAATTTGGGCATAACTTAAATATTTCATTATGCCTCCTTGCTACAGTTTTATGTCTTTTTATGTATAGATCAAAGTAAACAAACAGTTCCTTACTTATGACATATTTAAAATTTTATTTGATTCAGTTCTTTTGTTAAAAGAAAAGCGATATATAACATCACCTAAAACAGCTGTTAGTTTTATAACTGATAGTGTGACAGGAAGGAGATAAAATTGCCACCACATCTCACTTCAGTTAAGAGTTGGCTAATGAACAGTATTCTGTTTATGATTTTGTATCAATTGCATTTGAAGTACACAGTAACACAGACTTGAATTCTATCATAAGGCACATTCCATGTGAAAATGCAATAATAAATTGCCAGAGTGGGAGGGAAAAAGAAAGTTTCACCCTGTGATGAATCACAATGCTATTCATAAAGCAGCAAAGTATAACAGCACTTGTTCTAACAAAAAGAGACCTTCTTCTCTTAGGAAGGAAAATGGTATCTTTTTAAGAAACATAGGAAGCTTACAACATGGCAAACGAGGAAAGTAAGAGCCTGAGAGTCATAAGACCTAATGTTCTGTAAGAGGTTCTCTCTGATGAAGTCTCTTCAATGGGGAAATTATCTACAAATGTTGTGCAGTGAGGCACTGGTACACTGGTAGCCACTCAGTCATCAGAGAGCAAATCAGCTTGATATGAGAAAGACAGAAAAATATGATTTTAACTCAATATAAGATTAAATCAATTTAAGCATTTATACATATATATATATACTCCCTCACATCTATCATTTGTCTTTTTGTAATGGTGTTATCTATTTTGACCTCTATGAGGAAATTTCTTCGAGTCCCACCTTCCTTTAATCTGATTGAATGAAGTGTGAATCAAGTGACAGGATAACAATAAAGCATTCATTCCTCATTCCAGGTTGTAAAAAATCTATGAACAGGGGCACTGGGGCACTAAGAACACCATTTGCCAGCATTTTTTTTTCAGATTATGAAAAAATTAATGGACTACATTCCCTTCCTATCCTTTATTTCAGCTGTATGGGGTCCAGATCAGGAACTACCTTTACAAATCTCAACGCAAAACTATCTTCCAGTAACTGCTAGTAATTACCAAAGGTATCTGGCACAAAATGAGATATTGGGCTGCATATTTGAGCCTCAGCAATCTTCAGGAGGTTTAATTGCTTATTCTTTAAATAGAGAGCCTCTTCCTTTCTATTATTATTACTATTATTATTTTAAATTTGATTACTAGCATGATAACTGACAAAGACTCAGGACTGTATTATGACTGAGAGAAGCAACTATGCTGTGTTGACCCAAGTTTTAATAAAATAAATGTTTTTAGTTCACATTTGTCCCAATTTAGTTCACTTTTACTTTTTTTTTTTTGGTTAAATACTATTTTGTAAAACTCTTTAGTAACTAAACAGTTATTTTGCCTAACAGATATTTCATAAATGAACTAGGAATTAAAGTGGACCAAGGAAACTACAGTTAATTTAACGCAGCTCATACATTCATTTCTTAGCCATGGGGACTTGACTTTAAACTGTCTGAAGGTCAAGCATACAACAACTGCTATAGAATCCTTCAAGAACATGATCCACACGACACATCTGCTACTTCTTGCTTAGAACAATTCAACACAGTTAGGAGCCTCTCTCTAAAAAAGAGATGAAGATAAAGTAAACATGGCAAATGAATTACCCTTTTCCCTCTGGAGAGGTCATGTTTGAGGTTCATTGGCAATGCAAGATGGTGAAGCTTGTACCAGTGCCCACCTGCTAGGGATTAAACAGAGAACTACAGTTTCCAGTGCAATCAATGCCTAGTCTTTAACAGGCTTTAAATTAATCACTGGAAGCTCTGACAAGCCAATAATCCATTCATTAATGTGTGTTAATATGTGCCCTGTGGAGATGTCCTAACTGAAAAACAAAAGACAAGGCGTTCACATGTGTTGTTTGGAGAGAGATGGAGCAGAGAACCTTGAGTGCCATGGAGAGTGAAACGATTGCAAAAAGGGGTTTATTGCACGTCTCCCAGGAGGATGTTTAGAAAACAAAGATCCAGTACATTCTGCAACAATAAAGCAATTGCTTCTTGGCCAGATGCAGTGTTCTGGAATCGTTCCCTTTATTTAATTCAAATGGATAAACACTTTTTCCTGTGTGCATCAAGCAGGTGTGCACAGGTTCAAAAACGTTACAAAGAACAAGTTCTGATCCTCTGTTCCTCTGGATTTTTGGAGAATGAAGATATGAAGAAGGTTAACAATCAGGAAGTTAGATCCTAGGACAATAGCATTCTCTTCTTTAAACCTCACTAACCAAAAAGAGTGACCTAGCTCTGTCCATGCACAAGGATCACAAATCTCATTCTGCAAGACACAGAAATTTTGATGAAGACATCTAAAACTCCTTCACCACTTCACGTGGTCACTTAATGACTTATGGCAGCTTAGACTACGTCTTAGAGATACATGATATGAATGCTGGTTAAAGTAATTTTATTTTATAATAATTTGAAAGAAGCCTGCATAGGCATAGACATTCAACCAAAGATTGAGTGAAATGTGAGAACATTTGGAGACAGTTCAAATTCAAAGTTTTATCTTGATTTGGGGAATTTGTAAATTTGTTATTATTTTCTATTTTGGTTATGTTTTAATTAAACTGAACATTTACTGTATCAGCAAGTAAAAAAATTAGCATGTACTTATTAGTAATTAGTTTTAATTCAATCATTAAGAGTTTGCAGAAGCAGAAGCTTCCTGTTTGTCTATATAAGGATGATAATTTTCCTGACATTGATGAAAAGAAGACTGGAGAATTTGTTAAAACTAGATCACTAATAAAGTTCACTACAGACTTCTACTGAGGACAATTTTGTTCCTTTTTATCATCATTCAGTTTTGTGTATCATCTTCCAAAATAAAGCATCAGTTTTCATGGTAATGTCTTTATCCTTTAATAGAATTAACAAGCAAAAAATATCAAGGGTAATACGTACATTATGAAGTTGTTGGAAGCACTATAAAAGTCTTATTTTGGAAAATAGAAAGAAAAGAATAATAACAGCTTAAAATGTAATTTATTCCCTTAGTTTCCTACCTTCTAGCCAAAGCTTAATTTGTTTTGTAGAGACATAACTTAGCCACTGCCTACATCACTTCATGAAAAAAGCCTTATGAAAGCCTAAAAATTATGTCAATTTTTATACATTGTAGTTTTTATCTTTAAAAATGTGAGGCTTATTAACACATTTTTTGCATTGCCAATTGCCAATTGCTCTTATCTGTTTTGTTTGAGAGTTTTTGAACAATTTATCTATTAAAAGCAACAATAGACCATGACCAACCAAAAACAATCAAACAAAAAAAAATCATGAAAGTGAAAGAAAATGTTTTAAAAACTTTTTTTTGACATTTTGAAGATTTAAACTAGAAATAACTGAATAAAATACTCCCAGGATTAGATTCAAGTAATAAATTAATGGAATAATTCTGCTTCTCTTTCAGTGTTGACTGCAAAGATGTATTGATTGTAGTCAACACTGAGAGAAAGCCTAGTTACAAACTTAGTACCCTAAGCCAGATTTTCACATATATACCAAAAAATCTATGCAGAATTACTTTGAGTGGAGGCACTCAGGAAAACAGGAATCCATCATCAGCATTGGAGACTATGTGTTCGAATACCCTGTAATAATACATAATAATAAATATATATATATTTTTTTCCCACCAGTATTTCCACCTAAAAAGTTATGATGCCGTTATCTAAATCAGCATAGTGATATATCACAGTCTTGAAACCAGGACACTGTGACAGTGACCAGATGACTGTAACACTGTATTTTATACTGTAGTCTCTGTTTGAAGCCTAACAAGTTAAATTCTTGCTTTGCTTTCCCTCTGTATCAAATTAGCTGTGAAGAGTAGCTGTGATGTAGACATCTTTCCAGCACCCACTGCGGTGAAGACAGATGCAAAGAATCATTCATCTTCCCTGCAATCTTGTGTTTTTTGACTGGCTTCTCTGTACTCTGGAGGCCCAGCAGACCCACTGGCTTGCTCTGCAATACTTCTGATCTGTCAGGATAATTTAAAAGAGGATTTCATTGCCTTTATGCCTTCAGATTTTTTCTTAATCTTCTCTTATATCTTTCCTTTCAAACCTTACATTCCTTTATGTTAGCACCATTTGTTCTGCCTTTCTAGTATTTAAACTGGGCCATGTAACCCCTCATTCTTGCCCGTGTAGTTTTGCTGTTTTATGCCTTTGTGCATCCTTTCATTTCATTCATATATATTTATTCTCAGATATGTAAGAATCCCATATGTTCTCTGAGCAACTTCCATGATGATTGTTGGATTTTCATTTTCTAATTTTTCCCTTATATACTTTATTAAAATGCCCTCCTTTTCTATTTTGGTGCTATAAACCTGAGTCTTCATTTGATGCCATTGGAAAGTAAATCACATCTGATTACATTTATAGTCACTGTTTTTAAGCCCAAGACGGCCTGTGATACATTGAACAGAGTGATGTATGATGTGCAAGTTTAAGACTGTTTTTCTCCTTACATTCAGAGCATGCTGTTCCACATTCTGTCATCATAGCACTGGTCTTTTCTTATGATCCAGTCAACTAAAACATAATTCATGCTCATGAATAATAAAGCTGGAACTGTAAAGAGAATATAAATTCAGACAATGCCTTAACAGAAAGAGATGTAAAATTTAGGACAGGTACACTCAAAATATTTAAGCTTTGATTAGCAAAATCTTAACTAAAAGAGAAATACTTGTAGCAGCACACAGTGAATATAACAAATAGAATAGAATACTAGAAGTATTGTATTTTTTCTGCAATCCTGTCTCTTTTATATCTATATATATATGCATATAAGTGAAAAAAATGCGTTCTTTCTTTTAAAAGCAAATAACAGATCACAAATTTGTTTTCAGGGTACGGTGAAATCTTCAAGAGTAGGACAAGTACTGACATATTTAATAAATCCAAATGGCAATCTACAATGCACTTTTCATTTTCTTAAAAAGAACAGATACACCTGAGTGCTCTTGCGTAGCTGCATCACCACTGCTGAAGGACTCCAGGGAGTTTCTTCACTGAGCACAAAGTGGATACAAAGTGACAGGAAGAAGCATATTCAAAACAATGAATACTGATGTTCACACTGTTTAACTTCTTTATTCTCAGGTTCACACATATATTTGTTGGGTTATATATCACATCTGACAAAACTATCTGTGAACAAAGATTTTAAATGATTTGTCCATAGACAAACATGGTATGATAGTAATGGTGTAAATGGGTGATTGCTCTGATCATGGTTTAAATGATCAATAATGATAAAGGAGTTTACTCATTTATATCTTTAACTAAATATATACATATATATACATAAATAATTAATAACATGGATTTAAAACATAGTGAATAACAGTATTTAATTATACTGCCATTTGTATTTACAACAGCATAAAGCATGTGTAAAAATCCATCATGATAAAATAAAGACTTTTCTTCTAATCTTGGCAATGTGTAGAAATATTAAGTGTCTAAAGACAGCTCCATGGTTATTGAGTCTTAATGAAATAGCCTTAGTTCTAATTTTATATGATATTGTGCTAATTAAAGTGAAGCTATGTAATCCTGCCTAAATATTTCTCAGCAACATTGCTGTCCAATGCAATAATTCTCAGCACAAACTATCTTGTTAAAAAGACCATCCTTCAGTGGTTGAGGAGGATACATTTCTTGCTATAAATATTTATATACAGGCATGATTTATTTCCTTTACATTCTTTGAAGTTGTTTGTGTTCTCTGAATATCAACGCATCAAGGAAAGAAAGCAGTTAAATATCATTTTCCAAAGCAAACTATAAATGGATGACCCTCACTAATGCTAACCATAGAAGTGTTTCCATTACCTCCAGGTACCACAGCATAAAATATCAATCAGACAAAAAGACTGAGCCAGCTTGTACAGATAAATGAAACGGTATTTTCTTTTGAGGTACAAAGTTCCAAGAACTTTACATTTAGAATGGGAATTACACAAACAATTAAAAAAAAGATACAAGAAGAAAATATTTAAACTTAAATTATTTTAATTTGCTCTGGGTGAGTGAAATGAAAACCACCTGTGCCTTTTTGTTGTAGAAATCCCTGAAGACAGGTTGAAAACATTAAATAATAATGATAATAATAATTTCTTAATACTGTCAGAGTGCAAACTAAGAAGTGTTTGAAATGGAGACTGTATGCATATGTCACCTCCTCACTAAGAGCTGTTCCAATCACCAGTTCATCAAAGTCACTCCCATGTGAGTTTACTGCTCCTGTTCACCATGCAAGACATATGAGATCGCACAGGTCTTCAATACAGTACATTTCTGACCCAGGAGGAGAGATTATATTGCTAATGCTGAGAGGGGAGATGTTTGTCTCATCTCCTTATTCTCTTGAAGACAATACATTCTCATTTGTATTACCTGTCTACCAGTAAGAAATAATTCCTTCCTGTTTAAATGGAGAGATTCAAGAATCCTTTGAAAGTCAATTTAGAATTCAGCTGAAATCTCAATATATTTTTTTAATGTAGCAATTGTTTAAAAACATTCTGTTTCTTAGTTTTGCAGTCTGAAATCTGCCATTAATTTAGTGAGTTGAGTGGGAGAGAAAATTCCTCAGGTGTTCCTTATTTACCTCTTATTCCTATACTAATTATTTGCCTGTACAGTTTTGGAGAAAGTCTCATAGCCCAGGTCATTTTCCAATGGCACTACTGGTGCCAGTTGCAGTTAATTATTACAGGGACTTTTAATGATGTAGACATCTGTCCATTAAGAAAGGCTAAGACCACCAAAAAAATTATATTCTTCAGCCTACATATGGGAGCAATTTTCAGTGATTGGTGCAGTGAATGAAGGTAAAATGCTGATATGAACTGTTTATTTCTTTATCTGTATGAGTATCTGTGAATTGTGTCCTCAGATCTTTTAGGTTTGAAATTTGGGACAACAGTTTAGTTTGATCTTCTAACTAGTATATTTGAGCTAATAGTGATGAACATAAGTTATATTATAGACAAAAGGATCTGAAACACAAGATAAAAAGATAATTTTCCCGAAGACCACAGGAAAATTACCAGTGCTCTTTTTAAGGTGTATACCATTCTCCAAAGTCCCAATCTCCAAATCAGATGGTAAGAACTAGAGGGTGAAGTTAAGAGCAACTAATTAAAAGTTGTGGATAGTGTATGCCAATGTTTTTTAATCAAGATCAGGGTGTTTTTTGAGTATGTGTGGTTGTCAGTGACAAAGTATAATGATAATGAATACGGATAACTTCATTTCAAATTCTATATTGTAAAAATTGATATCATTAAGTATATCTGAAATTTGCAGACACACACAAAAAAAGACTTCACAGATAGATTTCTGTGATTTCATGTATTTAACGTGAAATTACGAATTTTTTATCTATGTGAAAATGTGCTTGTCGCTCATGAAATGCAGATTTAGGCTGAAGTTCGAGTAGTTTCCATCTCTACCCTTGTTCAAACTCATCCTGTGGTAAAGCAAGATTGTTTTTATTTCTAATATAAAATGTGATAATGGTAGCTCTTTTTTGTTTCACTCACATTATACGAGTAATATCACTTAAAAAAGTAAAGTTCTTTGTTTTGTTTTTTCAATTAAAATATATCAAAGTGAACCTTTTGCAAAGAAGATAAAATCTGAGTTAATGTGTTTGATTATATTCAATATTCATCTTCACTGAAATTAGTGGATATGAAATGGCAAACGAGTAGTCTACAGAACTGCAGTGAGTTATTTCAGCTTCCGTCCCACTTCTCTGCACTGCTTTTCTCTGATGCTCATCACCAAACAGCTGGGAATAGCAGAAAGAGGCTTGGTAGGGCTGAGCAGAAAAACACAAAATGTAGGGAGTGAGGCAGGACAAAGGAATAGATGTGCTTCCTTGTCCTGGCATGCAACACTCTTCTTCATCATTAGTATTTCCTTGTATATTAGAGTCTTTAAACTCTTCTCTATTTATTTCCCTACTTTTGGACTGCCATTTCTCAGCTGCCTCCTAAAAGTGCCATACAAATTCTGTTGGGATATGTGTGAAAGTGTTTCTAACAGGTGGCTGGATAAAAACAAAACAAAGGAAAAGATAAAACAAAAACAAACTAACAAATAAGCAAAAACAACAACAACAACAAAACAAAAAACAAGACACAGTAAATTCATTTTGAGAATGTCTGCTAATAACCCACGAATTGGCAAAGTTATTTTTGGTGCTAGTGTATTTCAACTTTGCTTGGGTAGCAAAATTTGTGAGAAGAGCCAGCCCTCAAAGAGATCTTTTTTGTTGTTTTTTTTTTTGGGGGGGGGGAGAATGAATTTGGGATCTAGATTAGGAGAGATGGATTTTCTGGTGGAGATACTGTCTCTCTCCTGCTATGTAGAATATAATTAAATCTTGTAGTCTCTTAAGGTCTGATGAGACGGACCCAACCTTAGGTGATATGTTAAAGTTCTTAAAGGGAGTTTTTAACAGCATTAGGAATATTATCCAGAACTTGGGTCCAGTGCCAGAGCTCTAAATACTAGATGTTTTCTTGACATTAGCATCCACTGCTGATGCACTGAGCATTCCCATATGACGCAGACAACAATGAATTCATAAATTTCAATGCAGCCCATAATACCATAATAGGTAGATACTATTAAGTCAGCAAAAATGTTTGAATGAAGAATTTTGATGGAAAGGTTTCATGATTCTTGAAGTCCAACTGTGATCAGATGGGAGAAATAACTTTTTTGTCATTTAAAACTTATTGTACACCTTTATTTTAAGCCCTATAAGCAGAAAACATTCTGTCTTTAATACAGCAGCAGATAAGGTTACTCCGTCTGGATTACAGGTATATTATGAGATTTATGTGTTGTTCATTCCTGGGTTATGTTTCAGAGTGCTTGCAGCATAAAAACAAGAAAGACAATTTCTTGAAGTCCAGCATTTAATTATAGACTTATCCAATAATCCATTTTTGAACTGACTCATCAGGCAGGCTCTGTCCAAAGGATTATTCCTAACTGTGCAGTTTTTCATTGGATTTAGTTTTAAAGGGTAATCAAAAGCTTTAAAAATGAATACAGGTCTAGAAGACTGTCAACAACAAGCTCAGATGTAACCATGAAAGCACTGATCATTAGTAAGATATATGCCCAGTCAATTGGTCCAGTGATTATCCTTTGCTATGTACTTTATTTGCTGGAGGCTTATTTTCCTTTTAACTTATATGTCTTTCTAAATAAACAAATATTTTTAATCTTTGAAAGCTAAGGATAACAATAGAGAAGTTAATCTTTAGTATATCCTACTGACATATAGGAATAACAATGCTTAAAACAGTAGTTGATTGTAGCATTGTTTAGTTCAAACTTATTTTCACCGTTTCTAATTTATTATTAATAATAAACAATTACTTTGTGGAATATAGTACAATAGCGCAGCCAAAAAAATGATGGGCAGAGAATCAGTGAGCAATAATCCACCAAAATAACCATTTGAACTTCTTTATTAAAATGATTTCAGTGTATGTCCATAAGGTAAATTACAGAACTCCAATTGTCAGGTAAGAATATGCCACTGTTTAAAACCAAACCACACTGGTCCAAAGACCTGAGAACCTGTAAAGCATATAAACCATTTCGATTTCTGAAAGTATTACAATGCTCCTACTCCTTGACTTATTTCCAGGACATAGATCCAGGGCTTTCTAAAAGGGAAGAATATGCATATTTTAATTCTTTATTTTAAGCCAAGACTAAGAGGTTTGTAGGAACATCTGGAGGACTCTATTTACCCTCTTTGCTGGACTCCCTGATTATTAAACATTGCAGATGGATGCACTATCTCTAAATTATTATCCTAATCCATTCTGAAGAGTGGTGGAGTAGAAATGTGACTTGGATTTCTCTTTCAGCAGTAACATCTCTCATATGCTCTGTTTGGTTTGATACTTACTCACATACCACCAATCCCAGAGGCCTATTCAACTTATAGCTTAAAGCCAAGACTGATAAATGCAAATCTACAAAATATAGATATTTCAGTCTGTCTGACTGGCTGAAATTAAAAAAAATATATCAAATGCCAATGTTGATTTCAACCATGGGAGACGAAATTACTGCTAGTCAAGAAGACAAAACAGAACAAAGTAAAGCCCAGACCCTAATGTGTCTCTTATTTAAGAAGTTCTGTTTTTGACCTTGAGATAAATTTGACATTAGCACGGAAGGATGATCACACACGATAACTTGATAGCAGGAACACAATAATATGTAAACAGTTTTTTCCTTCTGGGGACTACAATAATAAAACAGAATTTCATGCTCACGAGCTTTTCATCATTAGTAAGTGGACTGTTTGTATTTGTATGTTTGGCACACTAGTTCGTTTAGCCAAAAGTTTTCTTCTCTTTTCCAGAGAACTCACATCTGTAATAAAGTTTTCTATTGAGCTCTATAAAGACCTACACATACAGTTCAATAAAAAAAGGCATTCTTCCATTTGGGAAGTTATATTCTGCTGCTTAAAATTACCCTACAGTTTCACAAGTGAAAGGATTCCGTAGCCCTTAAAGATTTACTCTCTGGTATTATAAAACTCAGCTCTCGCTTACTGCTTATAGATGACTTTTAGGACTAAAAAGTCCAAGAAAACTTCTAAATAATTCCAGATTTGAAATTTGCATACAATGTTAAGATCCATTTATTCATTGGAGTTTCTACTGAAATTCCAGGATCTTAAATGAAAAAGGCTGTCATCCAAATTTATTTTAACATTAGAAATCTTGTGAAATCTTTAGAAAACAGCTTGCTTTGAGGTATTTTTGATTAAAAAACAAAATAGATTTGGAGTTGAAAACTCACAAAATACTGCTTTTATAGAAAAAAAAAAAACCCCGCAAAAAAACAACAAAAACAAATATTATACTTCCAAATCCAAATTTTAAACTCTTCCAAGCACACCACTAAATACAGCCTCATTTCACTGAAAAAGTACAGACGTATCTTTTTTAATTTTCAGCACAAGTAAAGACTTTAAGACTTTTTCCTGTACCTCTGTTTTGCTGAAGGCGATGTTGTCAATTAATGATGTGAAATGGTTACATGTGACAGGCTGAACATCAATGTCAAAATATGGAACATGACCTGGACTTGCAATGAGAGGTTCATTACAAGCACACTTAGCTGGCCTTTCAATCTTCAGCATTGCTTGGCACAATTCATAGTTCAAATCAGAATAAGTAAATATCCCTATACCAGTATCCCATGAGTCACTCTAAAGGGTTGAAGTGTTAAACTGTGCAGTTTGGTCAGCTCTGTTTTGAGTTTATTCAGTATTTGTTTAACCTGTGCTGCCAGAAACACTATAAATCCATCTTGTTCAATTTCACATGTTCTTTTTCATTTTCTAAGCCTTCAAAAGGTCAATACACTCATACTCTTCCCTGAAAAGATTGCCCTTTCTTACTCTGCACATGCAGGATCGGAGATGAGATGGGTGTGGGAACAGAAAAAAGCATCAGGAAATCAAGCTTGGATGAACAGCCAAGACTAACACACCTGTTAAAGTATGTGTTCCGGTTATCTTTCAGTAGCACATCCTCTGAGAATAAAAAAAACATGCTTCACATCATCCTTGTTAACTGAGTGTGCATGTTGCAATAACATTGCATCACAGGAATTAATAGTTGAGACAACTAAAATTAAAATATCAGAAAATTTGTTAAACATGCTATCTGCAATAATCTTCCTTCAGTAGGTGGTTGAAGAAGACACAAAGCTACCAGTTTGCTGGTAAATGGACTTTGGTTTGCATCTAACATAGCTGAGTATGGGCATCTGTAGCTGGGACCAACAATGCTGACCACAGGTTCTGCACGATTTTGCCTCTCTGATGGCCCCTCAATGCAGATCGGGCACTGAAATCTGTTTCTTAATGAGAACATGAATCTCATATGAAAAACTTCTGTAATAACAATTGTATTTCAGTGTGCTACATTAGGTTGCAAAGGTCAAGTAATATACATGGTTCAAAATCTCTAAAGTAAAGCTGGGCCAGAATTGCAACAGCGTATTCAGCAATTCTGAAATCCTAGAACCTCTGTAAAGTCAACCAAGGAAACTCATTCTCTGATACTGGCTACGAAGCTGATAAAAACAGCAATTACAAGGGAACAACAAGCCAGTGTTTAGAAATTTAAAACATCTTTTTTTAGATTTTTTTTGGATCAAGTAAGAATTTTCTATCAGAACTTTCAAAGAACAAAAAATCTAATGTTACTACAAATAGCAATCACAGAATCTTTCATCAGTATGGTTTATGTTAGTATAACCATGCAGAGAATCAGTCTTGGATTCTGACATAGTCACCACTTCATGTGTACACTATTAGGAAATAAGAAGTCAAAACTGAATTTGCCTTGAAGCTGTTTGTTCTTAGAACAGCTTTAAAAAAGACATTACAGAAGCCTCATACGCATAAATGGATGAACAGTAAAATAACATTTTGTTTGGTTAAAAATTACCTTGTCATAGTATTTAGAGATTTGTTACGGATTATTTTACAATAAATTGAAAAATTCAATTTTTGAAACCAAAGAAACCTTCAAATAAGTTGAAGTACACATGCTTATTGCCAAAACCAGCTTGCAGAAAAACTTCTTCAGGACTAGCTCATTTTTCACAAGACAATGCCAATACAAAAAATGCTTAGTACGCTAGAAATTAGTGTCTTTGTTCCAATATAACGGAACATTGAAATGGGAGTTTAAATTACATTTAAACTTCTGGCTCTGTATGCCTCCTTAATGAATAACGATTCATAAACCAAAAGCTTTTCTGTCAACTAGCTCAAGTGAAATAGAAAATAAAAATCAGAGATACCCTTAGTTTGATGTGGCTATTCTAGGGGAATAAAATAAGTCTTTGGTAGGCTATTTTGGATAAAGAGCTATTTACCACAACATTTACCCCATGGTGGTTCTCTTATCTCTGCCAATTCATGCCTGGTTTTCAAGAGGAAAAGAAGGAAAAGTAGTAAATGTAAATTGACTCATAGAAACTAGAAACTGGAAGTGTTTTTCTGAATGGTTTTAGTTTATCTCACCATATCTGCACTATGGTTTCATGAATGGATAAATTTCCCTTAATTCTTCCATGATATTGGACAAGTGTCTTAATTCCTTTCTGCCTCAATTTCTCATATGTAAAATAATGATTAATAGCTTCTTTCTTCAAATGTGTCCAAATGTAGTCTCTGAGAAAAGAATCCACACTTTTAAGTAGAGAAAAAAGACTTCAATTTGAAATTCTGTACCTGTGAAAAAAACAGTGCTTGAAATAACATGAATAATTTTAAGATAAATGCAATTTACCGAGCTAAGTATGAATTTCTAGGGGTATTCTGAATATTCTTTTGTGTACTATATTCCAGTATTCAGATATACCTGTTTGGGAAATGAAAATAATAGAAATATTATGACGTGTATAATTGTCTGTTCCTAGGAAAACATCACCCGATTGTACAATGAAATAAGACAGTAACAAAATTGTCTAGAGAATTTTGTTCTAGAGAAAAAAAAATAAAAAGTGTTGTTCCTCAATTTATCTCTCATGCAATTTTTTTTTTTTTGACATTTAATGCAACTTAAAGCTGTTTATACCACACAAGCTGCATGTATAACGTTGCAAGCATGCCATGCAGTTGTTAGGCAGCTTTGACATCTGCTCAAATCTGAAGGGTTTTCCTCCCATTCAAGTCTGCTAAAAATAAAATGATTCCTTGGACTCCTGAAGAAGCATCTGTTCCTCAGCAAACTCCTTTTTACCAACTGGTTTAAACATGCATCCTGAAAATTTGATAAGAATATAATACCTGATAAGGTGATCAGCAAAAAAGAGTGTAAGTTATGCATGTAAATACTACCAGGCTATATAGATTCTCACAGACTTTATTTAGAAATTCCTTAACTAAGTTCAGAAGTTGAATTCAGTCACAGTTAAGCTGGGAATACCCCGTTCTTTTCCATCCCAAATGCGTTTTTGACTCACAAGGAGTAATAAAATTTATCACGAGGCAGAGGCAAGCTCATGGTGCAGGGGCAAAGGAGATAGAAATGGAGTGTCAAGAGGCTGGGAGATGGAATTTGAATGGTTCAAAAACCATCTGTGAGTAAAAATAGAAAAAAAACTGGCACTCATTACCAAAAATGACTAAAGCAATAGAACTAATCTTGGCATCCTTCTAACACGATTTCTATTTTGTCTGACTCTGGAAAACCCCAAAATCAAAATAAACCTGAAGAGGTTCTAAGTAAGGGTCACAAATCTGTTCCGTCCCTGTAAGAATGAAGCATCTGCTCTTATTTATTTGTACATTTCCCCATAGTGTCTTTACATGAGGCAGAACACATCAGTATATTTTTTATCTCTTGCAATTAACTGTAAGTTTAACCTAGGGAAGAGTCAGAAGCTAAAGAATGAAGCCAGCTCCATCCTCTCATGAGGACTGAACAGTGCACACTGAAGGAAACCCTGTCCACTTCAGGGGACTACAACTAGATGGTCTTTAGGGTCCCTTGCAGTCTAAAACATTCTAGGATTCAGTGATACCTGGATGCTGTGATCATAACGTAGAAAAAATCCACTGCCACTGATGCAGGAGTGATTGCAGAAGGGAAAGCCTAAGGAGGCTGCTGCAACATGAACAGGACCTCAGCAATGCTCATATTGGATCTGGAGATACTTCATCTGGAAACTATCCTGGAATTGATAGACTTATAGACTTGCACTTTTATACCTGAAAACTCTGTTTTGTTTAGTATTACAGCTTAAAATCTTGCCTGGTTGAGGGAATGTAGTCACAGGCCAAAGTAAAAAAGAAATTCATATTTTTTGGTTGATGTGGAGCAGCTGATGAGAAGGTTGCAACTAAAGAGAATCATTAATGAAGCTTTAAAGTTGAAAAACTTTGCAAGACTCACTGCTCCCCAACTATTTAACCTGAAGATAATTAAAAAAAAATAATTAAAATCTCTTTAGATAAAACTTCAGACCAAAAATAGTACATAAACGCTGTACAGTGGGTTTGTTTTTATTGAACTCAATTAAAGTAGTTGTAAAAATACATTTACATATGTTCAGTAATTAATGCCATAAAGTAGTCACGCACAGACAATAGCAGGACTATAATTATGTCTCTCCCAGTCTGTCTGTGTAACTATTTTTACCATATAACCTTTTATTTTTTTTTCTCAACAATCAAAAGTTTTGCTTTTAATAGTTCTATTCCCAACTCATATTATTATGCCAAGATTTTCCAATAGTTCAAAGACTAATTATTCAGTACTCAGCTCTAACAATTCTAGTCTTTTTTCTGAGAGAACTTCTCTTGTGAAGCGAATTATAAGAGCATTTGCGATCAGTTTCTGCACTGATGTGTAGGCATCATTAAAGGAGTACACTATTTTCTGTGTTGTCCATGGTATTAAGTAGTTGATTTTAATACCTTCTTTCCTAAGTAGAATTACTCATAACTCAGAGGGCTAGATCGGAGTTGAATACAGAAAGCAGCACAGAAAAATCAAACACAAAGCTTCCAATTCAAATAGGGTGTTCAAAGGTGTTGAAGGGTGTTTGATATTTGACATATTTATTCAATGTTGCTCATGTTGGACTTCAGAAATTTCGGGCATAAATGGTAGGACTACTACAAAAATGAGGGCAATTATTACATTTTATTGTATTTTATTGTTAGCTGATAATTATTTGCTATAATATATCATTTTGAACTTAAACATTCATTGTAACAAAGCTATGTCTATAAATATCTAAGGAGCAGGAGGCAAATGGATGAGGCTGGACTCTTCTCAGCAGTGTGTGGCAATAGGAGATGGGGAAATAGTCACAAACTGAAGCATAGGAAGTTCTGCACAAATGTGTATGGGAATTTCTTCACAGTGCAGTGACAGAGCACTGGAACAGGCCACCCAGAGAGATATGGAGTCTCCTTCTCTGGAGATGTTCAAGACCCGCCTGGATGCCTACCTGTCTAACATGGTCTAGGGAGCTGCTTTGGCAAGGAGATTGATGGATCTCTGGAGGTCTCTTCCAACCTCTACAATTCTGTGATTCCGTGCTTCTGTGATTCTGTGGTTTTCACAATGTTCTTAAGGGACAAGTTTTCTACTAGTACCTAATCATGCACCTCGTCATTAGAAGGAGTGGCTCTGACATAGGATTTTGTCAACTGCAATGGACATGAGATATTAAACCCCCATATTTGACTACATGATTTTATTACAATTGTAATTGGATTTAGTTCAGATTTTCATTAATCAACTGACTAATCAAGACACTGAAGTAAATTCAAAACTGTCCCTAACATGTAAGTATTCATATCCACTATGCTTCTTTTGCTTTGTACTTTAATTCAGCCAGTTCCTTCTGGCTTGTTGTGGTAAGAATTTTCCTGCCTCTCAATGGATCATTTAAGAGGAAATTTTGAATTTTACTTGAGCGTAGAGCCAGAATATTTTGGCTTTCTGCTTTTGAACTGTAGGAAGGGAAATTCATTGCCACAGCTTAGCATGAGCCCAGCTCCTTGGCACTGAGTACCTTCCATACTACGAGCTGTATTACCACCCACACTTCTGTGAGCCAGGGGAATGCTCTGCTATTATGGGAGCTTTGCTAAGACTGATTTGCAAATACTGTATGCCTACAAAAATCAGGAAACCACTGTATCTCACAAAGGCCCAGAACTGCCAACTGATTTTGTATTTCAAGCTTAGTAGATTGGAGATTTCCATGCTTTATTGAGGTGGTGGAATTAAATGTACTGTGAAAAGTTGACTGTTCTATTATGTATATTATAGCTACTGGAGTGCTGCTGTAGAAATGCATAACAAATATAGCAATAATATATCTTTTCAAGTAAATTTCAGTAAAATTCTGTCATAAAGGATGTTTACATTGGTTTCTTAATGGATAATGCTTAAGAAATATTCCTTGAGAGATTAAAAAAATTACCAAGTTTCCAGTCTATGTTTATTATGTTTAAACTTCAACAGAGTTCAAAACAGACCCAAAAAGTGAATAGGACCTATAATTTGCAGTGAAAATGCCAACTCAGAAGTATGCAGCATTATTGCTAACCAGAAGGGTTGTTGTTTTCTCATTTGTTTTTGAATGTAAAAACATATAGGACCCTAGAAGAATAAAAGAACTCTAAACTATGCCATTGAAAACCCACACAGAAGGCCAATTCTAGAGCAGACATGTTACATTAGAAACAAAAACGCAGCAGATTTCTCATTTTTCTTTATCTACCCATTTTTCTTTTGTCATTTTTCCCTGTGCATTTGGCTTACCCTGAGGCCTTAAACATCTGGCAAGAGTCATAAAAGCTTTAATGAGTCAGAAAAAAAGTCAGAAGGCATTTGCAACTTGTAAAAGCATCCTCTTGATTCAAATTGATGGCATCTTTGTAGTCAATCTGCTAACTGGCTCATATTCAACACCAGACTGACTATTCAGACAGAATTCCCCACTGTGGATATTGTTATTCCAGCAATAACAAGAATGTTCCATGAGCATCTAATAATAAATACAACTCTCTCTCTTACACACATATATGCATCCACTTTTTTCAACTGTTTTGTTGCACAGACACTAAACTAGCACTTCAGATGATGTAAAGTGGTGTGTTTCCACGTTGGCTTATTTATTCATTTTTGGTGACAGTCTTCCCTGAAAAAGTACTGTTAAATTATACAGAAATTTCATTGGTTTAGGTGGAGCCACTCTGAATTTGTGTCTGCTCAAGTGATCAGAAAGCATTAAGAATTTTCTGTCTTTCTGTGAAACCTGTGAATAACTTTCCTATATTTGAGGACACCAAACTATTTATAATTCCTTTGCAAAATATGTGATATTTTTTGTTTGTTTTTGAACATGGAAGATGGTAGAGTTCATGAAGGAACAAATATGAATGAAGAGACTTCAAATCAAAATGCCTGCAGCCTTTATTGAAGGGAGAAAGATGAGAATTGATTAGGTGCCCTGAAGTCTAAAAGTTTTTATATTTCAATGACAACAAATATTAACATTTTGAATTCATTGCTTGATGCAGCACCTCATTTTTAATGTGATAGAAATATAACTAATTTCTATGATTTATGTGTAACAATAAAATTCCAAGTATGATGTTGTCAACATATTTCTCATCCATGTGAACCAGCAGTGGTGACACATTTTTTGTATTGCACTATAAATAAATAACTAGAATAATTTTAAGTTGTAAAGCATATACTTATTCACATATTAGTTATAACATGTATTTTTTATACAATTGTTTCATTTGTCATGATACCTGTAAGGTTTTTTTCACTAATAAAATCTAATGTCATTTCTGTGCAATTAACTGCTTTTGTTTACCAGTTTCCTTAAATAAAGCTGTTACAACAAATAGACTTTTTATAGATAATGTCTTAGCAGCTCTTCTTATATTATATTTCAAAAGAGTTCGCCTAATCTGAAGATAATATGCCCACAATATGAAGGATGTTTTAGAAAAGGATGTCAGAAAAAAGCTGCTGTGTGATAATAGAGTATTAACATATGTAAAGCTGTAGAGAAATATAATATCTGTAGGTTAGAACCTCTTAAATTATCTGTGGCAAATCCACACCAGAGCCACCAGCTGCTTAGATACTTAGACCTAAAGAGAAAGCATACTCTAAACTACCTCAAAGCAATTAATTGAGTGGTCAGCCTCTTCTCCTGCATAACTGCAGATAGGACTAGAGGGAATGGCCTTAAGTTGCACCAGGGAAAGTTCAGGTTGGATATTAGGGAGAAAATTATTTTCATTAAGAGCAAACAGGTGCTGGTGCAGGCTGCCCAGGTTGGTGATGGAGTCACCATACCTGAAGGTGTTCAATAAACACTTAGATGAGGTACATGGTTTAATGGAGAAATATGGGTGATACAGTTGTACTAGATGATCTGGAGGTCTTTTTCCAAACTTGATGCTGATTCTATTATTCTAATTCTTGCTCAGATGTTATATAAAATAACAATTTTTATTTATTTGTTTGTTTGTTTTTGTATTGATAATTATTCTGTTGGACACTGAAGGGTATTTCAAGTACATGAGATATTTACAAACAAAAACAAAACAAAACAAAGCAAACCCCAACAGAATAATATCCATAGACCTGACTCCTGAAAGTCAGTAACGTTTTTGAATCTGTTTATTAATCAGTATCTGAAAGCACCATTTATTTAAGTACATTGACATTCTTATTTACTACACTATTATTTATTAACACCTTTATAGGCTAAGAACAGGAAGGAAACTGACCATTTTTAAACAACAAAGCATTATGGTGAGTGTTTGTGGGAACAAGGAAGATTAGATATTAATTGGATATGCATTCCTGTAATTTAATGGGTTTTAGACATCTATTCCTCCTCCAAGCAAGGAAACTGTATGAATTTATCAGATAATCATGTAATCATTTGATTTGGAGACCTGATGAGTTCATCTAGTTTAACCTTCCTGCTTATTTCTCAGACTTTTTATGTAGGGTTAAGATCTGCTTTTAAACTTCTGCATTAACAATGCACTTTTCTCAATAACTGATAAAAGGTGAGGGAGAGAACAGAAAAAGTTGGAAAAGCTGGATAAGTAACTTGAATCCAAAGCAATGTTGAGTTAGAAGGAACAGAGAGACAACATACATAAGGTTTTACTATACATGGAAGGAAGTTCAATTTTCCTTACCAGTGCTCTCTGGAGAATAATTTGTTTATTATTTCTAAAGCAATTAAAAAAATAAAATATGTGCAGCTTTTTTCCTTCCCAGTAAAATATTTTACAAGTTTTGTAAGTCCGTGGACTGTATTTATCATCCAATATATGCACACTATATGTTCCATTAGGGCATAGCACTGTGCCCAGATTTTACAGACACTGGCCAACTGATGTACATCCTGTCATGTGCTATTGCTTACTAATTTGGAGGAAACTGGAGCCTGTGGGCTTTGATTTGCAATTCCCATTTTTATACTTACAAAATTGTCTTTCCAGTCAAACAGTGCACATTTTTCTGATTTAGAAAGATGTTTTCAGAGGTAGGTCACTGTTTTCATGTCCCCTTTGTGTGAGTTAAAATGTTCAGCTGGGACCCAAATACTAAAAGTTGTTAAGCATCTGAAGCAAGATGTTGAGAACTCTTAAATTCCTACTCTATCAAGTTAGATTAAATGGTAAACAGCACTCAAATAGTCAAAACCCTGATTTCAAATTTCCTTTTAACAAATAAATGGTCCCCAGAAAGCATTTCTGCATTCCTTTTCATCCAATTTTCCATTGCAATTCAAAAGCAAATATGACTTGTTTGTTATAACAAACTGATTTGGAGGTGAACCAAAAGATCCACTCTTAAATGGCAATCATTAAACATACAGCCATGAATTATGAAGTGAACTTAATATGATCCTGTCCAAGGAGGGACCTAAACTATTGCAGTACTAATGTCACATTGCCCCTCCTGCCCCAGTATTGCAGAACTGACATAAAACAGCTTGGAGCAAGCTCCTATTAGACATTAACAATTTGCCATGCAGGTTAGATTCCTGCTAGATAAACTCAGTGTAAAAACACTCCATTTACTTGGTACCTTGTTTTCTAGAAAAGGAAGTTAGTAAAAAGCCACAGAAATCCAATATGTGAAACATTATGTCAGTCTCAAGAAATTCCTCTTTCCCCCAAGTGTGTTCTCCTATTTTATATGTTTGAAAAGGAGATGCACACATTTCTGGTGAAAGAGTTCAATATGTTTCAGTGAATAACAGGAATGGATAAGGATACACAGCACAATCATCTGTGAAAATCTGCTTATTATATATATATATGTATACTGGTCAACGTGCATGTATACGTACACCAGTTTTAAGCCTAATGTTTCACTCCTTTCACTTTAATGCTATGAAGACATTTTCATTAGTGCTAAGAATTTAATCTATGACATTAGCAGTAATATTTCTACCTTTTATACCTTCTCATAGAACTACTGCTTTTCAGTATTTTATTCTTATTTTTACTCTTGTTAGAGGTCTCCTTTCAGTCTTAATAATCCAGATTTTATTACTTAGTTCTCCTTTGTCCTTTATTTTACGTGTCCCAAAAATCTGCTTGCTCTTTCCTCAGTGCACTAAGGTGGCAAATTATTGATAGAATGGACTAACACATGGTCCACACATTTTTTTGTTTTCATACAGAAGCAAAGCACAAAACAAATTGCACTTCATTCAGTAGACTACTATTTACAGATGTGGCATACAAGCACGGAAAGTATGGGACAAAATACGTGTCTTTCCCAAAAGTGTATGGATGGAGATGGCTGAGAGGAGGTCCCATCTCTGTTTATAAGTGCAGGAGTCAAGTGGATGGGGCCAGGATCTTTTCAGCGGTGTGCAGGGTCAGGGCAAGGGGCAATGGAAAAAAAAACTGCAACACAGGAAGTTCCATAAAAAGTTATTTACTCTGGCACTTTATTAAGTAGCCCAGTGAAGTTGTGGTGTCTCCTGCTCTAGAGATATTTGGGACTCACCTGGTCATTTACCTGTTCAACCCACTGTAGGGAACCTGCTTTAACAGAGAGATTGGACTTGATAATCTTCAGATGTTCCTTCCTACCCCTATGATCCTTTGATTCTTCTGAATGCTGTTTCATATGATCTAAGTAATCACGTACAAATCTTGTAATGGTTTGTATAAATTCAACCTAACACTAAATTCTAAAAACACAATGATGCATTTGTGTCAGCAATTTAAAATGACTTTTCTAAATGCTGTAACAGATGAAATATATCATAGAAGAACATGTAACTACAAAGATTAAGATAAATTAGGTTTTCTTTATCTCTGATATGGAAGAACACTTGTTCTCCTCATATGCCAAGCCCAAACGATGATTGCTACTGTCAGTAAAGTCTTGCATTCAAGGGGCATTGGGATTAGACAAAAATCACTGTTTAGTGAATTTACATGGAAGTCCAACATACATAACTGAAGACATAGTTAGTGAAATTAAATTATTGTGTACATACATATTGACCAGACTGTAATACTTAATATTGGCCAAACCACTCCAAGTTATTAAACAAAGCATCCAAAATCAGAACTGTTTTTTTTTTTTGTTTGTTTGTTTTTGTTTTTTGCAGCTGTATATGTAAAACTTCAAATGAAGCCCCAGATGTTTAACTCTTATCCATTGTTTGTGTATGACAGTAGACATTATTATTAAAATGAGATAGTTTAATTTTATTTCTTTTAGGAACATATATTTTTATGCATCCATTCTATATTCCTCATCATTTCTCACTATCTGGAACAGCTTTAGTTGCCTTTAGCTGTTTAGACCATTGTTGAATGTAATGCTGCAAAATCAGCTCAGTTTCATTGTTCTGTTCTATCTTGAACAAAATACAATTTGGAAAATATAATATGAAAATGTGCAGCTGACAAGTAGTCTATGAGTTAGAAGGTACTTAATGGAACTATGTAAAAATGGCACACAGCTCTTGTAAAAAAAAAAACAGAAGCCTCAACAGCAGACCACTTCTTCCTGAAAATAGATTGATGCAGAAAAAAAATACATCAGATCAGTGTTCTATATCAGGCTTCACTCAGTTGACTACTATACTTCAGTAACTTGTGTAGAAAATTAAACATTACAGAGATCTTGATCAGTGCACTGAGCAAACTTTGATCCACAGATGAGATATTCAGCAAAAACAGGATGTTATATATAATATAGTTTGTCAGAAAAATATTCTGATGGAGCAGAATAGGAATGATGAAGGAAGAACAATTCTTACAGGACCAGTTCCATACTTGAGTTTAATTTTTTCCTGAATACAGGTAATCAAGTTGTGGGACAAGTATCTTTTCTCTGCAGATTTTCCTTCAGTTGAAATCTGAATGCCTGGATAGTTTGTGAACAGAATACTGTTTCTGTAAGTGCATTTCAAATAAATTTTAAGAGAAAGTGTACAAGAAATGATAAGAAGGAAAGCCATAAAATGACTTATAAGAACAAAAAGTTAATCACTGTGCTGTACATTTATGCCATGGCACAAGATCAAAGGAACTACTCTTAACATGTTTGACAAGTTTATCTATCTTGGTAGCATTCTCTCCAAACCAGCAGCAAAATGATGATGAAATGTTTATCTGTATTACTAAAGAGAGTTCATCTTTTGGTCAGTCACAAGCTTATGTTTGTTGTTTCCTATGGATGGGACTGCTCTAATTACTACTCTTCCGTGGTTATCCTAGCCTCTCAGTTTTGTCACAGCTGTCTATGAAAGGCCATTGATATAAAATTGAGTAACTATATAAAAAACACAGGTACTATTTGCATAAATCACCTCAGTACTACTCCAAAGTGTCTAATTTGCTGTGTCTAGGTAAAAAGACTGGAAGGAAAACTTCAGGATGTCTTTGCAGAATTTTTGTGGGCAGTTTATATACAGCAGAAAAACACCTTTAGGCCAATAAAAGCACATTTAAACTTTCCTGAAATCCTTCTGTAAATTTTTGCAAGACATTAGCAGTATCTGGGATAAAACGACTTTCCATTAAAGCAAAATAAAGAGGTAGCATGCTAACAGTTCTGCTCTGGAGATTCTAGTAAATTGTATGACCGAACAGGAGCCAGAAGAAAAGTGTTCAGATCAGCCAAAATTCACAGATTAATGTATGCAACAATATATGTTCTGGAACATAGAAAATGGACAATAAATAATATGAATATAAAAGCTATTTTTGCTACATAGCAGAAGTGGAAGGATGGTATAACAGTTAGGTGTAAAGAAAGCTAATTTACATATCACACATTGCTGTTAATTAGTGTACTTATGTGTTCCTTTTTTTTTTCTTTTCCTACAGTTCACACAGCAATTACATTTATCCAAATTCTGTCTTTAAAATCTGGTTTATTTTTCTCTCTTATTTACAGCTGCGTTTTTTGAGTATCATTATAGCAAGAAGAGCGTTTCAGAGCTGTAATACTTTTATCACTCTTCTAGCAACCCATATCTATTTTATGTCCCTTGCCCAGACATGCCAGCTGTCTGCAGTTTTAATGTGAGCTGTCAGAAACAGGGGCTGTGGCCATTAATTATTCTGTGAGAAGTTTCATTGTTGGTCAATAAGAAGACCATGTATTTGTGAGTTTAGCATCTCTAGGGAGCACACACAGACCTTTTTCCCATTGCAGCTGTATTTGAGGCAACTCCAAACATCTGTAATTCAAAATCTCTTGCTGCACTTTCTCCCATTATGAACCCTGTATCCACTTGGTGCAACTGCTGGGATACATAGAAAGAATAGCACAAGGTGGAATGTGGACAGTACTTACTGACACACTTTTTTTTTTTCATTTCCATTTTCCTAGAAGATATGTAGTTCTACAAATAGATCTGCGCTCTTCCAAGGTTCAGACATATAATTAGATTTGAGTTTAGCTTGTTTTAATTAGTAATGACTCTGGTAGGAGGGCTTCAAGGTCTGCTGAACAAACAGCTGCAACAAGCTACTCAGCTCCATTACAAGTAAGAACATGAACTGTCAGAGCACTCAAAAACTCACTGACTATACAGAGAGCTCTTTATTCACATATGAGTCTGATCTAGTATGGTAAAGTATGAAAAAGTGAACATAGCCACCGTATTCCTTGTATCATCCAAACCTGTATTTTTTCAATCACTTCTGTTGCTTCCATTACATTTATTATTTGCAGCTGTGAGATATGCGTTGAAATATTCTCTATTTCTTTTCCTTTTTTTCTTTTTAATTAAATGAATGAAATCCTTAGCCATGTTTTCTTGTTTTATTTTTTCCATCTTTAATTATAATTTTTTTCTGTTTCACAAGTAGATTTCTTGTAATAGTCCCTGGAAATTCTACTTAAAATTTCTTGTTTGAGTCTCATTGAAGTAAACAGAAAAAAAATTCCTTTCTATCAAAGACTCCTAGATAGGGAGGCAGACATCAAGTAACAGATGAGCAAAGAGCCAAGTGGAGGAAGGAAATGGAAGGACAGCAAGCTCTCAGAACAGGTGTTGCTTCATAAATTGTCAGACAGTTCAGTGATAAGAAGATAGGACCAAGTAAGGACTATATTCTGGTTTGTATTTCAGCAAAATAATTAGAAAATAAAATAAATCTCTTTTTAAGGGTGTTCATTGTCATGTTTTAGTGATGGATGCTCTTCTTAAGACCTGTGAGCCCCTTCTTCACTACACAAGTGAAACCAATGATTTTGAAGCTATAAATGTTATGCAGTGGTAGATATATTGTTTTATTTTCCTGGATTATCTAGAAAATAGGTATTAATTTCTATGAACAACATTAGAATTTTTGTTTCTAGATACATTTGGAACAAAAGTAATAAAACAAATCAGGCTGGGAGAATGAATTAAGAGCAAATTATGTATTTGGAACACGGAACTCTGACAGATTGGATGCTCTTTCTTGTTAAGTTATTTTAACACTGGACTATAGAGTTAGCATATTCTATTTTTTCATTCCTAATGAAGGAGTTCTCTCTGTCACAATAGCTCTTTATAATGGAACCACTTATTATCAAAAAATTTTTTAACTTCAAAAAATACCAATTATAATAGCAATTATTTTATTGTTAATAATAAACTTCATCATGTGGCAAACACGATCCTTTTTAATGGACAAAATTTCTCTCTTAAATTTGTTGAAGAGACTGGCAAGCTTACCCCATACATTTCTTTGAATACTGGATTGTGATAGTTATTTGGATATTCTGTTCTTAGAAATGAAAAAAACAGATAATCATTATAATCCCTAGTCTTCAGAAGATTACTATAAGAGACTGAGTTATTTTGATTCAGTTTTATTTATAAAATTTATTGTAAGCCAATCAGATTAATTATAAATAAAATTCTTGTGAAATAATTACTAAAGTAGGAAAGTATAAAGTTCTGAGATCAGGATATTTTTCTAGTTGTTGCTCTTAAAAGATGACCATCTCTTGATCTGAGTGTCTACCCTTTCTCCATCCTCTCCATCTATATCTTATTTTTTTTAATTCCATATCACATCATCAGTCATTCAGGTCTAAATTGTTAATCTTCACAATTAGTTAACAGAGGAAATTCCTTCGCAATTAAAATGTTTAAAATGTCTCCAGCATTGTAAATGGAAATGCTGTTTTTGTTTTTGTTGTTTTCTGTGAATAAAGAAAGATATTTACAGAAATAGTACAAGAAAAATGAAAAGCTAATTCTTTTTTAATTGTAGTAAAAGTTACTTCACAAATGACAAAGTGTGTATATTCCTATTTCTCCCTCAGAAATGCCAATGTGCCTGCCTGATCAATAACCTCTGTGGATTCCTGGACAGCAGCATCAATTATTATACTGTTCCCCAGTGCAAAACAGCTGCTGATATGATGATTTATTAAGCAGCATGGCTACTCTGGATAAAGACAAAAGGCTTTATTCTTCTCTCATTTTCCCATACATGAAACCAGAAGAATTTCATTGACTTCAAAGGAGCTACTATTCCCACTTTAATGAATGAGACAGATCTGAATCATGTTAGAGTCCTGTATGCTGACAGGTTAAAGAAAAGTGTATCCATTACACAGTTAGTATTCAGAACAAAGCAGATCTGACTACTCATGAGCTCCTCACTGGGATAAGCTGTTTATTAAAGGAAGAAAGATGTCAAAAAGTGAGCGGATGAGAATATCAATAATATTTCCTCATTAATCATTTAGAAGGTCAGTCCTTAACACACACTGTTGTCATTCTTAAAATGCACCAAAATCAACTAAACGAGAATACCCTTGAGGAGATGGTAACTCAATCAGCAGCAATAAGAGTCCCTACAAGGCAGGTGTTTCCTTATGCTTCTGTTTTTAAATTGTGACAAATGATTTATGCAAATAAAAATGACAAAACTAAAACTGACATCTGAGAAAGAATTTTTAATTTAAGAGTTAAAAACTGGATACGTTTTTCATTCCAACTAATAGTCATGGGGAAAAAAGATCTTCCAAAGTCTAACCCAGCCCATTTTCAGCTAAGTCACATCTTTTCTTTCACAAAACATTTCACAGAGCTCCAAAAAGGGAGGATAAATTACATTATCTGAAAAGAGGAAACAGAAAGGCAATTAAGATTAGAATTTCAGTTTCCACATTTTAACAGAGTCAAACAAAAGTGAGCTGGTCTTCATTAATGAAGATTATAGTCCACTGGGAGAGAAGGGGTAAAATATTTTGAAGATTTAGGATATGCTTATATTCCCTGCTTTGGTTTCTTAAATAATATTCAGCAATTAAATTACGTGTTGATGGGACATCTCTGCATGTGTTTCATAAAATTAGTGACTAGTAGCACCATCAAAGCTGGATGGAAGCAATAGCTGTAAATTACCATTAGAAAGTATTTTAGTGTTTTAGGATGGATACAACTTTTTTCTTCGGATGAAGTATATTCACAAAATGGGATACAAAACCTGGCAGAAATTGAGCTTCCTGAAGGGCAGAAGCAGAACACCACAAGTTTCTACGTGCCATGATTTTTATCTTCTTTAATGCCCTGCTTTTGCAGTTTCCTTTACTGATACACGATAATAATTTGAAAAAATTTTCTTTGAAAAGTTTCATTGTATATGGAAAAATTCATTTTAATCTAAGCCTCTATGAAAATGTTTTTTCTAGGTACCTTGATAGTGGAGAAGATGAGAAACTGTAGCTTCCCATATATCTGTCTTTTCTAGGATTATTCTGCCCTTTTTACTTCAAAATGGAGACTAGATATTTGTGAGAGTAATGAAGAGATAATTTGGACCCGTGTGAAGGTCAACCAGAGTATGTACAATATAAATTCAATAAATAAGTGTGATCATGAGAGGGACTGTATGTTCCCAGGAATTTAAAACATGTCTGCATTGGGTACAAATACCCTTTTTAGAATCTCTTACAAAGTTGGTCTTAATTCTCTTTAACTAAATGCAGTGCTATTTAATTTAATCAAGCTATTATGAACAACAGTAATAGCAACAAAGACAGTGATGAAATTTGTGGGATAAAACGATTAAATATCTATTTTGCACTAAAAACAAAAATTAACAAATAGTTAGAGATTAAAAATCCCAAATTCAGAATGAGTTTAGAAGAGAGGGTTAAACCAAACACAGGGAAGCAGGATTGTGAAGAAGAAAGTCTTCAGGAAATGCAGCTTTCACTGAACTACGGAAAAGTAAGAGGACAATTTGTTTGGTATGACTTACAGATTAATTTGTTAATACTAGAATAGGAATGCAGAGATGGAAGTAGAATCTGAAAGACCGATGAGCATTATGATCTTTCCCAGTGTATTGCAATTATAAGAATCATGTGTTAAAAAATGTGGCTGGGTACACACCACACAAACAAACAAACAAAAAACTAACACCAAAAAAAAAAAAACCTAACAAAAAAAAAAAACAAAAACAACAATCACGGAGTAAAATAAAAGGCTTTAGTTAAATGATTTTACTTCATGGTCTATAATTTCACTTGAACTACAATGGGAACCAAGTTAATAGAATGTCTCAGGAATGGTTTCAAGAAATCCTTTGCTGTAAGTGTTGAGAAAATTGTTAACTAGATGATATTTTTAATGACAATATTCCACTGAAACATTGCAGTAAATTCATTTATTATCTCCCTTTAGATTCAAGTAATTACTAGAATTCTTTATGATAGTCAGTGAAAAGAAAGGTTGTAATAACAATGCAAAAATGACAAATATTCAAAGAATGACGAGGGAGAAATTAAGAACCAGCAGTTCTACTTCAGCAGTAAAAATGGTAGAAGACACTCGTGGATTATATTTTGTAAAATGCTTAAGTTTTTGTGAGCTAGCATCTCAGACTCCTTTCATAGATAGCAAAGATAAGTGCATTCCCTCAAAAGGCACCTCATGTAATCCCAAGATATATGTCTACATGAGGCATGAAAAATCAAAGTCTGTCTATTGAGGATCTCTTCTTTGACTTTAATGGGACTACAGGAGGATTAGCTCAGATTTACAGAAATTTATGCTATAGAATGCACCAGACAATATCTTACTGAGTTTTATAGCTTATTTTTGCAAAATCTTTACCTAAAAATTGGGTCTGCTTGCTAACTTTAAGTGAGAGATGGTGATTCTCATGCTATTTCTCTAGGAAATGAAGGCAGAGTTCCTCCTTTCTTCTGAGGGAAAGATCTACAAGTCCATTAAGTCTGAGTGCTGCTTAACTCTGCAGTGAAGCATGAAACATCAGTGTCTTTTTTTTTTTTACTTGTTTAAACAGAAG
This sequence comes from Cyrtonyx montezumae, assembly GCF_038088225.1. Lineage (NCBI taxonomy): Eukaryota > Metazoa > Chordata > Aves > Galliformes > Odontophoridae > Cyrtonyx > Cyrtonyx montezumae. The sequence goes on from NW_027072034.1 coordinate 153,150,383, forward strand.
CACGAAGGTCACATAGGAAGTCTGAAATAACTTCGCAGAAGGACCTAAACTTGTCTTAACCATTCACCCAACACCAAACTCTAAAGAGAGAAAAACAGATTTAATCCAGTAAAACTGTGAGAATTGCACTTGGATAAATGTACTAAGTTCCATAATGTATATAGGCTTTCTCTTATTGACAATGAGGCATAAAGAAATCACATACAAAAACTAGACAAGATTAAATGGCCTATCAGCAGTAATTATCCTCCTAGGCACAGCGCATGAGTTTCCATCTCATCAACCTTCTGCAATTTGCCTTCCTCTAGCAGAAATAATATCATATTAATGCTATGAAAACTATTTTGAAAATCTAATCATAACCCCATTATAAGCATTAGTGCCTCTCTTTTAGTAACACCTTTCTTATATTATATTTGATAATACTAATGGAGATGAAGTTTCAATGTTAACAACCACATTTTCTACTGATTTAACTAGAATTGTTCCTGATTGTTATCTCATTATACATGTTCTACACTTACTTCTCTACAGAAGTTCAGTGTTAAACAACAAGTTTAATTACTAAAAGTAACTAAAGACAAGATCTGTGTGGAAGAGAAAATTACACTCTTCATGATTAAAGATTTACACAGATAGAGGAACACAGTGGCAGCTATAAAAAAAATAAATGCAAAATATGGTTCAGGATCTTACACTGCTTTTAGTTTCTAACCTACAAGTGAACTTTTATCTTCACCCACAAAACTTTTTTTCCATCAGCTATATTCTGGGAAAGTTAAGAGATATCTCCTTTTTAATCCATGAGTGATCAGATTTGTTTCTGAGAGTGTAAAAGCTTTATTTCTCTAAGGATGTGTGCTATTTATAAAGAGAAAAGGACTGATGCTATACAGATATTTTCTGACATATTTTCCTGCTCTAGTTTCCTTTCAGTAAAATGTAATTTTCTGCCTTTTACTGAACATCCTGAAAAGGAAATAGAATTATAGATCAGTAAATCAAACAAATTGCACTGAGTAGCCACCTAGACTAATCTGAGCATGTACTGTATAATTAGAAAGTAGATGGAATAAAGAATGATGAAAAGGAGTTGGAAGTACAATGAGGTACATTAAGAAAGTCTTTTCTTGTGTTGTGTGGGAACTTAGGATGTTCTGTTACCTGAAGCCCTGTCACCAAGTGGTGAGCCCTCTGTTCCAAGATGGCAAAGCCATGGATGTAGCAGTCGTTAGTTAGCTGGAGGTTAAACTCAATAGAGAAATAGCAAAAGTTCAAGTAAAGACTCTCCAACACCAGCTTGCTTAAGGGATGAAGTGCTCCTTTTCCTGAACAGAGATAACTTTGTCCTACTGGCTGATAAGAGGCAAAGGAGGAGAAGGGGGAGGGGAGGGGAGGGGAAGAAAGAACAAACTCTAAAAAGCCAAACCAAACCTTATTTTTTGACATTATTTCCTTTCCACGTATTACTCTACTTCTTATACTTATAGACTACAGTCTTTGAAATAAGGACTATATCTTATATGTTTGAAAAATACCTCTCTGTATCTCTTAAGCACTGTGAACAATAGGGATCATTTCTAAATTCCAAAACCTGAATCCCAATGCATGAATAGCAGACAATTTAGGAATGAAGTTTTCAGATAACAAAAAAAAGTGCTTGATATTACTTGGCTGGCATTAGATGGCTCTATCATTTCAGGCCTTGAGTTTTAAAGCACATAACACGGGAAAGAAGATGAATATATATTCAGTGCTTAATAATTCAGTAATTTGATAACTATTTTCCTAGAATTTGGCTGCATCATATCTACACAGCACTAAGAAGCTCATTCCCAAAACATGCAAGGGAAGAGCTAAGATTCTTTCTCTCCTGACACAGTATATACCTACTTCCTTTCCTGGAATAATATTTTTCCTATACCCACTGCAGCTCTGCCTCAGAGCAAACTAAACTATTTTTTTTTTTTTCTCAGAAAGTGAGAAATTATACTATTGTTTGTGTGACCTTAAAAACTTATTCTGTGTCCTGTCACAACTTCTGAACAATGTGTTAAGCACTGGCATTATCAATAGGAAGAGATCAGAAAGTGTGATCTCATTTATGTGAATTTTAACAGTTATACATGTGATTCCTGACACTTTTCTCTGGCAATAAATTTTACTCCAGCTGACAAGAGCAGAGCTGATTTGCAAAGAATGGAGCTACTAGTTCAAATAGTTAAATTGCATTTAACACTTAGTTTTAAATCTATTTATGACAATTCTCTACAGATATAAGCATAAAAGAGCCCCATGTTTGCAAAGAACTAAATGTTTTTAAGGTATCTGTTACCAAAGCATGCAGAAGTCTCACATATCTCTATAGAAAGGTACGAAACAGACTGTTTCTCAAGCAATAAAAGTTTATTTTATGTTCCATTCTCTTTAACGATGGTTGTTATTACTTCAAATCTCTGTTGGCAATAAAATAAAGGGTACAAAATAATCTCCTTCAAATGTGAAAGTCCAGCACACAGCTTTTTACATCAAATGTGGTTGCTTAAAAAAAAAAAAAAAAAGAAAAATTTGCAGCTACCTTCTAACGATGGGAAAATATTACAGGCAGACTGGATGTGGATCAGAGCTGAGAGTAAAGAAATAATAGTCTTGTAAAAATCAGTATCTGGACATAGAAAATTCTTTCTACAAAGGGCAGCCTGGAGAGAAAATATCTGCAGCTTTCAGATCAACTTTATATCATCATCTCCTATGTCAACATCCGAGTATCAGAAAGTGGGAGTTTTTGTAATACAGTCAACAAAATAATGGGTTCAAGTCAACCACAAAGTTTGTTTCAGAAAAGAGTAGAAATCTGCAAACCCAGTTCTATCTACTGCAGAGTGTACTTAACTTGCAGGAAAAAAATAAAAATAAAAAAATAGTAAGAATAAAAGCAACAGACTCTTTAAATAAATTACAAGTATTCTCTGACAAGAATATTAATTCTTCTCAGACCACTAATTTGATTCATTTCTTCCAAAATTTCACTGAAAAGCAAAGAATAGAAAATTACATTTAAATATATATACACATACATACGTGCATATATATATATATATATATGTATATATATATATATGCTTACATATGTAAAGTTATCATACAATGGAAAATTGGAAAACTTTGATCTTTTTTTTTCACCTGAATATCAGTCCCACTTGAAAAGGGCAAGAAACATTGGACCAAGCCTTCAAAACAACTATATTTAATAACTATCCAAAATTACACTCAGCTATTTTTTTCTATGTTAATGTCTTAATTAAGTACAGTTTTATATATCTGCACTTTTAGGAAATTCAGCGTAATAGTGTCTGTATAGACTATATTAGCATATCTTAAGAAGATTAGTAGTCAAGTCACATCTATTCATTATAAATCATGACTTTATCAGTATCTATTTTAAACAATTATGTTGCATGCTTTGTTTCTATTTTTATCATTTTATTAGGTTGCCCTACGTTCCTTCCTGTGAAAGTCCTTGAACTGAAATATTGTTAACATAACATCTTAATGACTCTTTTACTGATGTTATTTCAAATGTTGCTTTGTCTGTACTGTAGTATTTTAGAAGGCTCAAGGCTGATTCTCTCAGTCTAGGAATTTAGAGTACATTGAACTTGCCTTTAAGACTCAAACGCTTATCTATACTTAGAACACACTGAAGTTTAGAAGAAAATTTTTGATTTAACAGTATATATAACTTAAATTGTATTCTGCTATTGGTTAAGGAATAGTTTAACAGGGAAATGTGGAGATTATGTACACGATGTGCTTCCTTCTTTTTTGTCATGAAAAATTATTTGTACTTATGCAGATTTTTTAAAGACAAAGTGATCTTCTGTAGTTACTTAGGTTTGAGTTTTAGCCATAAGCTGATATTTATCATAAAGATATCTTAGAGTGGATTTGTCAACAGTCTACTTTGCCTGTAGCAAAAAAACAAAACAAAACAAAAACAAACAAACAAACAAACAAAACCTACCTAGCAGAATACATTACATCTTTGGAAGAACATATTATACCCTGTTTTCACATCTGCCATCTGACATCTCTTGAAATATTCTCTGTGTTTGAATGGAAACACTGAAATGTTAGTGATGGACATCACCATCAGATTTGCTTATAAGAGCTACTGTGTTGTCAGTGCGGTTTTCTTACCAAGCTTTGCTTCACTCTCTGAAGTATGTTAATGTTGAGATAGTATCAGTGAGTTATGTTGCATTCTGCAATAAGACACAAATTTCTTCTTTAAGTCATGCTGACCTTATTCTCCAAGAATCTTCTCCAGAGGACAGTAGATATAAGTGGTCTTTGTTAGACTCCATGCATCTTTATGTGCACAAATCATATGCAAGAAATTTTGTGCCTTATTTCATTTGGTAGTACATAGTAGTGAATGTTAATTATTGTTTTATACATTTATATATTTTCAGCTTAAAAAAGCAGTCTTTCAACTGATGCAAAATAGTGCAGATCAGTTTAGTTTCTAGATAGAAAAGATGACAATCATCCTCCACAATTTCCATATTCTTTGACTAGGAGAAATATTTATATATTATATATATTCTGAAAAGAGTTGAACATGAGAACTGGAGTCATTATTGGCCATTAAGCATACATTGCTAGTGCAGTCAAAATCCATTTGCAATTACTATCATAATTAAAACTAGCTGAAGGGCACGTGATCACAGTAAAAACAATGAATAGTTAAGCATATCAAGTATTATTAATAAACACAAATCTGTGGGCTACAGTTGGGCCTTAAATCAGTGAAAACACACTTAACAGAGAGGGACAGACTGCATTAAGACACAATATAGGAGTGAGCTATTTTTTACTTGAAATTTTGAATGTGAAAAAATTTTAATGACAACTCAGAGTAACTATTTTGTGGGCTGTTTTTTTTCACTAAAGAATTAAAATTCTGTGAAAAAATAAAAAGCTTATTTTTTTCCTTAAATCAGAAGAAAAGCTCACAATATCAAAACAATGATAAGAGAAATTTCATCATTAAGAAAATAAAAAAATAAGAAAGTCAAAACATTAGTGGCACAGCATAAACTTAAAGTACCTTTGTCAGGTGAGTAGGAGGCATTAGCTACCTGTGTTATGCTCAACTGGTTCATTGAATCTGAAATTCTTGCAGTACTTGTTATGATGATAGCTATAGCACTTACTTCCATATTCCAATTCATCTAAAAAGGCTGATGTAATTTCATTTTTGGGAAAAATGTGAATACTTCATGACTGTGTTCATTGTCTCTGTTTGATCATAAATTAGTACAGATTAGCTTTCCCGTTACGACCTATGCTAGGTACTGTTTTTATCTTTCATCAAAAAGGAAGCAGAACCAAAAAAAAGCATATTTGTTCATCTTGTGTGTCATGTTTAAAATGAATTCATTAGCAGCTGTCAGCCCTCAAGAAAGAGTGTCAACACTGATGAAGACAGCCTCTAAAGGTTTCATTTTACCTTCATTTATCTGTTGTCCCCAGAAGGTATGAATTCATTAAAAAAAATAAAGAAGGAAAGAAAAAAAAAAAGAAACTCTTGAGTAATGAGTGCTTTTGTCTTTTGTTAAAATATATTTAGAAAGCTGTTCAGGCTTGAATATTGGCTTCAAATGTCAATGACACCTGTTTTGTTATATGAAAAAAGAACAAGAGTTACAAGTCTGAACTTTACTGTTGGTCTCTGTGCTACTGTTCCCATGAAATATTACTTAAACAGTAATGCTGATCTGATTTATTGTATCTGCAATATAACATGCATTACTTCATTATATAATTTTTCAGGAAAATATTCTGTCATAAGTTGTTTTTCCTTACAGAATGAGACTAACAGATATGTAATGGGAGATGATTGCTTATGCGAGATGGTTGAAATCATGAAACTGCTGATATGGGTATAGATTTTTTCTACTACAATTTTCAGTCATAAGCATATAAGTAAGTGTGATAAAAATTGAGTGATTGAAAAACCAGTACTAGAGCCCAGCATATGTTCCAGGATGCGCCTATTAAACTAGATATTAAGCCTTTCAAGAATAGCTTCTAATACAAAGGATAATTTAATACACAGCTTTTGTAAGAATTCAGCAATTAATGGAGAATTCTTATAGTCAAAACTGAGGGCTACGAATTGTAGGTATTCTGTATTCAATGTGCATTTTAGCTGAAAAGTTAGGTTTTGTTGATAGTTAACCATACTGCATTATACATTGTAATTGTATCACATATATAAGCATATTAATATTTTCACAGAATCACAGGGTTGGAAGGGACCTCCAGAGATCATTTTAAAAACATTTTGACAAAATATACTATTAAAAGTCACTTGATTTGATTTCTTTTTTGTTGCCCAGATAGGACTTGGTGTTCAGGTGTCAATTTTCCTGGCACCTGAAGCAGAGAACAGGAATGTGTCCTCTTCTCTTCTGTCAACAGCATCCAAGAGAAGGCTGAACACCTGAGTTCACATGTTGAGGGTACAGAGCTTTTCAAACACACATTGTTCTTATCCACAAAAACTACATGAAATTTTAATCAGGCATTTTAAATATATCCTTGAAAGCTAATGAGTATAGCTGAAAAATAAGGAAAGAATTAGAAAATGATTCATCAAAATATTTTACAGATTGTTCAGTAATTTGCTTATAAAGCATCTTAAAGTTATAAAATTTATTAATAAATTTTGAAAATATTTTTACCACGAATGTTTTCAAAATATTTCAATATAAGTTTTTTTCATAAATTCTAATCTAATAATTATTTTTAAAATATTATTTACACTGACACACTTGAGCTACAACTGCATGTTTAAGTTCTACATTTCCCACCAAAAGTAGTATTCCTTCCATACTAATTGCTATTGCTTATGTAAAATCACTGCGTCTCTGTTGCATTAGGAGTTTAGATGAGGAAATTATTTTACAGTTCTTTACTTTTAAACCCGAGTAATTACTGTGATGATGATATTTCCAGTGAAAGTGTTGGCAGAAATTTATTAGCTTCAAATGTAGGATTACTAGACATTATCCTGACACAATATACACCACCTTATTTTCCATGTTTGGAACTGAACATAACATTAAAAAAATAAAAATGGGGCTCAAATATCTTTCAAATTCTATGACAAGGAAAGTCACTAAAGAAAATAAAGTTTTTTTCAACACCTTTATTTATTGCAAGCTAAAATTTGCAGTATATACATGTATATTCTGAAGCATTTATTACATTGCAGAGCAACAATAATCAAATATTCTAACTGGCCTCTATGTATTCTCAGCATCACATGAACTATCAGACAAGAAAGTATAAGTCAGTATTAATATATATGTAATAATGAGGCAACATACATCCAGATCCAAATTCTTAAAGAGAGAAATAGAATCCTTTACATACATGAATTTTATTTATCTGGTTACTATGAAAAAATAAAAGTTCACGAAGAGTTACTAGCCATGATGTTCTTTGATGTTGTAATTTATACCTCTGATTAAAACAAAGTCATGCTCTGTAGCCAGTTAATAAGAAATACAGATAAGTGCATCTTGTTAACGTAAAATAGTTTCATTCCCCTGCTATGATCCTGCCTATACATCTGTATGTAATTACAAAAATGGCAACTAACTTTGAACTTCAAATTACATGAGAAGCACTGTTTCTTCTAGGTGATAAACAAAAAGAAGGCTGTCAGACATATGTTGGCACAAGTACATAATTTCTTCTCATCATGGATCCGTTTTGCTAGTGGCATCTGGACAGGAGGAGGAAAAAAGAAAAAACACAACACATTTTGAAGCCAAAGCTATAATACTATGGCTTCAGTTTCTTTAGCAACATGTAATTCTACCTGCCCCTTCCCCTTTTTTCCTATTAAAATCTGCTGATTCCATATGTAAATATGTCAAAGAATTTCTTCTGGTATTTTTATGACATTTAAAGCATTTTGTCCTAGACAGACATTGTCTGAGTACCACTTTGATACTCTGTATAATGGTCTACTATTTCAGTGGGAGTACTTATTTGGATCCCTTTTTATGTTCTACAGATTTTATTAAATTGTGCAAATGTAAATCTATTTCTTTTTTGTTCATTTGAAGATATCTCTGTTACTGGAATAGTGTCATTTTCAAGTGGATTTGGAAAGCGTTTTGCAGGACAGTATTGTATCCCCAGTATACCAGAAAACAAAGTCCTACTATTATTGAACAGATTAATCTTAATCTGTCTATAGATCTTTTTATTATTCGGTACTCTCCAGAGGAAAAGAAAGATTAAATAAATCTCCTTTCCAGATAGAAGTGTAAAACTTTCCCACAAACTTGCACTTTTTCTCCAATTATTATGCCAAAATCTCCGTGTTTTTCATATTCTCACCCAATTCTTTCAACAGAATTATGAGATACTTTGAAGTAACATTTATAAGGGTGGAGTCCAAAATAGGTTGAAGTTAATGCTTTTATAGCTTGAAAATTGCCTGTCTTTTTTTTTATCACCTTCCCTAAGAGAATGTCTTGACTTAACAGGCTTTCTTTCAGCATCATTAGCTCTTAACAGGTGGCTGGCATTTGCCACATGTTTTTAAAACATAACCCCTTTGCAGAGGTTGAGGATCACAAGAAAAGTGCTACAGAAGGCTGCATTTAAAATGATGCTTATAAGTGAAACATTACTCCAGGGAACATTTAAGGAAAGCCAACAATTCTGGGCAATGGCCATTAAGATGCTGCTCTGGAAATTGAATATAAAATATATAAAAGCAGAACCGATTATAATGAGCACACAGAAGATTTATCTTAAAAAACAAATGATCCATGGAGCTTTAGTAAAGATTTTACATCTGTAATTCAATATTTAAAGTTTTAATCTGTTTTTCCTTTTTTTTTTCTTCTCGCTTTTTTGTTTTTCTTCTCGCTATCTTGCTGAGCTGTAGTGTTATATAGGGGCAGAATGAATTCCATTGTGCCACTTATTTCCCTCTACATATAAAGGATGACTTAGAAGTGAAAAATTTATAGTATGTACTTCTTTTTATTGTTGCTTTTGATATCTTGTTTTCATATTGTAATTACTATACACGAATTAATACTTTACTGCAATTTGCAGGGAAAATATGGGTAAGATGATGAAGCTAATGTCTGTCTTATACAAGATAAATTTTAAGATTACTGCATAATTACTGCACTCATTCCCAGTAGAACTGAACAAGTTAGGTTATTTTCAGTTACAGATGGCTACTTTTTTCCTTTGACTTTCATGTGTAAGACTGCAATAAAATGTGTTTCACGGGGTGAGTACACCCCAGGATGGGTGTTGTAGAGATTTCCTATGACACAGTGTGTTAGTATTATGGCATCAGGAATGGTGGGAGGGAATGCTTTTGAACTTCCTCCTCTCTTCTTTGACCTGAACACCTGCATCCTAGATGGTATCTCTCCAAGTTCGTCATGACAATTCAATAGGAAATGGAAATAATAACAGATCCACTGATGTCCTGCACACCACATGGAAATAAGGTCAGGTCTCACATGAGCAATAGCTCTTCGTGTTGTGAAAGAACATATAAAATTAGCATAACTTTAACAAAAAGCAGTCTATGTCTTCTGGTTCTGGTGGTTGTTTTTTTTTTTTTTTCCAAATTCCAAATTTGGCTATATGTGTATTTTATGTATAGCTATATGCTTTTTTATTAAGACTTATATAACTTACAAACTATAGTCCCTTATGCTTCACGTGGGACATGCTTTTAACTGCTGAATAATTTATCATTTAGTAGTTCTGATTCTAATTTCTTACATTTCTGACTTGGCAAAATGCATGTAAGATTTCTAAGACTGGTAGAAGAAAATTGCATAGGTAGTTAAACTATCCCATTGAACCAGGAAGCTAGCATGAAAAGGTCAAGGATAAAATACAGGACAGATGGATAATAGCACAGACTTTCACCCAAGGGGGCAAATATAAATTTGAATCTATGTGTTGAGTGAACTGCAGAGACAGAACATTTGTCTGCCCTGGCATTCTGAAATTTGCTAGCAATGTAACCACATGTCTAGCCAGTGAAACTTCAAGGTGAATGACGTACTAAATGACACTTGCTAAGATTCTCAGTCATTCTCTGGAAGTTTAAAGTTCCACCACAGTGGTTTGACATTGTATTTGCTTTGGGGAACTTACTTTTACCATTTTTATGAACTGCCCTTATGTATTATAACTGTCTAATGCTTTTTGAAGCACTGTAGGATAGTTTTGACAATATTTCACTGTTATACAATTACTGAAACTTCAAAAAAAAGACACATACATTTTCAGGATTATCTCTAAGAAAGGAATTCAGAAAAAGTATGAGTATTTATGTCATGCTAAGTGAAGCAAGAAGCTCACAGTCTCCTTTTTATTAATAAGGATAGCTAATTCACATTCAATTTGATAAAATTTTAAGAACAAATATTGGCAGAACACTCCAAGAAAGCTTTTGAACTTCTAATTTAAAATATCTATATTAAAAAAAAAAAACAACAAAAACTTTTATCTTGTTCAAATAAAGTAGAAAGGAATATTTGTATTCCATTTATTCTTCCCACAGTCTGAAGTTATATGTGGTGTTCAGAGATAGAAATATTTGAAGTTTATCAGGTATATGCTCTGCTTAATTTAATCTTTAGTCTAACCTTAGCTCACTGAGGAAAGTCTTTGCAGACTTTTATTTGCTAATTATAGCCATTCAGAACCATTACCATATGTCCAAGGCAGTCCAAGAGCAGAAATATAGAACAGGGAATATAAAGGTATAGTTAGACAATATGATCAAATTAATCCTTTCTCTCCTTGCTGCCAAACAGTTATGATTCTTCTTTTTCTGTCTTTCCCATATATTTACATGTCTAAACTATTCATATTTTTATATTCCTAAAAATGTGTGATCACCACTCACTGTAATTTAGACTTGGTTTAGAAATGTATATTTTAGTCCTATAATTTTTCTTTGTATTTAATGGATTTATGACTTAATGAGACAAACTCACTTTTTCAAAGATCCATCAAAACTGCCACATAGCTTAAGCCCCTTACATTCTGAAAAGAGAATGCTCATAACCTGCAATGATTCTCTCAAAGCAGGTAACCTGCAATGAATGAGAAAGGTGTAATGCTGAATTGGAAGTTCTCACTGCAACAGTAGCGTAAAATAAGCTGAAGTGCACATATGCAGTTGACTAATTGCTGCCTACTCATTCCTGATGAGGTCACCACTTAAGTATATCAACACTTAATAACTTGTTCTACCTTTGGCTGTTCTACCATAAGTCATAACACTGAGATTCCTGGGACTGTGATGAAGTCAGGTTCCCTATGGCTATTCTAGCTTGATCTCATGTACTTTCACTGGAGAGAGTGCTGACTTGGAATGATACCTGCCAAACTCCTTTAATATTTAAACCCTTTGGACTAGGAATAATCCAAAATAGATATCCCTGACTGGTAGAAAGAGTGCTGCTCTTCAGGGTTTCTATGGATGTTCCATGAGTGGAACATAGACTTCATTGGAAAGATCAGGATTCAATGATGACTTAGGTACTGGGATGCAATAGTGCTGATTCTCAGATGTGATAAGCACTTGCGAACTCATATCACGAAATACATTTGCTTACCTTATCTCTACTAATAAGGGTTTTTTTACTACCTTGCAGGCATTATGTTTCTGTCTGTTCTTTCTGGAAGACTGTAGTTTCCGAATAACTCTCAAAGATTCATATGCTTTCATAAAAGGAATACAAACTATGATGCTTATCTACCTTTCTGAGGCCTTATATGCTTAATGCATATAGAGGCATATTTCCTTTAGAATATGAGATTTTCAAGTTTGCATATATGAAATGACCAGAATTTACAAATACTCTCCATAGAAGAAATTTGCTAATAAATTCAGATGAAGATAGTCAGTGACAACCTCTATTAGAAAAACTGTTCCATGTAGCAAAATCCATCAGTAATCCCCAGCACACACTCACTGGACAATAATTAAAATAGTAACGGAAGATAGATTAAACTTGCAAAATATACAAGACTGTCTCAACACAGAATCTGAAGTAAAGGGCTAGTCACAAAGAGCAGAAAGCTAATAGAAATTATATTGCAATTACAAGTAGAAAATAAATTCCAAATGAATCATCAGTATGATTTACATCTCATTACAACAGCAGAGGTCATTGTGCCATTTGAAAAGCTGCTCTGAACGGGCAAGATAGAAGGTAACAAGTACTCATCTGACAGAATTTAAAACAAGTAAAATACTTTGTAGAAAGTAAATTTTTCAAGGACTGTAATTTATGTATTCTATTTTAAAACTTCCAAAGAAAGCAGGTGTTTCCTGAAGGAGCTCAGAAGCTACAGGCACTAGAAGAAGAAATATAAAAATGTGATGTGTGCAAAGTTTAATTGTACACAGATAAATTGCTGCTAAGTTTTGTGGGTTGTTTTTTTTTTGTTGACATTTTATAGCCGAACATGGACTTTCAAGTGTTATCTGTACTTTAATTTTTTAACTGTTTTTAACTGCAGAAAAACCATCTGGAATCACTAACTTCACATCTTGGGCTAAAAAACTGTTTCTTTTTCTATTATCAGCAGTTAATGTATTGTTAAGCCTTGAAAATACTATGCATTTTGAAACTTTTTTACTGTATATTAAATTCTATTCAATTTGTACCTTAGGCTTCTACATTTTATATCTTGCTCTCTATAAATCTACGTCAATCTACCTGTGTTTGTTTCCATATGTTCTTCAAGCAACAAAGGGGAAAATATAATAAAAAAACCGCAAGATTTTGCCTTGGGACATTACATTGTATTACCATAGAACCACAATGTAAACTAAGATTGCAGGCAACTCTGAAAGTCATCAAGACCAAGCTTGAAGAAAATAGGGCTAGCATCCCAGTGATATTAGATCACTTGCGCTCTCATCTAGCTGTGCTTTGAATTTCCTTGAAGACAGACGCCTCAGCTGCTATAGCCAGCTGGACTTTGAGTGTTAGTTGAACTCAACAAATAGTTCTCTCCTATTAGCCCTGATCCTAATAATTACACTTTGTTTGTATATGCACACACACATGCACATATTTAGTTGCATTCTTGTATTCTTGTATTCTTTAGTTGTATTCTTGTGTTTATATTTTCCAGTTTATATTTTCCAATTTAAGTGTAATAGATCAGGGTTTTATTTTCATCCTAAATTGGACAAGTAGGCTTTCCAAGGAAGGATATGGGAAGAGTGTGATGGTCATTTATAACAGTTTGAAAAAAGTTACCCTTCATCTGATAAAGCTTTCTATGTGTCTTAGAAGATGTTTCTGAGCCTGAATTTTACTGCAAGGTCAGAACACCGCTGTACCTTTGTATGACAGCCTTTTTCTCTTCATTAAAACTATAAAGCCATCTGTTCACCTGCCTACATTGTTAGTAAAACTCAGCTGTGTCCTCTACAGTCACACTATACCTTAACTCACTGACTGCTAAAAAGTTGTTGCTCTTGACATATAAGTAGCAATAACCAAGATATATTACTTGATCTAAGACAGAAACATGACTATAACTGAATTAAAACAAACCTACTGTTGACCACTCATTTCCTTTTAAGTAAAGTTCATTTACTTCCTTGGTTGTATTGAGATACATACTTTAGAGACAGCAACTCAAATATGAGCAAGAGTCTTCTATAATGTACCCCTTTAAAGGAGTCAGTAAATGACTATGGAGCTTTATTTTCCTAAGAACTTACCCTATGTAATCAGCAAAAAGCAGTGACACTTTTCTGCAAGGAATGTTGTTAAAGCTAATCATTGTGAACTTCTGGAAGATGAAAATTTGGCTAAAGACAGAATTATAAACCAGACACATTACTGTATAGGTATGGGTATGGAAGGAGAGGTCTTCCGTTGGCAGAAATAATGTTAACTGAGTTGCTGAAAGTAACTCTTTAGATATTTAGTGAGATTATACAAGTATATTGTACACTGTTAGTTTCAGTAGCAATTTTCTAAACAAGTGAACTGCATAGACTAATTGTTCCTTCTATTAAAGCCATTAGAAACTCCTTGTGCAATTCAAAAATTATAGTTTAAAAGATGACTATATCTTTTTCCTAGCAATACTATGGATACTGATGTTGTTCTGAAAACATCTATGACATTCTTCTCTGGAGATGTTTAAGACTTGTCTGGATGCCTACGTGTGCAACCTGGTCTAGGGAGCTGCTTTGTCAGGGGATTGGACTAGATGATTTCTATAGGTCTCTTCCAACCCCTACAATTCTGTGATCTGTGATTAGCTAAATAGCTACATTATCTTCCTTAAAATAAAATTATAAATAGTAGTCTTGTCAGTTTATTCTTGGTCATCTTCAATCATTTTCCTTCTTAAAGAAGGAGTTAAGTTTAAAATGTAGACTGTATCAGAACCATATTTGCAAGGAGATTACTCTGGAAAACTTTATGAGGTCATAGTGTAGAATTTGTTATAAAAATGCAGGATTATTCAGTTAAATGAGTTCCCTTGTAAGTACTCCTAAATAGAAATGTTTGTACAAATATTATTTACTTTCAAGGACTTTGAGAATTTGTATCTAAGTGTCCTTAAATATATAAGTGTGGTGACTTTCAAAATATGAAGTCTGATCCAAGATATTGGAACCAATTGCCATTCTCTGAAAGCTTTGTATCATTTAGTCTGTTACAATTCAGTATGCCTCTCTTTATCATAAGAAATAAGAGTGTATCTGCTCAAAGAAAATGAATTATCTAACGTCCTTGTCAGGGAAGGACTAGATCTCCTGACTGATGAGGCTAACAAGCATCAGAAAACAGATGCACTGTAGAGCACCTAAGACTAATGTTAACTTATCATAGTTCGATGAAGCCCAAAATAGTCTTGTCAGTCAAAGCAATCATTTGTATTGTCAATGTAAAACAAACACAGATGTATTCTTTTCTTTACGTTTCTAAAAGAAGTCAGATAATTTTTCAATATTGTCTCTTACAGTGTCTGTGAGAGACAAAAGAAACATCAGGCAAAAGCAAGTGTCCTTTGGAAAAAAAATACAAAACCAAATACAAACCCTCCTAAACATACTATGGGGATCTTCTAAATCATGAAATATGCAGGATAACTCCTTTCATATCTACAGCATGAACGTGGCTTTGAAAGTCCAAAGGAACAGACAAATTATTTGCATACTTATTGGAAGCATATTTGACCTTAGACAGCAGTGTTCTTTAATGTATAAATTTATGTTATGCTCATCTCTTTTGAATAAAACTAGTTTAGCTACAACATATTGAGCTTTGGCCAATCGGTTAACACTGGAAGAACAAAATGTAGAAACAGATTTTGGGTTGCACTGACGAAAGAATCAAGTTTTATTTTTTTCACTGTAGAACTAATAGAGGGAATCCTCTGTAATGCACCTCAAAATGATTTTAAGTGTCTAACTTCAATTACTATGAACCATAATTAGCAGAAGTGGTAGATGTAAATATCAAAGAACCTGTTAGAACTTTACTGAAATTTAAAAAGTGTGTGTTTAAATAAGCAAATATTAAAAAAAATAAAAATGAAAAGAGATGAAAAGAGGTGACAAACATGCCACACTACAACTATTAGCAAAACCTAGAAGAAAACAGTGATGTAAACCATCATGTCATAACTTTGGCTCTAATGCTTCACCACTTGATGATCACAGCTTCAATAAATATTCACTATTTCTCCATAAATATTCATTCTAATATATTTCATCAGTATCTATTTTCCCATTTTAAATATAAAAGGCTAACATGTTTTCTTGAATTTCTTGTTTCTTGAACAAATTTGTTTCATGTGCACATACAACTTATGAAATATTCATACTGTATTTGCCACATCCACGAGAAGAATGGAATCCTGCCATATGTTTAAAGTGCATTATATTTTAAAAGGTTATGAAAAGTTGTCAGTTTTGTAATACTGTCACTGTTTTGAACGCGTGCAGTGCATTTCACCAGACATATAACATATGTGCTATATAGAAAACATACATTGTTTCCTTATGGGCATCTCTGCACTCAACAGTCTTCAAAAAGATGAATCAAATGACTTAAATGTAAGAGATCAGGATCATTTTACAGACTGGCTAGTAGCATTAGACCTGGAGCAGACACAAATGGACTGCTCCATAAAGTGTCTAAATCTACAGCTGCTGTAACTCATAATAGGACCTCAGAATTCTCAGAAAACCATTACTCCTGTGAAGGCCAAATTATGCAAGTCATTGCATATTAAGTCTTTTTAGACAAGTACAAGAAATAAGACAAGTACTAATGTCATATGGAAGCTCAACACTCACTGTATTTAAAAAAAGTGGCATCCTCCAAAAACAGAAGACATATGGGAGGGCAGAAAGATTAAATATTTTCACTCTGAGCTAGTGGAGGGCCTTATATGAGACCAATGATTCAGCTGCAGCTCTGCAGCTCCCTGCTGTTTATCTTCAGTTCTATGGAGGTACTTGTTTGTGAGTGCAAAACCAGTCAATAAAACCCTTGACCACCACCACTGTACAGTCTCTATAGAGCATCACTGCCCTCTTCTGGGATTTAGTCATTATAGGGATGTGCAGCTGCATATATTGACTTCATTCAACATCCTCCTTTAGAGACTCGGACTTGGTAACTGTCTTACTCTTTCTAGATACGAGTTTGACTATCTGTCCACTCAGACTCCCTATTTATCTATAGTCCTTATTTTCCTAAATTGCATAATTGTTCCATCAACGGTCTGCTTAATTATGTAACTGATTCCAGTACTTTGAATCATTAGTCTTGCTGTTCCTCTGAATGGTTAATTACATTATTACGGAGCTTATTGCCCTCCCAATTAATCATTTATTCCCTAATAAATTTACTAGTTGTTTATTTATTTTCAACACTCTCTTTTATCTTCTAATTTAAAGTCCCTGTCATTCATCTCTAATTAACAATATCCTCTACCACATTCCTACCTATTTTTAAACTTTTTCAGCAGAGTAACCCAGTTGTTTGGTTACTCTACCGAAATCATTTTTGACTGACCCTAAAAATACCTTCAACTAGCTTTGAGTCATTTTTTATAACCTTCTTAGAATTCTTTAAGCAATTTTTTCATTGTTGACTTTGATGACCTCAACTGTTACTTGTTTTTATCTCTTTTTCACACTCACTCCACAATTTCTGCAAGAAAGATTTTTAAAAATGCTTCTGTTATCAAGAAATTTGATATACAATCTCTTTGATGTGCTGACAAAGTTTGGCCAGTTTTTTCATTTCCTTGGTGATTACAAGTCCAATAGCAAAATATACATACTCTGTGTATTGCATGATTTTAGCAACTTTCTTCAAAAATGCACTTCAGAAGTATAATTAATTAGAAAATGAAACTGAATGAGTGATTAGTCTTTATAGCAGTGAAACATTGTTGGTGGATTTTTGCATGAGGATCTGTACCTTCCCGTGCTGTTTGCCATATAATACTGAACAAATATAGTAAATAGAAGTGAATACTGAGATGCTAGTTTACTCATGGTAATAAATTATTTAAGACAGTAAATACAAAAATCTAGAAAGCAGAACTGCAAGAAAACCTTACTAGAGAAAGTGACTGAACATTAAAATGGCAGACAAAATTCATTGCAGATGGATGCACTAATTCATTAGTGATGCACATGAGCAAAACAATTCCAGCCTTTGTAGTAAAGTAATGGTCTCTTGTCCCCTAGGAACAAGATCTTGGAAGTATGGCAGGTATTCCTATGAGATCATGATCACAGTGATCTCAAGTAGGTAAAAAGCCTGGAAATCATTAAGGAATAGAGAACAAAACACAGAAAACCTGAATATGAATTCATGTGATACTCCAAGAAAGATTATGAAGTGACTTATGTACAAAGAAGAAATAGCAAAAAATACAAGAAAGAAACAAAATTATATGATTGTAGTCTATAAAATTGTGAGTAAAAGAGTAAAGGTAGTCACTATTCATTGCATCAAAAGAAACATAAGACAGCTTTTTATCTATCCAAAGAGTGGCTTAAAGATGTCTCTGATACAAGACTTCTTAAAAGCTGTCTAACTTTTCTGAAGAATTTTTCTCCTTGTTATTGAATTCCCCTGTAGATCTCTGTGATTTAGTTGTTACAGAAGCTAGGTACTGACCTAGACAGTTTGTCTGTTCTGATGTTGCTCATACTTTCATCCTGATATACTTCTTCATGCTAGATTAAATACAAAGCAGACATTTGTGATTATAAATATAGATTCATTGCAAATATACTTCAAAATATGTCTACCTATCTCTTGTTCATTAGGAACAGGCTCTGCAGGATAAAATACTGAATTTCATCATAACTGTATGCTCAGCATGCTTCCGTGATCTCTTCATGAGGCTAACCAAGGAGAGAACTACCTAGGTTGAATTTCAGAATTTAGCTTCAGGTGTAAGGACATGTGGTCTTGATTTTGAAAAAGTTCTGGAAACTCACATTCATTACTGAAGTCAATCACTGCTGCTCCTAGACCTTAATTTTCCCAAAAGGTCATCTATTTAACATGGAGATTCTAGTCTGAACTACTGGTTCTGTTCATTTTCCTTGAACTTAATTCCATTCACTTTTCCACTAAATGTCCTTGCTAGGAACACACATACTACCTTCTGCTTAGTTATCTTTGGCACTTCTTTAATTATATGTAACACCCTAAAAGAAATCTAGACTCCAGGTAAATTATGCAAATAAATGTGATAATGCAAAATTCATTTTCCATATTTCTCTCATCATTACCTGGTGATTTAAATTCCTTACTGAAATACAGAGTAGAATAAACTCAGTCCTCTATAATACTACTATGAGCAAATCTTTCTATGGATCTCAACTTGGATATAAAGCTGATCAAATTTTTGCTCATTTAATATAATAATATTATAGCAACATTTTCAGGAAAGCTTCAAATTTCAACATAGATTAGTTTAAAGGCAAGGATAGTGTTTACATCAATTTTCAAACACATATATTAGAAAACCCTACCTGTGCCCACATTTCTTAGTATGTGGGAATTTCCCTTGAAATCAGGTACATGTCTTTGTCATTCGGCTTCTTTTTCATTGAAAAGTGCTTTAAAAGTTTGAGTTATCCAATATATAACATCCATAGAACAACTATATGTACAAAATCTGCTACCAATAGTTTGTTTATAATTTTACATTATGCTGTTTCCTGATCAGCCTTTCGAGCTCATAAAAATAAAAAAATAATGATAATAAAAAATATGATTTTGCCAGAAATCATGGGATTGCAATTGGCTTTAAATTATCATTGGAGTTTCAGACCAGTCAGCATATATAGTCCTATTAAAAATGATTCCTAATTTTGTCTTGTGAATTATGACATTTAATTGTAATTGCAGCTTGCTGAAAAATTTAAGTAAAAGTAAACAGGCTCCTTTCATCTGTGAATCTGGAAGCATTATAAGAATGATTCTATGGTCCACAGGAAAGAAAAGGTTTTAACCTGTTCTGTTTCTCCCACAGAGATTTTTAACCTAGGAAATTAAGAAGGAATATATTTATGTCGTTAAAACTCCAATTACTAGCAAATCCACTACAATTAAAATAAGAAATATATATAATTGCATAGGAACTATAGTTAGTTTTAATTTCCTTGCCCAAGGAAATTCAGAGTATATGCAGTCATTTTTTCTACTAATTTACTCAGTCAACACTTAGGTGTACTGTCCTATGTGATATTGCTATCCCCAGTAGTATACATGACCAGGTTCACTATAATTACATTGGCTTTCTAATACATATATTGATTCTGCTGACTGAAGATATTTCTTAGTTGTCTCAGAGACAACTAAGATCATAACAGTCCTGAAGCCTGATCCATAATGTGCTGTGTCTCAAAATTTGCCTCTTAATTTAGTTTTCTACACCATTCTGAAAGAAAGCAAAATACAAACAATGGCTCTATCCTGAGAGTTTATCCCTACAAAGAAAACTGATTGTGCCTCCAAATCTTTTCTAAACAGAAAGGCTCCAAAGAATAAATGCCCTTATGAATATTGTAGCCTACTGAGACAATAAAAGACTTCCTACTTCAGACTCATTTTACATTATCTTTTAGGGAGGAAGGAAATTCTAGACCAAATTTTGTGCAAAACATGCTGATAGATAAATGTAAAGCTGAAGGAACCAGTGTGACACCAATTAAGAAGTGTTTTGGGAACACAAAATGAAAGGCAAAAAACTAATAAAAGAAAGGAAAGTGGCAATGCATCAATGTGACAACATATATGAACGGAAAGAGTCTTTGACTTTTTGATCCCTTCAAACTAAATTTACAGTTTTGTCTTTTATGTTGAAATTTGTTTATCTGCTTCGTGTGAAAGCATGGAAAAAGACCTCAAGTAATAGACTTTTTCCTGTTCTCTGGAAGATATTGGTATCATAACCTTATATCCTACCTGATATAACACTGAAGCTTTGTGATAGTTTCCTTAGCTGTCCTAAGACACAGCGTCAACTGAGAAAGTTACTGTCCTCCCCATGGAGAGTGATGTGCCCTTTTGGCCAAGAGGGCCAATGATATACTGGGGTGCACTAAAAATAGCGTGGCCAGCAGGTCAAGGGTGGTGATCCTCCCCCTCTACTTTGCCCTGATGAGGCCTCATCTGGAGTACTGTGTCCAGTTCTGGGCTCCCCAGTATAAGAGACAGGGATCTCTTGGAAAGAGTCCAGCCCTGGGCCACAAATATGGTGAAGGGCCTGGAGGATCTCCCCTATGAAGAAAGTCTAAGTGAACCGGGTCTCATTAGCCTTGAGAAAAGAAGACTGAGAGGGGACCTGATCCAGGTTTATAAATATCTGAGGTGTGGGGGACAAAGTGGCGAGGCCAGACTCTTCAGCAGTGTGTGGAGACAGGACAAGGGGAAAAGGACAGAAACTGCAGCACAGGAGGTTCTGCACGAATGTGTACTTCTTTACAGTGAGGGTGACGGAGCACTGGCACAGCTGCCCAGGGGCATTGTGGAGTCTCCTTCTCTGGAGATATTCAAGACCCGCCTGGACGCCTACCTGTGCGACCTGGTGTAGGGAACTGCTTTGGCAGGGGGTTGGACTTGATGATCTCTTGAGGTCCCTTCCAACCCCTACGATTCTGTGATTCTGTGATAATAATTAATATGCTGTTCTATGACTTCTTCAGGAGCAGACTGTAGGCAGAATTAAACCACGTTATGGTCTCTTAGACATATAGAAGTATTTAACTTGCATCTGAGAGATGAGAATTATTTCACAAAATCTTCCATCTCCTACATTATGTCACAAAGTCCATTGTAAAGATATGAACTATAGTTATGAACTATATCCAGTGGCTGGATTCCTTGTCTTGTTTAGATTTTAACTACCCCACATATTTCAGTAGAACTTTATTTTTGTTAGAAGTCTCTCACAAAATCAAAGTCCTTGATTATATGCATTCAAAAGATTAAACTGGATTTTTGAAGTGCTTTTTTAAGTGGATTTTTTAATCTGCTTTGTGAATCTTAACATCTAACCACACCAAACCACAGTAATAAAAGAATTTCTGTTTCTTACTGTACTCTGGGAGTGATTTTTCACACATAGCCAACTGTCCATATATCTGCTGAATCATCAAACTAGACTGTTGATGCTTGGAACTAATTGCCAAGGTATGTATATATACCTAAAAATTTGGAAAAATAATTTTTAGTTGCTATGAAAAATACATTGATTAAACCCAATCAGTATAATTAATATTAATAATGTATATCTGCCATATATAGTAGAACTTTGAATTTATTATTTGTTTAATTTTAATTTTGTTTGTTACTTTAAGTTATGGAAAATAAAAACAATAATCTGTACATGTAAAAAGAATGCATGAAATTAGAAAGTAATAATGGATTTTATGGAAATGCTATTTTTCATTTAAAAATAATATAGTTACATAGCTGATAAGATATAAAACAGCCAAAGGTTCCCAAATAGCAGTGCAGTGTACTTCTAAGCTTAAGATTTCAAAACTCAGTATTCCTCAGAATATGTCAGTAGCTCCAGAAATACAATAAAATGGAAAGCACTCAGAAGTAAAGCACATTGTGCAAAATTAAATTCTGAAACTTCAAGTAGTTCTGTATACACATAAAGTGACTTACAAGTGAAACATTGATTCGGCTTTATAAAGGTATATACATAAAAAAAAGCTACTTAAAAGGTAAAATGGTCCAGAAAGCTTTACTGCCAGTATAATTTATTATAGAATTAATCTATTATGTGTTTGCACCAGGTCAGGCCACTAAAGGAAACCTGTGTCTTATCGAAATCAGATTGAGAAGTACAAATCGAGAATCCCTAATGGAGTACTAAGCACACTTCAAACAGCCAGCCATATGGACTGTGTTACAGCCTGGGGATGGTTTCTCTTGAGTCATAAACCTAGGCAACAGAGTGTGGAAGACACTTTATTTGATACAAGGTCTTCAAAAACTGATGCATTTAAAAAAAAAAAAAAGTTAATGCTTGGCTTAGAAGCCACAGCTTCAGACCTCCTATCAAAGGCATCTTCCTATTTCCACTCTAACCCATCTATTTAAAATAGGTCGTTTTAAAAATAAGTTTAGCAGGTAATGTACTTAGCTCCTGAATTTGAAGTGTTTGAAAAAGAAAGCCTGCCTAATCGTAGCAAGTGAGAGATATAATATCAGCCAATATTCACAGGAAATTAGAAAGGGACCAGGTTCAATCCCTGTATGTGCATAAGTAGCAGCATTTGAAAGCCTGATTTCACGATTAAGAGGCTTATTATCCATTCAGACTGTTACCCATCTGAGAAAACTTAGCATTCACAGCAAAAAAACAGTTTTCTGTCTTATGCAAATATACTGTATACTTGTTCTAGTAAGTCACTGTTTGTAGCATTCTGATAGTAACAAGATCCCTAGAAGTTTCTGCTAGAAATCAAGGGAGTTGCTTTGGACCTTGGTTATAGATTTACCATGTGACATGGGTAGGATTATTCTAACTAACTTGACAAATGAAGTTCCCTATTGATTTCCTATCTGTGTTCAGCAAGCTCTTTTGGATATTTTGGACTAATTTTTTATTTTTCCCTGTACTGTATCTATAAATTGAAGATATCCTTTTATTTATTCATTGTATTATTTGACTATTGAGTTCATCCTTTTTATTTATTTATTTATTTTTCAAGACAGTGATTAACTCTAAGGCAAAATAGAAGACTGAATTGTGAAGAAATAATGTTTTTTGTTGTTGCTGTTTTTATTTTCCCTCCATAGCATAGAATTTTATAAAAATAACCTTTATATATAATATTTTAGCACATCATTGTGATTTATCTTACAAATTTTGAGCATTTTCAAATAATTTATTTTTAATCTGTTTTCTTTTAGATACACATCTAGCAGGCAAAACAGTTATTGCTATAATATTGCATATAGAAGTTGTTTGTTGTATCTCATCTGTATTTACATTATAAAGCAAATAAAAAATAATGTAAAATTAGAAGTTATTTTAACATTCAAACTTGTTGACAATATAGTTTTGTCTATAGCATTTATAATAATGTGATGCTTTTCAGATGTTTTTAAAAATCTTCTGGTACAAATGTATAACCAGAAAGTTACAACCAGAATTCTTATACCTGGAAAAAAAAAAAAGATCAAAAATCATTTATTTCAGGTTATTTTGCAGATGGCTGGCAGTACATAGGCTTGACCTCATTTTCTGCTTCTACCTAGAAGAGAGGAATAACTATCTCATATTTAAAGAGTCACTCAGTCTTTATAATTTATGCTTCATTGTTTTAAAGAATAATATTTTTGAAGTTTTACTTAAATTTTTAGCCATAGATTGCTAAAATGAAAATAAATGTTAAGAATCATTTTTCATGTATGTGGATTGATATACATGTTACTGACAATTTGGATAAACCATTAATGCAAATATACATCTCAAACAACTTACAGAAATGATACAGAAAACCTAGAACTTTAACTGCTGCTTAATGGAGGCAAAAGTATTTTCTGACCTATGACATGGAGGGACAAGTTCATAACACCACACTTGTGCATTATGATTGATGATGGTATTGGAATCCTGACACGTAAATCATCACAATATTTACCAGGTGCATAGGAGATGAATCTACACCTGACTTGCGAGGAGTTATGCTACACATGCATATAATACTGTTCAAGTATTTCACTTTTCTTTCTTCTGGTCCCTGAATCACTGCCCAACAAGCAGTTCTATTCTGTGCCTTTATATGTGGGAACCGAGTGTGTAAACTCAGGAAGACTGTAGATGTGGGTTTGAATCCCTGCTGTACCACTGAGTCACTTTATAACTTAAAGGAAATCACTTCAGCTCTTTCTCTTCTGTATGTAAATGATGTAGGAAGAGCTCTCCCTCACTGTATATTTGTACAACTTAAGATGCATAGCTCATAGTCACTGGGTATAAGTAACAGAAAAATATTCAGCAGCCAAATATTTTACTTGAAGTCTATTTCATTCACAGCCTTGTCTAAGATAAAACATTTAAAGATCACAACTTCACACTCTGTTCGTGTCTTTTAATAACTCAGCATCTGAACAGACCTGTTTTAAAAGTTGCTCTCAGATGTAACCACTCCCATTCAAATGTCCACCCCATGAAATGCTGAGTATTTTCCATTTCCCTGGGAAAGTAGCCACCATTTCTAAGATGAGCATTCTAAAACAAGGAGTTAAAAACAAAGAAATGGAGAAATTCAAATAAAGATTGAATGCTATATTAGTCATGCATTTATTAAGGAGGCAATTTCATAAATGTTCACAGTGCAGTTGAGGGCAAGAGCAAGTTTAATTAGAAATTAAAAAGTAGAAATTAACTTACTGATGAACATATATGTTCATCTAAAAAAATCACATCAGGAAAATTTTCTGTGAAATAAAAAGAACTTCAGCAATATGATACATTTATTACGTTCAGTTTTAAGAGAAATATTAACAACTTTAAGTGTCACTACCATCTTTGCTTTACACTGACAAAGCAGATTTCTTCAGAGACTTCATAATTCAAGGCATATCATTTACACCTGCTGAGCAGTTCTCTCAGGATGTTAGGAAAGTAGAAGTTATGTCTCAGAAAATGCCAAGATATTCAGGAAAGAAGGTACACAACTTTATGCAAAATCTATGAGGCAAAATACATGCCACACAGCTGAAAAAAGATTTATGTTGAATTAAGGACTAGATTAATATGAACCTGATGTGCAATTTTATTAGTTCTGTAACATCTGACCTTCATCAAAGTAGCTATCATCATAAACTATCATAGACTCAGTAGACCAGATTTAGTGGTTGTGTAAGGGTCAACAGTAATGCTGACACTGCATAGGAACATCTATTGCACATAGCTTTAAAACATGCAAGTTGCCTGTTTTCAAGAAGAGCTGATCAAAAATCCTTGTGATCCACTGTAGATAGTGTTTGACTACTGAATCTTTTAGCTTTGTCTATTTACAAGTAAGTTAGATAGGCCAGGTTTCTCTGGGAATGAATCTCTGAATATTGTCCTTTGTACTTCTGACATTTTTGGTGCCTTTAGTTTGATGTGAAGCTTTTTACTTCACTTCTGTTACTATCACTGTCAGAATTTTTTTTTCCTTTTTTTTTTTCTAATGTGATTAGTTTGATGTTGAATATATATCACTATAAAATAAAAATAATTTTTACTTAACTAGATGTTAAGGTGAGACATGCATATAGTATCATAATGCATTTAAAGCCAAGACAGAAATAGTACATTGATGCATATTGATATCATGGATAAGTTAACCTGTTGTTAGAGGGTTTTGATTACAGCCTCTAAATTGCTGGTGCAAAGATGCTGAAGCTTTTGGAATATGACACATCAAAAAAGATATTACAGATTTTACCTTTTTAAGGCACATATACTGAGGAACTCCCTAACCAGGTTATCTACAGTGAGTGTTACTATGCCAACGAAATGGGGTAACACCAGTGTAAGTAAATTAACAGCATTAAGATATTGACCATGCACAGATTACAGAAAATCTTTTTGTAGGAAGCTTAAATCTACTAGGATATGACATGGACATCCCCACCTCTACTATGAGCATATTTTATATCCTTTGTTGCTACTTTACTACCTACAGATTAAACTTCATGGCTATTAAATGTATTTTCCCCATCTTATAAAATTATTTTGGTAAACCTTGTTATTAAAGTATATGTACATATGTTTGTTGTTTTAAGGATCTTCGAAAGTCTTTGGAACTAATCCATGTCCTTGATTGATCTTTCTAAAGAAAACTTTTAATCAGGAGCATTAAATTTTACTTTTGAAAGTCAAGGCACTGAAGAGGATGATAAGTTTACTCTCTCCCTACCCTTTCCCTTAGTCAGACAGGCAATGTATTTTCCAAAGACACCAGTGCCTCAGGAATGTAATGTTATTTCATTTCAGTGGGGATCAGAGGTTTATACCTTTATTTATGGTTGTCATTTTTTGCTTTAAACCTCACAAGCTTTCTCTAACTATGGAGTCATTCATATATACTGAAAGAATTTCTGATAATTTACTGTTGCTGGACAGAATTCTCTCCACAATGGCGTGAAGAATTACATGCTCTGCTCCTCTTTTATTGCTTGTAGGCAAAATCCTGCCCTCATTTACACCACTGCAACATTAAATAACCTCCTTTGAGAGCACTAATGCATGCTACTTATTTGATAGAGGAGAAAGCATAAGTTATTCTGCAGCAATCTAAAAAATTGTCTAAGATTTCTACTCTGTTAACCTATTAACACAGAATATCCAGTTGTTTTAACAAAAGGAATTAAAATGCTTAATGAGTGGGCACTAAAGAGTGGTTTTCATTCAGTTGAGCATTTGTCTAGATCAGATAAAATAAAATTAAAGATTCCAACGTAATTTACTTCAGGTTAGCTGTGCCAGCAGCTTCAACTACCTCTGTGATTTTTTACCCTAAAACCTTGAAGAGAGCCATTAGTAAAAATATCATGACTGGTCTCTAGATAGTATGGAAATTATCACGACTTCAACATCTTATCTGCAGAGCTTAGGGCTGTCAGGCAGGTGTGAGAGTTGTTCCTTTCCAAATATCTGGAACAAGAGAAAATGGAAGATACTGCGTCTCCATCACTCCAGACTCATTCTGTTCAAGAGACCTTTGCAGCAGGGTCTCCTGCAGGTCTGCCCAAGGAAACAGGTAGGGGTGCTCATGGACAGCATGAAGTCTTCTAGTCAAAGAGGTCAGAAGTGCTCCTAGAGCCTCTCTTGTAGACAAAAAAATCATGCCATGATAGAGGAGGGAAAAGTCATTCTGAATTAATAAAAAAGTAAATTAAGTTTGGATGAAAATAAGGAGTAAAGAAAGTATCCTTGAAAGCAAAAGGGATTTGAGAGTGGTATAGAGTTAAAATTGGAAAGGGATTGGAGGTGAAATGATACAAGGAGTCTCTGATTTATGCAATGAACTTCAGCTACAGCTCTAGAATAGATGACACTTTAATAGAAAAATTGGGTTTTAGACCAAAAGACAGCATTCTCTCCCAGTCAGAACACATGAATCAATTCCTTGTCTCATTCATCATCCTGCAATACTGCAGTGGCAATGACAATAGTTCATGCTGAAAAATAGCATCACAAGAGAATCTACTTTATATTTTACATAAAATGCGATTTAACAGGTGGAAAGAGGAAGAAAATTACTGATCTCTATGAAAGCTTCATTGTAAAATATAATTTTGATTGCCAGCAAAATTCTCATTTCAGCTCCCAAGTAAAAGTCATTTTTACAGCAAGTTACTTAAATTATCTGGCTCAGCTGGGATAAGTAGTTATAAGCCATATTGGCAGGTGGGGATCCTTTATCCCCTGGGTCACAGATGTGATTAATCCTTAGGCAAAGTTATTTTCCACAGTCCTTATAATTTTTAAAGCACTAAGGATACCACATATTAGGAATAATAACATTTAAATGCTTTAGTTGAAAGAAGAGTATAAACTTCATTCTATACACAAGAAATACCTAGTGTATACACATAGTAATTTCTAATAAAAGAAATTAATTCACAAGTTTCAGACTTGGGAACAGGCAGAGGCCTCTGCATGATCTAAGAAGTACAACCTTGGGAAATGAACAGCTTTGAGAAATAAGCTGCCAAGTTTTATGTTTTAACAAAATTTTAAGGCAATCTAATTGGTAAATATGATCTTTAAATACTAAATACTTTACAAAATACATGTTGAAATCATAAAACTTTCTAAATGGATCATCTTTAAAAATATTTTCACAAATCAGGGAAGGTAGGTGGGCTTTCAATACTTAAAAAAGAAAAAAATATATTTTCAGACCTACTTGGCTAGCTCTTCAAATCTGATGGACCTAAGAATGACTATTAAACAGGATGAATGAAAAGTAAAATATCTGGGTAACATTCCTTCTTAGCGCCAGCTTCTACTCCAAGTTAATCCCTTAAATACCATCGCTCACTGTCTTGAGGTTAAAAAACATTCACCACAGTTTTATTCAAGGCTGTGCCAGTGGCTTACTGCAAGGAAAGCTGTTTTTGTTGGTTGTTTCTGTTTTCGTTTTTTCAATAGTATGAAACTGAACATGTTTTTCTCCTAAAAAAACAATTTAAAAGAGGATATAAGGATATGATATTTTAATAATTAGAATTGAAGGCATTTTATCCAGAACTGAAATCAGTTTGTTTAGAAAAATTAGGTATATCGTTCTTAAAAAAAGCTAATCATTTGATTCAGCTGGGTAGAGAGGTTGCTGAGATAGTCTGAGAAATGCTTGTCTTTGGAAATGCTCAAAACTCAATTGGATGAGGGCCTGAATGATTAACTGAGTTAACTTGATTAACTGAGATATTAGCAATTCTTGGAGTACTGGCTGGCCTAGATGACTTCTAGGCTAAGCTGGTTTGTTTTTACATAGTTATCTCTTCTGCTACACTAAGGAACAGAAATTTGCAAGGGAAAAACTTTTGTACAGAATAGAATGGTACCGACGACCTGAATTTACAGAAAACTATGTGAGCTAGGGGTATGTACACAGTATTTTATGAATTTGATATGTGAATTGGATGTATATGTATAAGTCATTGTGATCTTTAGATGTGGAATTACACTAGATGCAAAACTGGGCTCAAAGGTAAGAAAAGCTGTTATTAGTATAAAAAGAAACTGAAGACAATTTTAAATATGCTGTGGTTCTGTATAACAGTAGTTAATGCAGAAAGCAAGCAGGGACCATTTATGTCTGTCTGAAAAAATTGGTGTGAATCTAAGAAATCCACAATGTGATCAGAAAAGTGCTATCAAATGTTTAGAATAATTTTTGTCTACTGGAAGAAGTAGCTGTCATCATGCAAAATGGCACGTGTTTTAAGGCTGTTTCAGACTTTGGTATGAACCTATGTAGGAGATGATGGTTTGTCAGGCTAACATCTTCCTTGCCTGTATATGCACGTTTTCCACCTTCTTGCCGACATTTGTCAAATCTGCCTTAAATAACATAAATATATAGCACAATACATATATGTGTATATATATATGTAAATATATCAAGGAAAAATAAATTCTTATGTTTCTCAAGAAAAGAGACTAGGAATAATACTTATCAAGTTGATAGCTTTTAATACATGTACTATGGAGAGAAGATTGAATAGTTGTGGTAAATTGTTAATTTAATTACTTATATGAAGAGAAAAGCAGAGAATTAATGAAGGGAGACATTAACCATGTCCTTCCTTCTGCCATAGAAGTTTATGGAAGTAAATCCTTTGCCTCAAGCTTAAAGCTGGTTTTCCTTAACACTATGGTCTCCATTTACTGAAAAATGAGGGACAGGAATTTGCAGAAGTGCTAAGCTTCAGAATTGCAGTGTAAAGTGAGGAGATGTAAATTTTTTAATCTCTTCTATACTTGGAAAAATTAGGCCATGTGTGCCTCAAATTGTTCTTTTTATGCTAGAAAATTTGTTTGAACTTTAATCTTTCCATATTTGCCCTTCTGATCTGAAACACATGGAAAATAGTATTTTTTAGTTCAAAGAATTTCAAAGGAAATTATTATTTCAGAAGCATTTGAAAATGACAGAAATAAGTATCATACGTGAGCCTCTGGAAAAACCTGCATACTTTTTCTAACACGAAAAAATAAAGAAGAAAAGGAGTTATACAAGTGTAGCTTGAAATTAAAGAGCACTATCTAGTTATGTGGAAAAATAGTGTCCATTCATGTATTTAAAGACCGAAGTTATATATACAAAAAGGAGAACAAATTAAGGATGTACATAAACAATTATGTGTTCCAACTGTTTGCACAGTATTTTTTGAATAACATATATCTCAACACATTCAGAAGAGAAAATACCAGCACCCCAAGATTCAATACCTGTATAGCACACAAGAAGTGGAACACAATTTCAGTGTAGCAAATTTGTGAAAGCATAGATTTCTCCTTCAGTAAGCTGGGAACTGTCCTTGTAATATATGTTCCCTGCACGATCTGAACAGTAAAACAAAAAGTTGCTGAATAGAAACTTTATAAAAAGGAAGTACAGTGACACAAAATATGATCTCATCAATGCTGAGTTTTATATAATAGAAAAATAGTAACTTATTTTACTTCTTTTGAATTTCAGTCGCAAATTAATATCAAAGTCATGCAGTAATGGGAAGCATAATCAGCCGTTTATGAGTAAAACTTATAAAGTAACTAAAATGCTAAACCTCATGCCTATTCGTAGGATTTCAGTGAGAAAGAAAAATGACAAAAGTGGTTTCTACTGATCACAGAAGAAGAGTTAATGCTTCAGAAAGTAAACTTTACAGATTCTGATTTTATTGAGCACTGGAATAGTCTCCCCAAATGACTATTCCCAGATGTGGTCATGGTACCAAGCCTATTGAAACTCAAGCATTTCAACAAAAATAGACAATTTCATTGTTTGTGGTCCTGCGTGAAGTCAAGAGTTGGTCATGATCTTCAAACTCAAGATATTGTTGTATTTAAGAAATACATTCCAAATTTTTTTTAAACTTCCTGATGATTTAGTAATGATATCTATTAAGACAAGGGAGAGATATCTAGATGAACATACATGTGTCTTTCTCTTATTAGTTTAGGTGCCAACAATGGATCAAAACACCATTAAACTTCTTAGTTAGGTTGATGTGATCTTGAAAATCCTTTCCAACCTAAATGTTTCTATGTCTATGATTAAAAATTTTGTTCTCCTCTTGATTCAATTCAGAGAGGTCTAAATGAATTTGATACGTGACAATTGCAGAGATATGTACCATCATAAAAAAAACTCTACCAAGGAATTTATATAAAGGCCCATAAAAACACAAAGTGAAGTTAATGCTTTTCATAACTTTTCTATTTCTATGTTTATTTTACTTGAATATTTAAAAGCAACAAGAACAAAAATGAAAACATCATTTTCTTCTCACTGTTGTGTAAGTGTGCTTCCATTAACAGGACAGAATACATAACTTACCATAATCTAGAACTGATTATAGTCAAACAATAAGAGCGCTTACTAGCGATAACAGTGTATATTCTTTGTCACTAAATGTATAATGTTAATATAGAATAAAGATATGGAAAATTTTGAACTCCTATTGATGAAGAAGGATCTGAGTGCCACCTTGAAACTTATGGAATTTTGAGATTGATAAGGAGAAGAATCTACAGTTCTCCGAATGCCAGAGGATGCAGTTGGAAGATGTTACTGATTCCTGAAAATCCGTATTTTTTTTTTTTTTTTGTAGCCCCTTTCTGTATATCTAAACACTCATTTACATGAGATTAATACAGCTTTCTGGCATTATTGGTGTAGTTTTTCTGTTAGTTTTATATGATGTTTGGTAAAATTAGGCATCAAGCTCATAATATTATATAGTATCTTGTGGATGATCCTCAGGTTGTGTCCCCAATTTCTGTGTCTAATACATGAGAATGGAGTGTGTCGGTCTTCTGTGAAACACTAAAGTCCTAGTCATAAGCCTATTTCTAGATTCCTGTTTTCTATACCTTTAGAAAGTAAAAGAGACCTAAAGTAGGCTTCTTCTAGGAAGTTTTTTCCTTGTAACAAGTGTCTAGGGTATTTCATTTGAAATATCATCACAATTTAAAGAGAATTAAAGGAAAAAAGTGATACCTTAAATCAGGGCAACAATAACAAAGATCTGTAATTATGAATATAGTTTTGTAAAGTCACTGAGAAGTAAACAATGCAAGAATACAGTTTTCTTAAAAATAAAAATTTTATTTTAAAATAAAATAAGAAGAGTAACTGTAAATAAGTGAGGTGAAAAGACAGGTTTTGTTCTTCTATTTTTCATTATATAACTTAAGACAGCTTATAAAGTGCTTCATTAAATATAATAAAATAATAATAAAAAACCATTATTTTAATAGAGAAGGATTTATCCAGTCAAATATGTGCCTACACCAGCTCCCACAGAATTTTTTTATTACAGTTTATTGTTTTACCATTAATGTACAACATACAATACCTTGCATGGGAATGCCAGATTTAATACTCGTACATTTGTTTAAAAAGCCACAAGTGTTTGGACTCAAAATGTGCATAATGGTTCAGGAATCAGTTATGAGAGAAAGATGAAAGGCAAGAGGAAGTCTAACTGGTCAATCTTTAACAGAAATATACTCAAACTGAAGAATGTAACAAGATGGGAAATAAGAGCCCATTTGAACAACTCAGCAATTCCAACAAATACAAATCTACTCTCTGTTTCTACTTGGCAACTGCCATTAAAAAATCAACTAATATAGTGAAAACATAGCTTTTTCAAATAACTTAAATGCCTGGTCACATAATGTATGAATTGAATATTTAATAACTTAAGAGGGTTCAGATTCTTAAATAATGAATTTCAGAGCTGCTGAACTTCTCTCTTTAAAGGAAGTATTGAATGTTGACTATTTGAATATTACAGAGGATTTTGATTTAGATTCGAACTAATATACTCCTGAAAATGGAACATCTAGATAGTCAAGTACCTGAAAATAGGGTTAGGCTATCGCACAGACATCTTGAACACATTTTCATTTTAAAAAGGAGGCAATTCATCAAAATGCAGAACAACATATCTTATGTGATGAAAGTGCTACTGGAAATCTTCCAAGTGAGAAAGTAAATATTTTTTATCAAAGAGTAACATTTTCAGAATGACTTCCAAGCTTGAATCAAATAAATCACTTCAGTATCTTTTAGGCATCTAAGTGTTTTGTTTCAGGCTCAGACGAAATTTATCAACACCACTAGAGGTGTTGTTTATGTAGATTTAAATACTAATTCAAACTTCTAGGTTTGAGTTAGTCACTGCAGTTTCCTGTAAAATCAGAGAAGAAGTCAAAAGACAATATTGGAATTATAGAATGGAATAGTCATAGAATCATTTAGGTTGGAAGGCTTTCAAGTCTATCAAGTCATTGAGTCCAGTCCCTCACTATAAGAAAGATATTGAGCCCTGGAGCATGTCCAGAGAAGGGCAACTAAGCTGGTGAGGGTTCTGGAGCACAAGTCTTATGAGGAGCAGCTGGGAGAACTGGGATAGTTCAGTCTTGAGAAAATGAGGCTCAGGAGAGACCTTATTGCTCTCTACAGCTACCTGAAAGGAAGTTGTGATGAGGTAAGAATCAGACCCTCCTCCCAGTTAACAGCGATAGGAGAAGAGGGAATGGCCTCAAGTTGCACCGGGGGAGATTTATATTGGATATTATGAAGACTTTTTTCTTAAAGAGTGATGAGGCATCAGAGGTACCCAATTAGTGGCTGAGGGTGGTCCCTGAGGATGTTCAAGAAATGTTTAGATGTAGTACTAAGGGACTTGCTGTAATGGGCAACATTGGTGGTAGGTGGATGTTTGTACTTCGAAATTTTGAGGTCTTTTTCCAACCTTAAAAATTCTATCATTCTATGAAATTCCTTTAGCCAAAGAAAAACATAATTTTTTTCTGATAACACTTAGTGCTACTTCATAGCTACCTAATTCATTAATCTAAACTAAGATTATTTGTGAAAACAAAGGCCACTTCTTTCTAGCATTCACTTTAGAAGGAATGGCTGTGTATACTTAGAATAGTTATTATGTACCTAAAACATAAGTGAAAATTAGTTTTACAGAGAGTCTGAATAAGGATTACATTACTTTGTATTCTTCTACTCAAAATCATTAAAATCACATTACAAAGATATTAATGATTATATTATTATATATCCTTAGGTTAAGAAAAGGTTACTCAGGAAAATGTATCCCAACAGCAAGGATATAGGAAAATAATACCAACTAATTAAATGGGAATAGAAACAACAAAACCATATACACTGAAATCTAAGGTATTTGTTTTTGTATTTCAATTTGATTTCTGCTTTTGATTAGGACCTTTTGGAGTAAAGTCATTTGAAAAAGTTTTTTAAAATTCTCAGATGAAATGGGATGAAGAACACTGTTCTACCAATTGTGATGTCAGGCAGCAATATTGCATCTAATTATTGCTAAGCAGTTTATTATTTACTAATGCAGATGAATGATCTTGCATCTTTCAATTCCTCTCTTTTATTCAGTAAAAGGTACTGTGAGTCAAAGGAAAAACAAACAGCACTTTGATGAGAGGAAACATATCTTTCACTATAGCATTAAATTCCAGCATAACCTTAAAGACAATAGGTAAAAATAAATAAATAAATAAAAAGATGGATCAGTCCAAAAATAATATTCCCAATAGGAATTTTATAATAAATGCCATCTCTTTCAGTATGAAGAAGTCCATATTCTACACTTCATTCAAGCCAGTGCATCACAGCAGGAATAGCACATGGAGCTGCAGTAATGTTTTTCTGCACATATGGAACTAACAAATTAGGCCAACTTTTTTTTTTTTTAAAGATGATGGAATCCCTTCTCCTTCAATCTAATAGTCATTTTCCCTAGCAGCAAGCATTAATGACTTCCCTGACTAATGAAAATTAATTGCTAGCCCGCCTTGACAATTACATTGTGATCGATCAAGTTTAAAGGAGCTGCAGGGGTCATTTGCTGTAATTTTAATGCAATCCATTAAATCTGAAGCAGAAGATAACCTTTAGCTTAGTTGCATATTAGGGAATACTAATGGCAACTTGAGATGTCACTGTTTATACAAGAGGAAATACATCATAGTGTCTACTTCTCTTCACACTATTAAGGTGTTGCTGTTTCTTAGCTAATATGCAAATTCCCCTTGACATCAGAGTGCAGCCTCTCTGTAATCTTATCAAAGCACTATGAAGATAGAGTAGTACACATTCAAAGAGCATGCTGAGAGTGCTGATCTTGGCTGTTACACAAAACTGAGTGGTAAAATGAGACTAGGTTTTCTAAGTCTTAATACTGACATACAAAAACAAAAAAACAAAAAAAAAAAACAAAAAACAAAAAACAAAACAACAGAACCCAACCACATTTAAAGCACGCATATTTTATCAGTCCTGCAGAAGCTATCAGCTGTGCAGTCCTCTTGAATGTCATATACTTGCTTTTGTGAAAAAAGCAGTTGTAAAACAAGGTTCAGATTTGTGAAGTTATTGAACTCATAATATTACAATGATTGGGTTCATAGTGAACAAGCAATGTAATTATCCCTAAAATGACATGATTGCAATGGATATTCTTGAGTGACTCTTACAGGCACATTATCCAAATGTTTACAGCACATACATAATGAATTATGCTTGTTTGATTTTTTCAATAGAAATTAAGATCAAATCACATGGGGTCTTAAACAAAAAAGAACAACAAAGGGCAAACAAAGACGTTTAAATAGAGGCTTCACAGAATTTCTTAATTGAGTTGATCTACCCTACACACTGCTGATCTGAGGGAAAGTTTGGTTTTCATGAGATGAGAAAATGGTGCCTGCAGAAGTGAATGAAATATTTTAATGTAATTCTGAGATGCTACTTTTTATATTCTATTTCTGAGCCTATGGGGGCAGGCAAGGAAATCTTGAAACAAATATGTTGTTATGCATCTCTCACTAACATGTATGGCGATAACACTACAGTTATCATTACAGAGGTCTTTTAAAGCAAAGTTTGCATATCACTACTAAAATTAGCTCAGGAATATGCTAAAAATACATGAATGTAAGTAGCACTGTAAAAACAAATGCAAAATATTTAAGCAAATGCTGTAACATTGAATAAGTCAAGTATTTCTATATACTTGTAAGTATCTCTCTAGTTTCTTCTAGAAAGTCTAAATTATAAAACTGTATAAAATGTCACAGTATGAAGAAGAAAACTCTTATCTCCCCAAAAATATAGTAGTACTTTGGATAGATTCTTAAAAAAGTTATTTGTAGGAGACAGATGCTCAGTCAGTAGAAACCAGAAAAAAAAATCAAATGTTTTTATATTGATATAAAAAGAAACTCCATGAAGTACATTACCAGCCAGCCTGAGTAATACCTATAGCTGAAAATGAACAAAAGTGTAGTTATATAAGCTGAGATTATAATGACAGAACTTCAGTGAATCACACTGAGAGATAGTAGTCTGTAAAGAATAGAATTTTGGGGGAAAAAAAACAACAAACCAAAACAACAACAAAAAAACTTCAAGGCTTTTTTTACATACTACAAGAGGAGTTACCTAATTTTAGATTTACTTCCAGTGTGGCCAGATGGTATATTCAGACAAGAACAACACTGAAAAGAATTTCACTGAAATAATTTGTGAGTAATTTATTGTAAATTTATAGAGATACAGGTGTAACCAAGATCAGATGAAAATCTGTGGAAATTGAAATAAATAACGTAGAGATATGAATTCCTTAAGACTACAGAAATTGTTTTTAGTTTTGTTTATAAAAAATGATATAATAAAATAAAAAAATATTTTCTAGGTTTGGACACAACAGACCATAATAGATTACCAATGGTCTATGCAAATTTCCAATAGGTATCAACAGGGAAAAAAATAAACTTTTAGGGGACAGAAAACACTCACACAACTGCCTCCTACTGCATGACCATGTTAAGCACTGATATTTTTGATCCAGCATAAAAAACACTCTTGTAGTGTTGGTTTTTTTTTTTTGTTTGTTTGTTTGTTTATTTTTTTTTTAATATTAATGTTATTATTGTGTTTTGTTTTATTTTTAGAATTTTACCATTACAAGTTATCTGGACTGCATTTTTGCCATACATGTATATTTCTAATTCTATCAAAAAATGCTGCACAGAGATACTGAAACTGTCCTAGAAACTGTGTTCCATGTAGTTTTTGTATTTCAACTACAATGCAAGAGTCAAAGTTTGCTAGAGTAGATGAAATGGGCATATTGGCCTTACTGGCTTTTATCGAACACAGCATGAATAGAAACTTAAGATTTAGTCACAAATGTATTTTATATACCTAGTTTTTGTGAAAGCATTTCAGCTGATGTCAATGTCTTTCATATTCTTCTGCGCATTAAGCATGTGTTTATATACTGTACTGAATTAAGACTTTCATGTCTGCTCCTCAGACAAAACATTTGCCTTTTGGCCAAATCTCAGCTCAGGTATACTTATGCATTCTGACATTTTCAAATAGCCAGCATTTAAAAATGGAACTTCAGACTAATTACGGTTCTGAGACATTTTAGGAACTATGGCATACAAAGTAAAAAGTTTCGTCTCATTGAGTAAAGGTGAAAATCACACCATTATCAACAGTGACAGTGCTGATGTGGAAAAAAAAAAAAAGTATTGCAACAGGTTATTACATTATTAATGGACATGTTCTACTCTCAAGTTTGTGGTTTGATGCAGTCTGGGAAAAATGTCAAAATGTATCAATATTAACAGCTTCTGACAAGCTCAAGGAAAAAAAGAGCCGAATGAACATCCTACTCTGTAAATAAAGGGATATTGTATCCTTTTAAAGCCAGACAGAATTTAATTAAGGAAATTAACAGATTTTTCAGACATAGCAATTTTCTGAATCTTATTCTTCATCATCTTGAAAACATTATATTCCTTTGTAACAGGAAACAGTGAGTGCCTACTCACTAATCTAAAGTTAGTGATAACATCTGCATAAAAATGGAGAAGAATGATGATGAATCAACATAACTTCAATCAGGAATCTTCCTTTATTCATCCATTATTTGATTAAATGGAATTATATTTGAAAAACCTGAGAAAAATAGAAAAACAATATTGGAATCTTAGAAATACTAAGTATTCAAATGTTTTATCATTCAAAAATTTTAAACTGGGTTTCATGGAGAACGTTTCTTTCTCAAGTTACTGCCTTTTGCCTTTTCTCTTGTGTAAGCTCCTGGAAAAAAAAATATTATTAGTAACTCATATCAGCTAGTAAACTTTTGGTATTAAATAGAGAAAGAACGTGAGGTTGGACAATGGATCCTACTGTATCCCATCCCATCCTATCCTATCCTATCCTGGAATGGCCTGGGTTGAAAAGGATCTCAAAGATCATCTAGATTCAAGCCCCTGGTGCCAACCTTCACAACTTTATTGTTATGTAGGCTTCTCTAACTATATCACAAGGTCTGAATTGACTGCAAGGAGAGTTTAAAAAACTTGATCATGTATGGTGATATCTATGATAGACACCATGTGTCTAAATCTAGAACCAAATTCCACTGCAAATGATTCCACATATAGTTTATAGTTTTGTCTCTGTACGACGAACAATGTTAATATTATATAGATAGTGTTTCCAGGTAGTGTTCTAATTCATACAGACATGGAAATAACCTCATATTAAGATAATCGCATCACTCTTTGTCCTGGGAATCTGACAATATTCTCTGCTTCTAATTAATCTTATTCCATCAGCTGTTTTCAACAGCTGGAAAGCATTTTCATTCTGATGTTTGAAACAATAATATTTCAGTAATCTGCCAATATTAGATCTTTGCAGCTGGTAGCCAGTGAGGACATGTATCATCTTTGCTTCAGCTTTTCATTAAGAGCCATGCAACCTTTACAAGAGAATATCTTTCTTCTTAAGAGTGCTAAGTAGGAAGAGTTCCAGTTTTTGAAGACTTTCACACTGCAAAAACAGAAAAGTAGTATTCTTGGACCAGTGAAAAACTTCTTTCTAAGTTCATCTGCAACTAATTTCCGTTTCTACAGATCATCTTCTCATTACAGTCCAATATAAACATTTAGGAACAATAGGAATTTTGAATCTGCAATGGCATTTTTATATAAATACATTAGTTGAGGCTGATATTTTCAACACAAATGCTTTGTTTGATAATCTCTTAGAAATGTTATTGATCCTGAAGCTTTAATGTAGAACGTTTGTTAACTTTATTCTCTTCCATTCACTCTGCCGTTTACAGAAATCTAACCATTATGGAAATTCCTTATTATAGCAAGTTTATCACAGCTATTCATTTGTGGTCTGATGTTTCGAGAGTGCAAGCAACTTCTGCTGAATATATTGAGCATCCTTCATTTGCTTTGATTGTTGCCATTATCACACTGCTGGATCTGATCACAAACATACAGCTGTTCTTTGAACTTTTGTATATTTTGTACCGCCACATTCACAACAGCTGTAAAATGCTGTGAATCAGCTTAGGCCTGGGCCAGCATGCACTAAAGAAGTAGGCCCCAACATAATTTTTCATGATTTTTTTTTTCCCTTACTTGGTGATGGCACTGGTATCTTATAAATTATATTTGTTTAGTACAAAAATTGTAAATCATTATTAGAATTTAAGAAAATGTAAAGTTTAATGTTTACATTTATTCTTCTGAAAGAAGAATTTTCTTACCAAAGTTTTGTTGGATTTGAAATCAGTTCCAACTGTGGGCAGTGAGAAACACTGCCATGATTACTGACCTTTTAACAAGATGTAAGGAAGGAATATCATTTTTTCTTGTCATGTTAATCTAAGGACTTAATTTTACTCATGATGATTTTAAAAGTTCACTGATACATCCTCCTCTGATTTTACCCTATGCATAACTGAGACAGAAAATGTAGAATGAAGCATTTTCTTCACCTGATTACCAGTTAATAACTCATATTAATACTATTCATGAGTCAGTGCATGAAATAAATTGCAATAAAATAACAGAGTTTGGAATCTTAGTTTTCTAGTTATATTTTTGAAAATCTTTAAACCTATCTGATCTCAAAATTCTGCAACTGAACTAACAGTTGACAAAATTAAGCCAGGCTGGTAGCAGTGCTTTTGACATAACTTTCATCATTATTTATTTATTTAAATAGCATTTGTTTCTGCCATTTTCTCTGATTTGCATTTGCAAGAAAAAGAAGCATGAGATTCAGTTTCTACAATGTGTAGTTGACTTGTTTGATCTCTTAGACAAAGCACTAAGTGGGGATATGACATGGTGAGACTTAGTCTTCACTCTGATTTATCAAGTCTCACATTAGAGCCTACGCCTTATTCGCTGTTCTATTTCCTATGAATAATTCATTTCATGAAAGAAATTTAGTGACTCGTTTTTTATACAGTTAAACAGAATTCTTATTATAAATTTGGAATATAGAAATATATTTAAAGAAGCACCTCTGAAATTCTGCATATCTGATAATACTTTGCCTTAAACATTATATTTCAATGTATGTCTTCTTTCCTAAATAGTTCAGCATTTTTCTCCAATACTGACTTTGATAGCTTGCTTACAAATGTTTCCTTTTCTTTCATAAATTTCCTTCTTTTCTTAAATTCATAAAATATCAACAATCTTCAGAACTAGAGCATTCAATCTTTAACTTCCGGTGTTATGATGTGAAATACCGATAACAAAAATCATAAAAACATGAGAAGTTACCATTTTTTTCCCCAATAATTAGAAAAGCTTAGCAACACATTTACCATCAGTTTCCATGTAAGTTTCTTTAGAGACCACATGAGCTCTTTAGACATTGTATACTGCACACACTTCTATATATGATACCTGTAAGCATCTCCATGTAATCAGGGTAATGGAGAGTCAACATGTTTAAATGAGAAGACATTTCACCATTCTTAGTTATTTAGAAGCCTCCTCGAATTTTAGCTTTTCATAGATACCCTAAAAGAAATTTATGACCTAAATTTGTTTTCTGGATCATGTACCTCAAGTATCTAAGTTTCAGATGAAGAATTGTAATAACTCCAGGTGATATGAGAACCATAGAGACAGGTTCACTTTTACATTCCAGATCATTCTGGCAGAACTAATAATTTCAAATAAAACTACACAGTCCATCCTTTAATTTTTATTCTAAGTAAGCTTTACCTGGAGCCACCAAGAAAAAAAATGAAGATGGGACCTTATTGCATTGACTGAGAAAGTCATTTTTTCACTTTCTTAATTGTGTCAAGGCTGCAGATATTAGCTACAGATCTTGATAGATTTCTACAACTTCTGATTCTCCAGCAGGCACAGATTTAACCAGTCTCCGAAAGTGTTTCATTCCTTAGTGGCTGTAGCCATAGTACAGGCAGGCAGTGCCCTCATGGCATCCTGTGCAATGTTTCTTGCCAAATCACACAAATTAGAAATACCCCAGGTAACTTTACCTCTTCCTCATATCTGCTCTGGGACAAAAAAGTAGAGAACTCTGAACCTGTAAACTCCGCTGAACACAGGAGAAAAGACAAGCTGAAAAACCTTGAATAAATTTGAACAACAAAATAGTAAATCCAAATGGACTTTTAAGCAGCCATTCAGGAGTCTGAATGGTGATTTATAGATAGTAGGTAGAAGTTCTGCTTTTTCCTTGCTTAGAAACAGAGGCTGCAATTCACCAACACAAGAAAGTCTCTCTAAAAATGTGCTGTTGGTGGAGCTCAGTTTATTTTGAAATGTAAGCTCAAAGGATCTATATCTAACCATTCCAAGCTCACCAGTCCAGATGTTTACTACCATTAATTCAAATTCTTTCCAATGGATATTACCTTGATTGGAAATTAAAGTCTATTTTTCTGAAGAAAGAGTACAATGATGGAAAATTAAACTAATGCTCCCATTGGGGTAGTATCTGCTGACTACTAATTCAGATTCATTTTGGCTCCAGGCATCAGTGTTTGGACAACACCATCTGTGAAGTGTCAAGCACACATTCAAAATAGTAAAGGAAGAGGAAAATTGGTTAAGATAATTGGTATATTTAGACCAGAGCCTTGGGAACATTTGATTTTGGGTTGAAGCAACACCAAGATGATTGTTTTCTAAGCACAATACACACCTAAAAAACAGACAGCTGTTAATGATTTTCTCTACCCTTAACCATAAAATTCAGCATGGTGTGCCAAGAATCTGAACTGTGAAGCAAAGAGTAAAAAGGGAATAAACTTCCAGTAATGAAGCATCACCCACAGAAGAGGGGGGAAATAATGAAAAAGTTATGGTTTTCTCCAGTCATGGATAATTTTCAGTAACATAGGATGATGATTATTAGTGCCTGAATTCAATCAGAAACCAATCAGTCAAACAATCAAAAATGTGTTTGGTCTACTTTGCAAACTGTAACCTATTTAAAAGAGAAAGTAACTTCCTTTCTGAATTTCCTTCATTTATATTTCCATAAATCATCTTTGATAACTGATGTAATAATAAATGTCAGTTGCTGATATCATTAGCCCAGATATACAGGTGCTATTTTATTTTGCAGAATTTTCTGAAACTGTCATGAATGAAATAAGTTGCAATGTTCTAGGAGAAGAGGAATGAGGGTGTGATGGAAGAAAAAATGATAAAATTTGAGGCTGTAAGTTTAAAACTGTAAAATTATTTTCCTGTTGTGTGCTCTCCTAGACTTCTAATTTGGCAGTTTGACAGTCTAGTAATTAAACTTTCTGGTCTTACCTGCAGCACAAAGCAAACTAAGAATCATTTTCAGACCAATTGCCTTTATTTTGTCTACGCAGATTTCAAATTATGGCTTGGGTAACAAAGCAGAAAAGAACTGTTAGGCGAGAACAGCAGGAATCTAGCTGGAAAGAAATAAAAGTGAACTGAATTATATTCATGTCTGGTATGGGAACTCAGATACTGCTGTAAAGAACTGTACAAATGATTGCTGGCCAGAAAAGGCTGAATAATGCAACTCGGTAGCAGCTAAATTTAAAACTATGTTGTTTATTCCGGTGTAAAATTTTGAGATTTGTATACTCATATACTTAGCTCATATACTAATAAGATTTTAGGCTGTTTAGATTAATGACTGACTACAGTGGTATGGAGAGAATTCTTACATAGTCACAAACTTTTTTTTTTTTAATATATATAAAAGATTTTTTCTATTTTTTCATTGAAAATCTGGGGAGAAAAGAAACAGACAAAAAAACAAAACAAAACAAAACAAAAAAACAAGCAAAAAAAACCAAACAAACAACCTAACAACAAATCAGGTAGCACATAGAATAATGCTATTTCCGTTTGTAGAAGAAAACAAAAGTTCAGCTTGTGACTTCTCCAGGGGTATCATATCCATTGCATTTTGATCCCCTATGAATTT
The DNA here is from genome assembly GCF_038088225.1 of Cyrtonyx montezumae. Classification (NCBI taxonomy): domain Eukaryota; kingdom Metazoa; phylum Chordata; class Aves; order Galliformes; family Odontophoridae; genus Cyrtonyx; species Cyrtonyx montezumae. The sequence goes on from NW_027072034.1 coordinate 153,194,097, forward strand.
CAAAGAAATAATGTTAGGTCATGTAGAACATTTCTAGAAGTAACATGCACTGAAGTCTCTTCTTTCCCTTTATTCTATTTCATCTACATACAGTTGTCAGACATTGCAATAAACGTATTTTTACTGTACTTATAAAAGGCACTTACTTTAGTTATCCATAATATTCTTTGTCTTAATGGGTCTTATCTCTGTTGATTAAAAATTTGTATCAGCTTTATCTAACACCTTCAGTTTAATTACATATATTTAACAATTTTCAAGATCATGCTTGCCTCATCGGTTGTGAAATTAAAAACTGAATGTCTTACAGAAACACCAAGTGTAATATTTCAAAATCAACATTTTTTCTCTTCCATTTCTAAATAAAATTTAATCAGAATTGAAGTTTCTGAAAAATTTTCTGCTCAGATAAACAATTTTTAATCAGCTCTGTCAAACAAAAACAAGCAGATAAATTAAAAAATATATACATTTAGTATATAATCTAAAAATAAAAAGAGAAAGTAACCACTACAGATGAAAGAGTTATGCCACTATAATTTTGTGAAATTGCATTTCAGGTCTGGAATTAGAAGGGAACTTCTGAGCAGTGAGAGAGGACAATGTAACTTTTAAAATATTTGTTATATGAAAGCCTTAATAGAGTATGTATCCAATATCAAAATGATACATCTTTTTCCTTTCCTGACATACACAGGAATATAGGGTAATAAATGAATCCAACAATTATTTTCTGTAAAGGTTCTTTTAATACTACATCCACTGTCACATCACACTTAAATTTTCAAAGTAATAACAGCCCTAACATGATTTTACAAGCCTTGTCCACAAATATTCTAGTTCTTTCAGTTTTTCTGTAACTCCAAGGTAGTGCTACTGTAACTGAAAAACACTAATAACTAACTTTCATATAGCATCTTCCATCCGGAGCTATTCCCAAGGGTTTTGCTTTGATTACATCATTTCCAAACAACAGTTTCTTTACATTTTCCTTCCCATTATGCAAAGACAAAGAAATGAGATTCAGTGACCTAACAGGCTGAGCCATATTGCTCTACATGTTCCTTTTTTTGATTTCAGGTGATTTCCCCCCCCAGTGTTCCTGACCCTGAACAGGAAGGTTAATGCCTAGCCTCTAGAGCCACATTTGATTAAAAATGCAGAGACTAGTGTGCCATTAGCTTCCTATGGTCTTAGCATATAGTTTATTATCCAGTTTAAAAGAAAATTGTTATTCATATAAATGGCATTATTATAAACATAAATTATCATATAGATGTAGATCTCTGTTTTCAACTGCTGTGGCTTTCATTAGGACTGGTTAAAAAAATTCTCCAATCAGTTGTCTTAGAAATGATCTATATTAATATGCTTGTTTTCTGTCTCTCCTCTGGAATCTTTTGGCCTTCAGGGGAAAAAAATTGATACATGAAGCAACAAGTGGAAGTAAAGTCTATGAGGGAAACTGTTCAGTTCATGTTTGGCATTATGGCACAGCTTTGAAAATTGAGAGGTTATAAAGAATTAAAATAAAAAACACCAAAAGTCTCTCAGTGCATCCAATTGTGTTTCTTTAAACTTACAGGTTTATTATTTTTAGCAAGTGATAAAAAGCATTTCACATTTTGTTAAAGACATCTAAAAAACCCAAAAGCAATAGAGAACACTATCACTATTCCACTGTTTTGTACACAGAATTTTGGTTAATTTGTTGGGGTTTGAGGTTTGTATTCTTTTTTTTCTCTTTCTTTTTTCCTATTTTTTGTTTGTTTGTTTACTCCCTCCTTGTCTTTTAAGGATAACAGCAAAATCAAGACAATGTGAATGGGTTTAAGATTAAATTCATCTTTTTAAATAAATCCTGAATATTCATTATTCTAATACTTGCCTTTTGTCTTAGACTTGATACCAAAAGAGTGAACAAAAGCATATTTAAAACACATTGGTGTTGTATATCAAATAGACATTATTATCTTAGTACTGCACCAACTTTAGAAGTTACCTGTAGTAACATCAAGATTGAAAATGGTCTTATAGAAAAACCAATATGTGTTACCTACGTGTAACTTCAATCATTCTGAGCTCAAGTAAGCCAGCAGCTACTGCATTGTGCATTACTTTAGTGTAAGTCAGAAAGACACAAAGCAATTCAAAGAGAGTGCATATAAAGTTTAGAATGCAATCTTTTTCATTATGTGAAAAGAAATTGTTTAACATTTCTCAACAAGTCACCTCCTCCTCCACATATACCAACAATGGATGAGTGCCTTGAATTATGCTGTAAATTACCACAGAGTTTACAGAAATATGAACATAGCAGTAAAAGAGAAAGAAATCATAAATTTGATTTTATTTCAGTTACTTTCTTAAGTAGATTTCAGAAAAAACTTTTTTTAATTTCTGATTTTTTTTTAATTTTCCTTTATTTAGACATGTCAAGGGGATTTCTAAATTTGTTTCAAATGTGTAGGTTACATTTTCAAAGTATTTTAAACATATCTCTGCTACATCTTCTGATGTGAAATACTGGTTTAATGCAGTGATCATGCAAGAGTCTAGTACACAGCCTCTGCTTCCTTTGTTCGAGTAGGAATCTTTCTACAAGAAAGAAAGAAGACTTTAAACAGGATTATTTTCTGAAGGGTAATAAAACGGAGCCTAAAATATACAAAATTACCTTTCCACATACCTACAGAGTTTTTGTGGGAACACATAACCATATAGATACAGAAGCTTGCTGACACCCCATATTGGCATGGACATCCCTTGCCTCAAGAGAAAAGGAGCCACACCTTCAATGAATGATGACTTCTCTTTCTCTCATATCCATGTAAGTTAGATGTTTAATTTCTATACAGATATTTTGTATTCATCTAGTAGGAATAAAAAACAAACAAACAAACAAACAAACAAAAACTTTACTTGTACAAGCACATCAACTTCCTCTTATGACTGACATAAAGCCAAAGGGAAGAGTTGAACCAATAAAAGAATAATGGACTGTCCATGTGTTTTTGTAGAAATGGAGAATATCTTTTGGACAAAGAGGCTGAGTGACATGGAGCAGCCTGCATCTGTATTCATACATCTATTTGAATCTAATAATTTTGACTCTATTTAAACTTTGAGAATAGTCTTTAAGAAGTTCCAGATCTTGAACATCTCTGGAAATTCTATGAGCTGGAAATTGCCAGGAATAAGTTGAATTAGGTGTTTTCCTTTGTTAAGCAACACACTTTTCCAGACAAAGGACTCATTTTTCATTCTCTTACATAAATTTATAAGCATAGTTGTGTCAGTGAAACTGCAGCAAACTTTTTCCAAATCTATACTAATATAAGTTACAGCAGGACAGGATCTCAACATTTTTAAACATTTGACACAGCACTTGCTTTTATGGAGACCTATAAAAAAGGAGATAAAGTAAACTGTATCATCTCCTTCATCTCCACAGAGAGACAAGATTAAGTCCATATGGATTTCTACAGTGAGAATACGGAGGAACACAGTATTAACTTTCAGGATTTTGTCTCTAATCTTGACAAAAAATCATTTTATGTTTGTTTCAGAAGTTTCACAGGATTCATGATCAAGAATGGAGCCTGCATGCTGGCTGTTCTCCATAACACTGTTGTACAATACTGTGACCATATGAGGAAAAAGAAAGATGTACCTTTAGTTGAGTGATGGGTTCTACATTGGATTCAATAACAGATTCCACTTGCTCTGCTGGAGTGGATTACAGAGAGGAAGCCTGAATTTCTATATTCCAGATGAACACCAAAATCAGCAGGTAGTTATGCGTACTCTGGATATCTTTTTAACATAAGAAATTGGTTTGAAAGTGCTGCAATAGGTTGCAAAAATTCAAAACTTATTACTTGTAAGAGCAGTATTTGAAGTTTTACCTCTTAAAGCATATATAAACTGTTTTTCTCAGTTTGATAATTTACAGATTTTTCCACTCTGTACAGTGGAAAATATTCTCATACTTAGATCATGAACCTTTATCCATTCTTATTCATAGAGGAATGTTATGTATCTGTGATCTTCTGTAACATGGAAGCCATTGTTATTTTGTGAGAGCTATGTAAATCCATTAATTGTTGTTAAATACGCTTAAATGTTTTTTCTTTGTCTTCCAAAATGGAAAAAAAATAATAGTTCATCTGGCCATGTAAAGTATGTGAGGGAGAAGTGGTTAGTTTTATTGATAATAATGAAAAATATACACTTCAGTTGTAAAAAGAAATAAAATCCTTTTCAAGTTTTATGGATGTCCTGGAAAAATAATTAATCACACAGTTCTTTTGTGAACAAATATTTGACAATGGCATGGGAGTATCCCATGTGGAGCCTGTTAGGATGCAAAATGTTAACAGGAGAAGTATGCCAATTTTGTAGCAGTTGACTTTTTATGTGAGAGTGATTACAGCTGGAAGCACACTAAAAATTAACAACACATAACTACAAAACATTAGCAGAAATTGCAAAATTGAACTCAGCTATAGTATAAGTACAGATACTGTATTATTACTTTAAGTCAATAGAAAAAAATATATATTCCTTGTTGCAGTATGGTTTGAGTACATTTTAATGTTTTTTATCAATGTGAAAAAACTCTTTTAAAAATATTGTAATTGTTGTATATGTGCTGTGTAAAGATTTTATTCACTTCCAGAAGTGAATTACATTTACCGATTTCAGTGGCCAAACCATGCAGGTTTCTAATGCCCTATGAGAAGGTTCACTTCCTGATTAGAAAAGCCACACCAAATATAAAGATAAAAAATAAAAGAAAAATGAGGGATGAAATAAAGAGATGGGAATTTCCGTAACAAAATAACTTTTTACTTTGATGGTTTGAAGAAGAGGGGTGAAACTCATACACAGCTCCCTGGAGTCTGAGTCATCCAGGGTCTGTCAGCATTTGAATTAGTGAGCTTTTGTGCTAGTGAGCAGAAGAGGAGTATGAATGTTATCACTTCATTAGATTGTTCTTCTTGGTAGATTTAAGATTTTTTTAATTACTATTATTTTTTTATTTTGTTGTTTTTGTTGATGTGCCAATCTGAGGTATAAGAAACCTGGCAGTCTTGTCAATGCAGGCCAAATGGAGACCAGGGTGTACAGAGCTTAGCAGAAAACAGAAGACAGCAACTTTCACATAGCCTCCAGGAAAAGGAGAGATGATAACAAAGCCAGCTGAGGGAGCTTATAGAAATAACTTTTTCTGACAAGGAGCAGAACCATATATAGGATACTGCTATAATATTTGTTGTTGTTGTTGTTTTTTCAATCAGTACTTAAGGAGAAATAGTTTTTAGCAAACTGTGTTACTTATAGCAATGCAAAATCATTAGTTGCTGCTTACATTGTTATTACTGTGTTTGCAGAACAGTTTGACAAGTGCTGTATATATAGTACTGTTGGAACAGATAGGAAGTATATAGGAGGCAGTATTTGCAAAAAAAAAAGGTTCAGAGGTGATTATGGGGCTTAGTGCAAAAAATATGCTTGTGAGTATGTCATAAGCAGAGCAAAAGATCCCCAGCTCAGTGAGGTCATAAAATAAATACAATAACCTTCAGTGTAGTATTTGCAGGGACAAAGACACCTAGCTGAAAACCCAAAGCCAGGCATATTGTAATTATTTTCACTCTGGTGTCAGTAAGGTTCTTTCTATAGATAATAGTACAATGGGGGTTCAACCCTCAGAGAACGTAATGTATAATATAACTTTTATAAAAAGACAGGTTCCTTTGTGTGTTCAATACTGTTTCTTAAAGAATGAATGTTCTCAGGAAATATTCTGAAGATAACTTCCTGTATATCACAGGAATCAAAACTGGTGTAATTCTGTTCAGATTTTTTTTTTCTTGCATAATAGAGCGATCTCTATCTGAAATTTCTCCTACAGAGTATCTTCTGCCCCCAGTTTCCATGTAAAATTTCAGTGCAGCATCCACCCACATTTTCTGACCTATTTATCATCAAACTTTCTTTACTTTTGAGCAGTTTCAACCAACACCTTCAAGGATAGAAGGCATGAGCCTAATTTACATGGTTTAACATTCCCTTCTTTGCACTTTGCTATTCCTTAGTAACAGTTTAATTTACTGACAAGAGTAATTTATCTTCAAGACCATCTTAGACTAGCTATTTTACTCAACATTTGTACAAGAGATGACACTAGAAACACATGGAACTTTCTCTTAGAGATGATTCCTTGAAAGAAAACACATAAACCTACATTTCATGTTAAAGTTCCTTCTGTTCACATCACTGAAATTAACTCCCAGACAGTAACACTCCACAGACAAAAGCATCACTGTCTAGAATGATATCAAAACACACACTTTTTCAATTTAGGTGGCAGACATGCTACTGGAGCTTTAGGAAAAACCTTACTGTCTAATGTTAGTGCTTACTTTCTATGCAAGACAGCATGACAGATCTGGCACATGTTTTGTGCTTCTGACTTGAGGCAGATTATTATTTTTTTTTATATTTTCTTGAACTTCCAAATGGAAAATAGCAGTAAGTTCAAGTGTTTTTCATCATGATCATAAACTAGCCACATGTGTGACTAAATCTAGGTGCCACAAATCTGAACTTAGTTTAGCTATTATCCTTTTCAGAAGAGATGACACAATTAAAACTACATTTCTAAACTAAATAAAGGAATTCCATATGAAAATGTATTCTAAAAGAGTTTTTCTTCCCTTTGTGCACTGTAATAGAATTTCTTAATTTATTGCTTCAAACTAAATCAATTTGAGTAAGGGTTAAACCTTATAAAATATCCACATAGTGGACTTGTGCTAATTTGAAAAACTTTTTTTTAAAAATGAGAGAAAAGTAGGACTCATTTAAATTTTAACACCAAAGTCAGCCTTATTGAAAGTGAATATCACAGAATCATAGAATTTGTAGTGGTTGGAAAGGACCTCTAGAGATCATTAAGTCCAACTCCCCTGCCAAAGCAGGCTCCCTAGATGAATATACAAGTGTACATTCTGAAGCCAGTTGGGTTTATTTGGCTTTGCAAATACAATTTTGCTTAATAACTTCCTTACCTGGAAGGTCACTTTCATAGTGAGCCAGCGTTCACAGCTGGCATGAAGGTCAATTGCTAAGGGAAATTTTTAAAGCTCTCTGTTGCACTACGCAACTCATCAGTCATTAATCATAGAGTCATATCAGAGTGGCTTTGGTTGGAGGGGACCTTAATGATCATCTACTTCCAACCCCCTGCCATAGACTGGGTTGTCACCAAGAAGACCAGGCTGCCCAGGATCACATCCAACCTGGTCTTGAGCATCTCCCAGGGATGGGGCATACACAGCTTCACTGGGCAACCTGTTTAATTTTTTTTCCTAACACCTTAACAAAATCTCCTTTTTGGGTTTAAAGTAATTCCCCCATGTCTTATCAACATCAGACTGTGCAATTGGTACCCATCCTAATTACAATCTCCCCTCAAGTACTGGAAGGCTGCAATGAGGTCTCCCAGATTCTTCTCCAAGCTAAACAAGGCAAAAATCTTGTCCATTTCAAGAAACCTTTTAGGGCCAGAGCTTACTGAGACATTTAACTGAAATTCCAGAAGCATTTATATGAGTAAAAGAAAACTGTACATGTAATAGTTCTTTGAATTCAAAACAACTAAAAACCACATAGGCAGACTCAAAAAGTAAAAAAAAAAAAGTAAAGGAAAAAAGAAAATAAAGTTATGTTCAGTAACAGAATTCAGAGAGTACGTATCAGCAAATAAATTTGGACATAAGGAAAAATAGCATAGGACAACAAAGCTTTTATTTCTGTTGTTCTACACGATCTGTTGTTAGCTAAGAGGATGAAGTCTACTCTAAGACAGAAAATATTGTGGTCCCACATGTAATTTAATACTTGCAAGTTTAGGAGTCTATACAACTCTTCAGTCAATTTAACCAATATCTAGGACAACATGTTAAACAACATATAATAGTAATTTGAGACACAAATTTATTAATACAGGTCTTACAAGGAAAGAGTAAATTATCAAGGTTTTGAAAAAGGGCCACTGTTTTTCTAGTCCAATTAAATAGTCCAGCAGGGACAGCATTTCAAGCAAACAGTTTCTCTGAGAGACCAGTTTCTGATTAAACCAGCAATGATAAATCACAGAGTATTCTGTAATGTAATGCACTTTTAGTCAAATAAAATGAAAGAAAAGAATGTGAATTGATAAGTCTCTGAGAATCTGTATAGTGAGAGGGACTTCTTAAATCTATAGAAAATATTTCACGTGTGATAAAATTTAATTTTTATCTGTCTCTCTTTATCTCTCTCTTCTTTTAATAATCTCCAGGGTGGGTGGTTTGTTCTTTTTGTAGATTTGACTTGGTATGTAGAAAATAAAAGTGATTCTAGAAGAAAAATGACTAAGCATAATCATGATTTAAACTATTATAACAATGTCAACTGTATTTGAATAGATATACATATAATATTTAATTACTACAATTTATTACCAATAATACTGTTCAAATGAGCATTGAAAAATTAAAATTGCTGAAATAAACTTTACTTAATTTGATCCTTCAATTAATGTTTATTCATGCATACATGTATCAAAGGCTTTAATGTATTCCATGTTTTTCTGACTTTCGATCACATATACTTAATGTGTGGATTTCCTGTTACATTCTATTGTTCCCACCAAAAATATCTCATTTATTGCATGGAATAAGAATCGTCCAATTAAGATTTTTTCTTCATTCTTAGATTTGTCTCCATGGACCTCGTTAAAACAAAAAGTTCAAATTACACTACAGTTTACATTAAAGGTAGATCTTTGTAGGCATTCAACACTGTTGGAATTCTGGGTTTACCAATAGCAATGAAGATATTTTAAAAGAGCACAGGAGGATCTTCAATGAGCCAAGAAAATAAAACAAACCACTTTAGTATTTTATCCTACAAAGAATGTAATGAGAATACTCTTTTAAGCAGATCAGCAAAAGGATAGTGTCCTTTCCCCTTGGAGCCTAAGTAGAAGAGTTGAACACAAGACCAAATTACTCCAGTTTGCTTCATAGGTAGTCAGAACTGATCTTCTGGTTCAAAGTGGTACTGAGAGCATGATCATGGATACAAGTAACACCATAAATGACTAACTGTAAATGACTCTGGAGATCTCTAAGGGATGCTGAAGAAGTAGAATATCAAAGCATTTGCATGAGATTAATTCCATGTTGTGAGAAAGAGCAGTCCAGGGACAAAAGAAGTCATAACCTTCTTGTACAGCAAAAGAAGGATGTGCTCTTTTCAGAACTTTCTGTAATCAATCTTCCATGATCAGAGTGGTAAAAGTAGCCAGGAGGGGTAAGCATGAGAGAAAGTGAAAAATAGGCATATACAGTTCATACTAAACCATGAAGTCATAAAAAAAGAAGTTATGAATGGGCACATAGAAGAAACTTTGTAATTTTATTACAATTTACTGTAAGAATTTTAAGAAACTTAAATTTCTTATGTCTACAGTGAGTTGACCTAGTTAGTTATTACTGAACAGGGGTTGAATTATTTCAGTAATTCATAAATGAAATTGTTTTACAAGACTCACCAGAATATTTTAGTTGATGATTACAACCTATTTAGGAAAAATTCAGTGGGTAAAAAAGGAAGGAGAATGGTGGAATATGTCAAAAATAATGTCAAGATTTTCTACATTATCAAAATTGTTAAACAAATAAACCTTACTAACTAAGAGTTATGGTGGCAATAATTAAAACACTGTATACAGAACTCCAGATTGATGAGCCATGGTAGACAACAGGATGACTGACATTCTAAGCAACAGTGTATCAGCCTAGGTGGTAAAAGGTGCATTACTACACCATATTTACTGCTCATTTAAATGTTATACGCTAGCTTTCTGAAGCTGATGACAATTATGAATAAAATCTATTGAGAGAACGTAATTAAATGCAATTGATGCTGGAAATCATTTAAATGCCCAGAATTTTTGCTGATGCTAGCAAATACAGACATAGAAGGGATGTGAAAGCATCAGTTAACTGAGCAATAATTAAAATAGAAAAGTGGCAGAGCTCTTAGTTATAAATATAAATGATAGGAAATATAAAAGATCTAAAAGTGAGATAAAAATATGAGGAATATGGATGCATGACTGACAGTTTTAATTTTTTTTTCCAAACTACTACACCTTTGGGGAACATTCAGATGGCTGTATTATAAGCTTCATACTTTCAGTGTATGTACGTTAAGATTTACTAAGAGGTTTTTTTTTTAATTGATTGAGGAAAGACAATGTAAATACATTAGAAAGTTTGCCAGTTACATAAGGATCAGAAGAATCCGTACTAGGAAGGTTATTTTAGGAATGAAGAATGAACTCAATTTGTTGGTAAACATACAGTGGGAAAATGATGTGTGTTTCAGTTTTGCCAAACATCAAGAATATGATTATCAACAAGTAATGTAATCATTCTTCAGGTCTGGGAATTCTAAGAAATGACAGAAATATTGAGTGACTTATAGGTTAGTATGTATAATTACTTGAACATGAACTTTCATTGTGTTCAATGAAAGTTTTAGCAAGAAAATGCCAATTGTGATCAAAGAGGTTATATTATATCTGTACTGACTCTGAAGCTATCAGAACTTGATTATTTCATCTAATTATGCATTCAAAGGAATATGATGAAAAATTATAAAAGTTTTAGAGAAGTCAATGGAAATGATTAAAGGACTGGAGATAATATAGAAAAAAAGGAAAAAAATCAGAAGGGTATTTTGGCTTCCAAAATTAAGGGTTAAGAAGTGACATGACTGGTGATTAAACATCCTTTCCTGATGAAATCTGATAACAGAGAACTTCTCAACCAGGAAACATTAATGACAGTAATCTCTTATTACTATTCCTAAACAATACCAACATTTCTGTGCAATGATTCTGATCTCCAATTATATATATTTTAAAGCCTCAAAATCCTTCCCTCAAGGTAATATCTGACCACCACATGATTTTCATTCTCAGACTCAGAAATACTCGGTCAATTTTTACAGTAATTATCTGTTTAAAACAATGAAAATTTCAAGTTAGTTTTCTAAGTTCCTAAGGATATATCCCCATGCTGCACAATCCTGACCTGCACTGTCAGTTTCTGAGCTTTTCTATCCTTCTCAACCATGTTTTTTCAATCATGTGATCTAACCTGTATTTTATCATAGAATAGTCTGAGTTGGAAGGGTCTCACAAATTTCTAACTTGACTCCTGAAAAAAAAAAAAAAAAAGAAACTTTCTGGCTTATCCAAAGCCACAAAGAAAATGTGGCTGGTGACAATAATACGAAGCTGATCACCTGACTTCTAACCACTGTTCATCACTAGAATTCCCTGCTATTAACACATACATAGTAATTGGCACTTATTTCATTACACCTGCATTATAGTACTTACATTTACTATAGACTCTGAATTCCTATTCATAACTCTGTGGTTTTTAACCAAAAGAGACAAAGAATACAGAAACAATTCAACTAAAACATCATTTCAGCATTGTGAGGTATCCAGTTTCTGGACAATCTCAGGCACTAACTTCAGTCTACAGGAGAACCTCAGTGAAAAAGTCAAAATGCTGAGGAGAGATAGGGGATGTCTGAGCAGGGTTTTGAGGTTTTCAGTCCTAAATGCAGAGACTTAAGCCTCCAACTTTAATCCTAGGCACTGGCACAGTGCACATGGAAAAGTTTCCATGTGCTACAGTTTATGTTCTAATCTAAACAGTACAATATAAACTGGTGTATGTGTTATTTCATGGATGACATAGTTTTCAAGTTATGACAGTTCAGTAGTGTCCCAGACTGTTGGTTCCCACACATTCCATCCCTTTCTTGTTTTCCATAACTGTCATCAAAAGCACCTTCAGACTGCTAGAGAACACAGAGAGAAAAGAGAGAAAAAGATATGTAATACATTTTGATAATAAATTGTGATGGATCTGTGTTATGACATTATCTGTTGCTATGATGATGGGTCAGGATTGTAGCCAGACAGTTTAGAGCAGCTAGTTTAAGAAAACAAAATTATTCCCAGTAGATTTCTAAAGGCCATTAAAAGTAATAGAGAAAAACACTTTCCTCATCCTCTTCAAATCTCACTCTCTGACTTCTGCCATAATGAATCACAATGATATACTACTATATTAAAACTCATTTTCTCCAAACTCAAAAGCATATTTTCTTCAAAATTCTTTATCTACTTACCCTGGTGAGCATTAAATTGATGTCAAGGTCCCTTTGCCTTTGGACTGTTTGGTGCTTTGCTTGCTGTTTTTGAAGTAGTTTGATACTAGTCAGCTTATTTTGCGTTTTCAATAAGAATCCCATTCAGTGACTAAATAAACATACTTTACCACATCTTCCTTAACTGGAATAAGTTAAGAACCATGTTTCAAGCCTACACTTTTAATTTTTCCCTCAGAATATATGCAGAACTGCCATTAATCCATTTACCAGTCATTAACTATCATGTACATTGTTAAGAAAACTTAGCATTTATGTAGCACATCCATACAATACAACTGAAAACCTTTATTTAGTATGTCACATATATACAGTTTTCTTTTCTTTCCAGAGATGCAGTTCTCAGTGCAAGTGGAACAGACAGAAAAGTACACCACAGTAGAAGGGAAGCAATGTTCTAAAACATTCTAAACTAATGTTATAGAGACATGTCCTTAAAACAAATGCTTTTCAAATTTCATTTGTTGTTAAAGTCACAAAGTCAAAATTCTTGATTGTTACAAATGCTTTGAAGAAATAAAGAAGTAAATTTTTAATTGATTTAAAATGTAAATATCATGTTTTGCTCTTGGCTGAATTCTTTAGAGCTGTATAAATTACAACATAGAAAGTGCTCAATAGCTATGATCTTCATTGAAAAGAACCAAAGGACGTACCAGCTGGCTCTTGTATTTATTGAGTACATGCTGCAACTGAGTTCCACCTATCCATCTGTGGATTTAATCTAATGACCCTCCAACAATGAAATGAAATAATTATATCAGTGTGTTGATATAGGTTATTTAGAAGTACTTTTAATTGTAGAAAAACAGCACCATAGAAGTACATTGGAAAAAAAATCAGTTTTATGTTAGGATATTATAAATAGGTCAGTATGCATTGTAAATGTGTTTTCTTCCTGGATTCAGGTCATTAAAAAAAGATAATCCTAAAATCTGATGAGTTAATCTATAGCTAAATTGTATGTCACCATGCACTCTAGCTTTGTTGAAATATTACTGAAACCTTCTGAAGCTAAGACAAATTGGATTCTTTTTAACTGTCATCCATAGGTAGATTTATTCTCAGAGTTTGTGATTAGTAACTTACATTTGAGATTTTCTGCTCTAATCATCAGCATTCAAGACTTGTGTTATCTCTCTTGGAGAGCATAAAAGGACGTTAATGGTAAACTGAGAAAGATAATTTCTCTTTCTACCCTTTTCTATGTACATTAAAAAATTACTTAAAAAAATACAAAGCTATTTGAAGCACAACATCTTGTTTCAAAGAATGTAAATAACTCAGAGCAAGCTAATGATCCCTGGCTTTGATCATGCATATCTCCTCCTGTACATGTAACACAATCAAACCAACAGGATTATTCATGCAAGTACAGGTCTTTTGTTATAGTAGAAGTTATGAGCTTTATGCCTACACTCCTGTCTAACAGTGAGAAGACAAATACTTCCCATCTCCAAGGTTTCATTTTACTTCTGTAAATAAAATAGTTTTTAATTATCAGTAGATAAAAAATTAAATGTCCTTGGTAACACCTGTAATACAAAGGAGTCTACACTTTTAATTATGAGATATATAAGTAAAAGGTGTTATATGCCTTTTTTGTGGCAATGATTGTACAATGCATCAGTCACTCTTATGCCTATATACTGGGCAAAATATAACCTCCTTCACTCAGTAGCAAACCATAGCATCCAGCACATCTATGTATGACAAAGTTCACATTTCAGAGATAGTCCCAAAACTTATAGGATACAACTTAGTTTAAATAATCCAAATAAATCAATTTGATTCCTCACCTGAATCCTACTGAATTCACAGATGAAGTGTATGTTTAAATTGAGAACATCATATATGTTTTATGTGAATTTCACAACTTAATTTTATTTGTAACACATTTGATTTTGAAATAATTTGACACTTTCAGTTCAGATACAATTGCCCACTGAGATATTGTACTTCAGGGAGGAAAATAACTTTACAAAATCCACTATTTATATATATAGTAAATTCACAGGTGATTATTAAGACTTACATGTCTTACCAAATCTAAAGAAACAGTATCAGCAAAAGGATTATTAAATATATTTTTATGAAAAATATCATGATGCTATGAGATGAGATTCCAACCTGAGAGGTAGAATTGCTCCCTTTTTCCTTGAAAAACAAATACATAGACATTATATAATACCAAGAGTTAAATCTTTTACAGTGCTTTATAGTGGAGCAAAATATTTTAGTAATTACGGAAAAAATCACCTGTGCAGGATGAGTTCAGATGAAACAAAAAGGCTGAAAATGAAGTTACTCTTTGAGCCTTGGGAATATGTGATTTCTCCTTTGCTCTTTCTGCTCTAATTTTATTCAGTGGGCTGGCCAAATCCATTAAGTCCCATTCCCTCCCTAGGACCACAGGGAAATTCTTCTATTTCTCATCCCTACTAAAGCTGAATTGTAGAGCTCTTCATTTCACTGCATGTGCAAATCTGCTGGTAGCTCAGTGCCCTCTTAACTCTGCCCTTCATCTGAAAGCAATAGGCTTGCTAGCTCATGTCTTCACTTGTCTTTTGTCCTCCAACTCTGGTAACAGGTGCAAGATGTTCCTGTAGCACAAAAGGATGTTTTTTTTTGCTGATCTTCATTGATCTTGGAAGATAAGTAAATCCATTGTCCTTCTAGGGGAGTCCCGTGATCAAGACATCAGCTCTTGATACCAAAGGTAATCATTCTCCATCTTCTTTGCCAGCATTTCTTCTAACAGAACACACACCAAACAGCTTTTATTCAATAAAATGAGAATATTATTGTTTTATTTTTTATTCTCATTTTCTCAGAAAATATTAATTCTGTCCTATGCTATGCTGTTAATAGTCAATTTTGCTAGAAGGCTTAAATGTAGCTACTGATTGTTTTCCCATCAACGTTTTAAATTTTTGTTTGGTTATAATGAAGATTTTATTTTTCTTTGTCTCCTACATCTACCCTTTAGTTTCAGATTCACAGAGTTCAAAATGTGACCCAGGCTGTACAACACAGGATGTAGATCTCGAAACTCTATTAAAATAAAGTGAGTATCACAACATTTGTGGTTATTTAGAAAACAGCCATATGGAAAGCTTCCACCTATATTAATGATTATTTTGAATTATTAGAACAGTATTAACTTAGAATATAAAAGCATTAGAGACCAAGATTCAGACTGTCAAAATTTAGTCATCTGCTACTGCAATTCTTCAAGATAATCATGATTGGCTTCATGAAGATGATAAGGACAGCATGTAGAAATGCTGCTATTTTCCTCTGAGATGGCTGGGAGTAAAAACTGCACTGTGTTGTGGAGTGTCAGATGGAAATAAAAACTTTTTTAGCTTTTCATAAAACTAATTTTATTGGAAGTTAAGAGTAAGCAAATAATAAATCCTACCTCTGTCACTTAAAATCTCTCTGCAGTTACTTCTCATACATCAGAAACTGAGCATTATAGGTCAGAAGTTTGTCTGTTGGTCAAATTCTGCAATTTTGTAGCTCCCCAAATTATTAAATAAAAAATAATAAGAAAAAAGGTTGACTATTTCTTACACTTACACCACTAGCAGAAGCATGCAGTCAAGTTTGTTTCAGCTGGGGAAATGAGAATTCTAGTGCCACCAGAGTGTAGAAATTTCCAAACCCGTGAAAGTGCTTCATTTTATTATCTCCCTAACAGATGAGTAAGGACAGTATTCATGCTACATCTAAATGTTGTTCAAACCAAGCTCTTCAGGATCCATCATGGTCAGTCTACAAACTTCTATGAACTGTCTGGGACGTAAACTTGTAGCTGAAGCCAGTGTATGATTCAGGGATAGTGCTACTTTAGATAGAGCAGTAGGTTTGTGAAACAGCATCAGTTCCTAAGGGAGCTTATTCTTATTCTAGATCATTCCCTTAAATTAGAATAAAAGAACAAAAATGGAGTATGTTAAAATCAAAGTATATTACTTTTTAATTATTTAATATTATTTCAAGCAATCTACTACCCAGTATAAAATATTATTTTGGTGGCCAGTATTTATTATAACCCTGAATTTTATCATATGTGTTTTTTCTATAATTTTATTATCTTTCGATACCTTTTGAACAGCAGTTTTTTTCAGCCACCCCTATTTTACATATTCTGAAATTTTTTGATAAGTTATTTTACCTCATCAGCATGTAGCCACTAAAAAATATGGAACTTCTGTGAGAAAATTCTTTTTCTCCTATTGAGGGTCAATATTGTCATTTTCCTCCTTGTATTTAACAGTCCCTTCTACAAACAGCTGATGATTATGTGTTATTATTTGGACTGTAAGATATCCCCTCCACCATTTCTTTTTTTTCTTTTTTTTTTCTATATTTTGCTGGCCTTATTTATTAATTTACTAATAATTTCTTATGCTGATAGAGAGCATTACATCTTTCTTTACTTCTGGATGGTCAATCAGTTACTTATCAGAAAAATAAATCCAGTGATAAAAAAATCATATGATGGTGAATAATTAAAATGCCAAAGAACATAACTAAACAGAATATCTTTACGTATAAACTTGCAACTGTTGATGGCACAGTAAAAAAGAAAAAAAATAGATCTTAATAGTAGCTACAAAAAAATTTCAAAGAACCCAAAGAATGAGTTAAATATTGATAAGAGCAATATACTGATGCAGCCATAGGTTAAATCACATAAACGATTAGATGCAAAGATAGAATAAACAGAGCTGATATTAAAAAAAAATACAGAAAACACCCCTCATCTTTAATTGTCATTTTATTTTTTATTTTCTTTTGATTTTCCAAATGTAATATTAAATCTTGTATTGGTGGTAAATATTGCCAGCTGACTATCATCAAAGTTATTAAGCTTATTATCTTCTCTAAGTACTCTCCAGAACAAACAGCAACAAGACAGATAATCTCACACACTTAGCCTGTAACCATATAAGCTTTAAACAGATTCTAACTACTGCATAGATAGAATGGGGAAAAAAACCCACATTAAAAAGCAGATAATTACTACTTGATTTCCCAAATAATTTCTATTAATAGAAATAAGCTACTAGTAATTGAGGTGATCAAAAGTATGAGGAAATGTAAGCCTTCAAATAAAAATCATTCTTTTCAGTGTAATTAGTCCAGTAAAAGTACAGTGATTAGGAAGGAATTTTACTAATATAGAATAATCTAAAATACTGCACAATAACATGCATTACCTAATGAAATACATTGATGAGGCATATTATTAAAAATACTATTTTTTGTCTTTCAAAAATTTTTCCATTGTGTGTCTGACCAAAATAAGCTATTAGTTGAATATATATACATTATTATAATATATTATTTTACACGTTATATACTCTCTCTATATATACATGTATATACACTACATATTATGTATATATATATATAGATTACAAGAATCACAAAAAATGAAATTCAAGTAAAAAATGAACGGAATGTATTTAAAGGCAACTTTCATCTTGCAAAAGCTAACTTATTCTATCTGTGATTGAGAAAGATTTCATCTGTGTTAATAGTCCAAGCTCAGTAAGTTACTATCTCCATGATTGTTTATGTCTTCTTTATGTTGATTTTTCCATACTTAACAAAGGAAACCACTGAGTAGTGAAAATGCAGGAATTTTCTATTCTGCGAGCTGTATAAAATATTTTGCTTTTGTGCCCATAAAGGACAGGTTCAAAATGTGTGGGGTCCACAGCAGAACCTATTTTACAACAGAATGTATGTTTCTGTATGTACTGGAGTAGAAGAGAACTGTAGGGAATTGCAGCAGAATTGAACTTTGTTGAAAGCTCCTACACATTCCAAATGTAAAATTAAAGCCAAGGCCTATAAACTGTTGGACATTTTATGTAGATTAACTATCATTTTGTTTACAGCAGCTATAATTACACCACACTGCTAGCCATCATCACACAAGATGACTTTATATCTACACATTATTTTTTAGGAGTTTTTCAAACTTACGATAACTGTTGTGTGGTTCTAATTTCATGATAAAATTAATAAATACTGATAGCATTTGCTTATTTGGCTTATTGTTAATTTCCTCATTAGTTATTTCTGTAAGATTTCTCTACTGCATAATAGAAAACTTTTTCATCCCTGAAATAGCTGTTTTGAAACTCTAACTTTCAAATGCCTTTCTATTGCTCTGGCCAATATTAAAATATTTGCCATAAAAGCCAAACTTTAGCAAGCATAAAACCAGGAACTGAAACTTTTCCTTCTTAAAGTGTTTTGCTTTATCTGTGAGGCTAACAAATGGTTCTGTAGATTGCAACTATGGCTTTGGGGAATGTTTTACAGTGTATTTTTACAGACAAATTTTTTCAGGTTTATTGGCCTCACAGTCAAGATTACGGAAGACCACACAATTAGAATGATCATTTTTCTTTGTATTAGCAGAATACATTTAGAATGGCAGGAGTTAACCTTAGGGGAACCTGTACTAATTAATGATGTTTCATGGACAATGGTTCAGCATTTAAAAGAGAGCACAGAGGGGAATCTTTAAAAGTGCCTCAGAACTGAAGTCCAAAAGTCACAGTGAGAGACAATGAAACTGTGCCCCTAATTCCCTGGGGTGTGTTTTTGTTCTAATTAGGCCCCAATTTTCAATCATTTATGAATCTACTGTGTGGAGAAAAAGATTTAATGACTCACAAGGAGAAAAATCTTCTTCATTTAACTGCAGTGATACTGCAGAGACAGTGCTAGTGCAAGAGAGGATCACCTCTCTGCAGCAAGCTGGCATGCCATAGCAGTTGTAAAAATATCTGAGTAAAGAACACATCTATAGGGATAAAAGTATTATGGAACCCAACAAACTCTTCCAGTGGATAAGAAAAGGCTTACGGACTTCTCTTGAATTGACATGCATATATATAAAGTGGTTTGATTCCTCTTTCTTCTGTGTAACATTAACAACTGCAATTCCTTGGGTATGGAAGCTCATCTTTTTTTATTTATCTTTTGACTGCTGACTTCATAATCACATCATAAAGTATCATGGAACTACAGTTAGGAAAAACTATTAAACCATCGCTTTAATCTTGTTTCAAAGTTAGCATATGATACAGCTCTCCCACAGAGACTAGTGCAAACAACTGTCTTCTGCAGAAATTCTGTGAAAATACAGAAACATGGGTCAATCTCATCCATATTCACATTTTACACCAGGAATGAATTTGGAGACATAAACTGTAGTTAAAAATAAATTCTTAAAAGCTAGCCCCATATACTGTTTTCATTACATGTCTGAATAATACAAAAATGGGGAGTGAAAATGCAAAACATATTGTCACGATCTGTAAGTAGCACTGTTTATTAATTCAGTAGTTAAAGCAGTTTTCAGATAAACTGTCATCCAGCCAAAGACATCTTCTGTGAAAGCATAAAAAACACATAACACATTTTAAGTAAACAAAAATTATTTTATGGGTGTGTTCTGCTTGATATCACACATGAAGGATTAGAGAAAATCAAAAGCAAAAAGAGTGAGATCACTGAATTACATGAATTTATCACTACGGTAGCCTTAGAAAAAAAAAAGTAAAATAAAATAAATAGTTGGAAACTGATGCCTCAACCCCATGTTCAAAGACTGGCCAATTTCCAGAGTGCATAAGCTTGCTTCATATATTCTGAAAATTAAGAAAAGGCTCTGGAAGAGATGTTGGCTGAATTAAAGCGTCTTTTTAATGTTCACATTAACTTAACATTTGTGCATATATTGTTTTATGGTTCACAAACACACAGACATCCCAATCATAATCATGTAAAAAAAAAATAGAACAGTTTGCACTCTGTGACTGGTATCACTATCTCTCACAAATCACTTTGAAGACGGAGGATAAAGAGGTGATATACACTAAATTGGGTATGAATTAATTCTTCATTCCACTCCACATTTTAGCAGTTATCTTTTTCTAATAAAATACATTTAAAGATAGTTTGTATTTGATCACACTGAACTCTCACGGTTCCTCTATTCAAACAAGTACAGATCATCTTTACACAAGGATGATACTTCAGTTTATTTTGCTATGTGAAATATAAATTATTTTTTTACCTTTTATAAGAATCATGTCTTGTTTCTAAAATGTTTCTTAAATACTCATGGTTAGAGTATTGGTTCACCTCAAGAATAGACTTTACAATTATATGAAAACTCAGTTTATGTTTTAAAATGATACTTCTTTAAAATAATGTTAAATATCAGACATAACATGTTATTCGTTCATACACTGGTAAAAAAGAAAATCACTAATTGAAAAAAGATATCTAACTTTTTATGCTGGTCATATCTTAGAATATAACATCAAACTAAGACTTAATATGACAGTAATATTTATCACATGGGCTATAAAATTGGTAGCAGGTTAAATAAAAAAGAATTTACAAAACTATCTGATTTAGGTTTGTATCTCCTAAAGTTTATAAAAAAAATGCACAAAACTGAGAGCTTTACCTTTGAGAGATTAACTCTCAGAGTAAATAACTGTTTATGAATTTGAAACATGAAGCAGAAATAATAGATTGTATTTATTAATGTGGATCTTTGTTTTTACTAAAAACAAAACAAAACAAAAAACACCCTTGACTTAGTCAAAAAAATGCATGTGAAACTATTTTGGTTGAATTTATTTTGTTAAGCTTTCTGTTTATAAACTAAACAAACCATTAAACGCTTTCCATATTTCTCAAACAAGCAGTAAATCTTTATGTTTCAAAAATGTGTTTTCTCTAGCATTGGAAGGCATAGTTAAGCAAAATTCTGGCATCCATGCTTTAAATCCAGGAATTATAGCTTGATCTTTTTCTCCATGCAAAATATTAACCTTTGCCAAGTACATCAGACAATAATTAAAAACAGATCTAAATCCTTTATCAGTCAAGATTTCAAAGATGTTGCAACAGACAGATGCTGTTTCAAACGAAGATGAAAGCTTCACTTTATCATGATCACAATTTATGCACTATGACTCTACAACTTGAGTTAAGCTGAGGGAGGATTTAAAAACTCTGGCGATGTCTGAAAAAGAAGTAGTTTCATGCTTGCAATTAGTAGGTGAAAAGCCTGGAGAAGAATCTCACTGATACACACTTTGAAAAGGTGCTTAACATATGTAGCTGATAGGTTGAAAATGAATCAAAGCGACTTCGAAGAGACTAAACAGTGGCTGTACTGGAAAAAATGATTGTGATATCTCTTGGGAATTAATCTCTTCCAGGCATTATTTCAAAAAAACTGAGGCAACTGATATCAGAGTTTTCAGTGGTGGTAGTGGGTTGTTTGTTGTTTTTGTTGTTTGTTTCTTGTAGTTTTTGTTTTTATTTTTATCATGGATGTAGCTCAGCACTGTATTTTATGTTTACTGAAGTGAAGAAACATACTTTTTGTTCTTATAAACGATTCATCTAAATAACACAGGTAAAAAAACAATCCAGGTATGATATAATCATTTAGATGTTGGATTCTCTGATTACTTGATTTAAACAGGAATTCTTACTGCTTTCCATTTTCTGTGAAGTTTTATTATATTTTTAACTCATAGTTTAAAGAAAATATGCCTGTAGAAGCTGACTTCAAAATGGAAGGTCAAATTTGTTTAACTGTCATAAAATTTCGCCATTCAAGTGCAAAAATAGTGATCCCATCTTTAAGTTATTCATTTCCTTAACAAAACACACGGATACTTTAAATTATGGGAACATTGACATTAACTTGGTTTATGAAAAGTCTATAAGCAATGCTCAAAAGGGCTGCTACAAATTATCATCTCCCACAAACATAATGTTATGTGTCATCTCATGTTTCTGTAGACTTTGATGCTAATAAGTACTAATTATGTTTATTATCTGAACATCTAATATTTCTTTATTATTGTAAATATGCGCAAAAACATTAAAATAACTTAAATTCTTCCTTAAGTTTTAATTCCAGAATAAAATTGTGAACATATTTACTATGCATTATTGTCTCTGAGTATTGAACCCTACTATTAATGTTCTGTTTGGAGTGGGAATTTTTTTTAGCATTTCTGTTCCCAGAAGCAGTTCATTTTTTACATAAATCTGGTAACAACTCAGGTGAATTTCAAAGCTGTTGTATATAGGTCAACAGTATTCAGCATGCGGACAAGATAACCCATTTGTCACATTGCTGATCTCTTTGGTCAGTCTACTGCTGAACAAATTTCTTTGCCTTGCTTCTCCCAGGACAATTATCTTGGATATACTGCTTTCATGGGAGATGTTAACCAAAAGCATTGCTTTCTTTCTTGCCTCCAAAGTCTCTCTTGGCAAATAAGAAATATGAAACACGTTGTTTAGATTTCACAAAAGCTAAATCATCTCAGGAAATAAAGAACGGGCAACTCAAACATTCTCTAGCAAGTCAAACCAGGAAGTGAAAAGCCACCCAGGAGGGAAGTTTGGTAAGATGCTTTTTTACTGTAAAGAAAGTGTTCTTTCATCAAAGACAATCCTTTCCATTGCCAATATAACTAAGCATAAGAATAATAAAGTTGACATTTTAAAACTCATAAAATGTGCATGCTAAACTAAGGTTTTCTGATTATCTCTACAGCTGTTGTGTACCTGCCTGAGAACCTCTTGTTGAAAAGAGATCCAGAAAGACCACCCATCCAGAGACCATAACACCCAACAGAAAAGTGCCAATTTTAATCCTTCAGAGGTCTTTTTACCCTACTACATATCCAGCACTTCCATCAAGCTACATGACTGAGTGACAAGAGATTTAATGTTTTGTAATGAGAGGCTAATTTTTTGGGAATTATACAGGGAGCAGAGGGTCTCTGTAGCAGAGCTGTGTCAATGAAAATGCCACAACGGTGATATCACATCCAGGTTGCTAAGATTACCACCTACTGATGTCCCAAAGGTGGAGACTAAAGAATGAACTTCATAGATTTCTCTAGGAGTTCAAGTTACAGAATACAACCATATGTTGGCATTTAGGTTGTAGAAGCAAAGCTTCCAGAAATGGAAGGAACTGGTAAGACAAAGAGTGAGAGAGAGAGAGAGAAAAATGGTCATATAGATATAACAATAGCATTCTTAAAATAATAATTTTAATAAAAAGCAGAAGGTAATATTTGCTGAATCTTTCAGAACAAAACAGCTTTTCACTTACATTTGTCAATATATGAGATATTATGAAGCAACAGATTTTTTATTTTATCACTTGGTCATTAGAGAAGCAGAGGATAGAAAATTAACTGTAATTGCCTTTCATTGTTTTAAGCACTAGATTCATTTGTTTAGATGAATCTCATAGAAAAACATTTATGGTTAAAAATGTGTTCGTTGTAAGCTAAGCGTGAGTACTCAGGTTGCCTTGGGGTTTAAAGAAAGATGCTATTCTCACAAAAGTACTTGACCTGGGAGTACATAAGAAAATTGGGGTCAAATGTGCACTAGCTGAGTTAATTTATAAAGTCCTCATTTTTCAGAAGTAAAAATATCAGGAAAATGATGGGAGAAAAAATCTAATGAGATCCTAGATTTTTAAAATAGCTTCAGGTGTAAACAACAGCTGCTAATGTGAGACACTGTACTGTATCTAAGTAACATGACTGAAAAAAAGGGATAATAAAAACATGTTTTAAATCTCCTCAAGTTCACTTGAAAACTCCAGTGTGAAATTCATTACTGAAAATATTTCAAGCCTTTCTTTTAGTCAACCATTGCCTATTTTTTCAATGGGCAATTCTTTTATTCCATGGCTAAGTTGAAAACAAATCTGAGAATTTCATAAATGCTAATTAACAGTGTGATGTTGGCAACAGGGAAAATATAATGAACAAAGAGAAAGAATGACTTTAAAGGATATCTTTAAAAAGTTTTTACTTCTCAAAGAAAAATAAATCAAACTAACAGAAATGATGAGTTAATCCCTCTAGGGGAGTGAGATTTTTCTTCTGTTTTGTAAGGTTGGTGAATCCTTATTCAAAAGGAAAACAAATCATAATCACCAAAACTTTAATATATTGACAAAAATCTCAGTTATGACCCATGGTTTTTTCATGTTTGCTGGGAGATATGATAGAATGCTTTATGTAAGGGACTGAGATTCTCTTTCTACACTTGAGAACATATGCCTTTTATTTCCTCATCTGCGAAAGAGATGATATGATGGATAGAGAAATGACTGACTTAAGGAAAGGAAAAGGGCTGGCATGCATGAAATGTGAGCACATACCCTGGCACAATGGCTCAGGAGAGTAATAGTTTTCAAAATTAAACAAATTGCACCATCTTCTCAGAGATCATCACATATTTTGATGACAGGAGCTATGTTAAAAACTTAGCTAAATTCTGTCTAGGTTAATTTTTGACATTTTTTAGTCAATATAATGGAACCTATCTGGATATGAGTACCTCAATATACTATTCATGTACCATGCTACTTACAATGAAACAAATTACAGTTAAGAGAGCAAATCTGTTCATTGGTCCTAAATAATATGATAGAATCTTACAAGAATTAATAGATGTGAAATTTTTTGTCATTGACAGAGGACTTGACAATGGTGCCATAACTCAAGTATGTTCCAAAGTTGACACATTCTCCTCTTTTGCAAAATATTTATGATTTACTGTGCACAATAAGTCCCTTTGGAGTAGTACTCATCAAACTTGAAGGGCCAAATTTAATACATGCATTCCAGCTCAGACATATTCAGCAGTTAGGTGAGATATGACAGGAAGCAGTAAAAAGGAAATATCACTGTAATTGCTCAAGTAACTGACTCTTTGGCTTGTACATCAGGGTAGATGATACTGACCCTCATCAAGATAGTGAATCATATTTGTGAAATGTTTTTCTGGTTAGCAAAAATCAAACATCAACAGCAAAACCATATAAATTTGGAAACAGTGAAGATAACATCAATTGCAGCTATAACAGGAAGTACAAGTGCAATTCTTCTGAACAAAAGACATAAGAATAATTATTCTGCTTGTGGTATTGAAGACCTATGTAAGACTTTAATAATTACAACACAGGGAGAATGGAAAGGTTTTTACTCCATTATTTGCTTTCTTATTAACTATGACATTAAAGATTCTGTACACATCCTCGACTTTTATTTTACCCTGGAATTTACTAAACACTACTAATTGTGATAAAAGATTCTGAAAGTTTACTTATAGTTTTTAATGTTCTTATGTAGTGGTTACTGACTCCTAGAGATTTTTCTAAGGCACTGTATATTGAGAGGCTTCTCAGTGTTCATATGAAAGAATCAAGGACATTGAAAGTCATGGAGATAAAGATGGCAAGTGTAGGTACGTGCAGTATCTTCTTTATCTTTATAAATATGTCTTTCATTTTGAGGAGAGTGTGAAACTGAAACACAATGTACCCTTTTGTTGAGTACCATTTATAGTAGCTGTGTATTTAAATGTAATATATTTTGACACAAGAGAGTTTATTTTTACCTGTTCTGAGTTTGAGTTATTGGCAATGCCAATTTACTGCAGAACATAATAGTAATAAATGATGAAAACCAATTTGGCTTTGTGAAATTTAGTATTAAGAAATGTGACTTTGGAGTTAGAAACTAAATTATAGTTATTTTACTTGTGTATCTGAATAACCAATTTCTTATGAAGTTATAAGCTATTCTGGAAAGGAACTGCTATGGGAGAGCGTGTTATTCTTTCTTTCTTTTTAACCTCAGTTATCTTAACTACCAATGCTCCCCTGTGCACATTCATATGTAGACAAAGTTCCCCTTATAGCTTACCTTGCAACAAGAGTGAAGAGAACCAGAATATCACAATTATAGTAACTTATATGCATAAAGTATATTTTTAAATTTGGCAAAATATAAAAATCAGACTTCTGTAATTGTCTTCAAACAGGAGAGAATTTCATACCAGACCTTGTACTGATTTCTATATGGATCATAAATGAAGAGAAAACTGAATAAAAACACTGCATAAAGTTGTAATAATAACAATAATACTATCTGAAAGAATTGCAGAAAGTGAATTTGGCACATTCATCATAATATCTGGGCTTTCAGTGAGTTTCTACAAAAATATCATTTTGGTATACAGTAGATACCTTGCATAATTTACGTCCTTGTTTTTCCATAAAGCAGAAAAAATATATATAAACTGTCATGAAATCTAAACACCCTCTCGTGCTGTGCTAGGGTCTAATATAAAACAAAACAGATTTAATTTCTTATCTGCAAGAAAATTGAGATCTGAAGTAAACCCAGAAGAAACATAGCTTGTAAGAACCACTTGGTTTCAGATGGGTCCAGAATGAAAAAAAAAAAGATCCTAAATGGAACAAGAGAATTGTAAATTTTTATGATATGTTTAACGAAAAATGTAAAAGTTTGGGGTTTGGAAATCTTCCAGATAATGAATTGAATACAGAAATTTACAAATTTTATGATATGTGGTCTCATTAACAGTTTTTGAAGGAAAATATAAGCTCTGTTTTCTTATGAGTTCCACACATGTAGGCCACTGTACATCACCCAAAAACCTGTTTTTTCCAGTCAAACTTAGAAGCAGTCCATATCATCTCTCAGTGACTAAAACTATATTGATAAATTGAATGTAAATGAATGAGAAGCTTCATTATTCGTATAAAACTTTTGACATGGACCAATAAGCACTGTCTTCATTTCTGAGCACAGAGCAGAACATAGCAAAATAATGCATTATCCTTCTTGGAAGTTTACGACAGTCAAGTACCTTGATTCGGATAGATAGTTTTAGAAATACAACTGCATGACATTCCACGCATCCTGCAATCAGGACTAGAGAATGATCTGTTCAAATTTCATGCGCTGTTGTGGAGATAGCATCAGTGTCTGGAGATCACTTGTTTCAACTGAATTAATGGTTGGACTGGATGATCTTACAGGTCTTTTCCAACCTTGGTGAATATGTGATTCTGTGAATAATAGCAAAAATTACTGATACAAAAATAAAACTAAAAGTATTTTACACAGTGATGGAGCAAGATTTCCAACATAATAAATACATAGAATATGTATTAAAACCTATGAAATTCCTTTTAAAATGAAATCACAATGTATGAAATCCTATTTTGCTAGATTAAAGAAGTTTCTCTGGAATGCCTTTTGGAGAAACAAATTTTTCACATAATGAATTATGAGCAGGTGCAATGTGAAACAAAATATTTTCCCAGTACTTCAAATTTTATTGAAAATCTATTCATAAATATTTGTGTACATTTACTGTCAAGAATCTGGTTAGTTTTTCTGCGACTGTGAAGTTTTGATTTGACTGAAAAATTCAAGGAGCAGTTTTTAAAAGCAAAGAATTCAAAAATAACATTTAGAATCTATAAAAACTTAAGATGCTAAGTAGAAAGATACCTCCAAAAAGATAACAGCAAAATAGACATTGCAAAAATTAAACATTATTAAGAGTTCTATTCTAATCAGTGACTATGGGGTCACATTGCATCAAAAAAATTCAGGAAGTTTATATGTGAAAACTTCTAGTCTCCCAGCTTGCGGCCATCAGTTATTTAAAGGATTGTTCATAGAGGTGTTTTGATGGTAGTTATTTTAGTTAGTTCTGCTTCTGACAATACAGAGAACTGCAGTTAGCTGGGGGATGTAATTTCTTCTGTTTTTGCACAGGTTGTTGATGCCATCTCCAAAAGATTTTCAAAGTCACTACCTCTAGTTGGTAGCTTTCAGAAAGGTACAGATAGTACCAGACACAACTTTTTCAGAAATGTTTGAATAGATGCATTTATGCATTTGCATAGCCTACAAAAAAGAAATGGAAAAAAGCATTAATTCCTTGAAAATAGTCTGACTATCCCATTTTCAGTTTCTGCACGCTAGATTCTCAGTGTCAATTTATAGAATAAGCTTTCTACAATACTTGCATACAAAATCTTCACCTTATGAAGTACATTTTCATAATAGAAAATTTAACACAATATATGAAACTACCAACAAATTCACAATAACCATTAATGTGGTACAGATGACAGGAGGCATCATGCCTGAATGCAAATAGAAAATCTTGACTTTTCTGAGGGGAAATAACAAAACAAAACTTCTGACCACTGTTAATTTGAATTAAGCAACAATTAGGAAAAATTATTTCCAAGGTTTTAAAAATGTTAAAAATTACTATGGTTGTCATCATATTTGTATAACAAACGATCTCTTATTCATTAAATTTAAAATCATTTGGGTTTTTTTAATAGAATAGGATTATGACATCTCATTAGATAATTGGGCCAGAATCTGATTTTGATCTTTATTGGAACATGAAGGTACATTGATCTTGGAAATGAAAAAGAAATTGCAAGATAGGATGTAGTTTTTTTTCTTGTCCATTGAGCACTCTGTATCTTGTCATTAATACAAATTCATTGTCATGAACTGTAGTTAGTGATTAGTAATGTGTTACATAAATAAAAAAGATTAATAATTTGTGTCCAGATCCTTACAAAATGTTTAGTCAAGTTAAGTCCACTGAACTGTAGGGGTAATTAATATTCTTTTTAATAGTGCTGTATAAATAATTGTAAAATTTGATTTATAAATAACCCACATTTCCTACCCAATCAACTTGATCTATACACAGGTAACAAGATCAGTGGCTTGTATGCAGTCTATTGAATTAATTGGGTTATTTACTCTTTAGATAGATGGTTTATATGGTGCCAGTATCTATGAATGAAAATACAAGAAATATCTGCACAGGAGAAAACCACAGCAGAGAAACTGACATACTCTCTGTGAGAGTAATGGGTGATGAACAAGAGTCCAAAATCACATGAGCAGTAATTGAACTGAAGTCTTTTGTTCTTGAGAAATGATACCATGGTACTTCCTCAACAGGAATGAAACAAATTGATTTCCAAATATGGCAAAGTAGTCATGAATGTGTGCTCCATAATACAATATTGCACATTTGCCAGCTAATCAGAACTGAGCTTTTGATCTTGACATCCTCTTTCTAATGCAGAAAATAATGAATCTGTCATACGAACTTGAGTAGACCTATTAAGCCTCAAGCTTGTTCTTTATGTTTGTTGCATATACCAGAGGGAGTTGTGATAAGTGTATTTTCAGCATAATACACCCAGATTCCATTTCACATAAAACAGGTTTCTTTTGTGTTTGAGAAAATCTGCATGTATTTGCCCCAGTTGTCTCTAATATTATCCAAATCTATTTTACTCTCATCATCCCTCTTCAATCAGCTCCCAAAGGCCAGTGAATATCAACACCATAAGAGCGGTGTCTTGCAAAGTCTAAAATTATCCAATGACTTGATATGGCAGGCTAATCGCATTAAATTGCAGCTATATCCTTTCAACTGTATTCCCCAGCTTTAAATAATCAACATCACATAGAGTAAGGTTCTCTGCTTTAATTCTCTCTGGGTAGTTAAAATGAGTCCTGCATCGTTCTCAAAGCTCTGCAGTGTTTGAAAACCAACTTGTTTTAAATCCAATTATTTTTAGTTCTTGGGCTCTTCACAAAAACAACACACAGATTTCAGTATTAAATTGTAAGCTAATTAACACAATGATTTGCCTAGACCATAAATTGCCTATTAGAATAAAGTTTTCATGAGTCAGAGATAAGTTTGCAAAAAAATACTTAAGGGATGCAAAGGATAAACAGGGTTTATTATCCACCTAAAAAGCTTTTTCAAATTATTACATATCCAACTCTAAAGAATATCTCAATCCTTAAAACAGTTTTTAATGTCTACTACGGTTAACCTTTTAAAAATTCAGATTACTATTTAATGGTACTATAAGAAAATGGAAGGAAAGTATCCTACATATTGCAAGTGCATAACCTGGATGTTTTTCATACAAAACAAAAGCAGAGGAGTTTTGAACATTTTCTACAGAAAGTCTGGTAAGTTTGATATCTTATTTAAAATGCACAAATTTTCAGAAAATACAAAAATAATTTACATTTCCTTACATTCCTTTAGTAGTCCCAAACTATCTGCTTTTGAAAGCTATATCTACCATTTAAAACAATCTTCAATAATATAGGATTAAGAGTTGCAAATGTTTTGGATAAATTAGTTTACATGCTTATAAATGAGGTAAATAGGGTACTATGAAGAAGAGATTTCATTCCTTACAGAACATTTAACTTCCTTGTTGAAAATTTAGCATTTTGAAGCTTACTAGGAGTACTATGCCAGTGATAGCAAGCTCATTTTCAAATTAAAATTACAGACAGAGAGATCATATGGTATAACTTGGGCATGGGTTGGTGATATTAAGTTAAATTTCTAAAACACTACCACACATACAGAAACATTTAAGTTATAGAAACTTACATAGAGAATGTCCAATGGCTCTGTAGAAGTTATGGACAGTGGATTAAGTTGGAAATGCTCAGACAGAGACATTACGGAATGCCAGAAGTTTTATGTTCTCATTAAAGTGATCACCAGCTACTTAGAGAAGGGGCCATAGCTTATGTCTTCAAAAGTGTAACTTGTCTTGAGAAAGTATTTAAATCATTGAAGAAAAAGACCTTTCCTTCCCTAGAGCAAGTTACCAGAAAACACTAACGTAGAACTCAAAAGTCTTTGTTATTGCTCAGTCGCTCAGCCTTACCAGCATTTCCAAAAACGTGCAAACCAGTAACTGTGGACAAAGTAAATTTGTTCTGCATTAACAACACTGAACTCAAAGCAAAGTACAACAACATCATTTTCCTTGCAGCTATTCAGGGCGATAGTAATGATTTGAAATAGCAGTGATTCAGAGAGAAAAGGCTTTCACACCACTGAAGCATACATAGATCTAAAACAGTGATGCCTTGATGTCAGCTGAATGGTATTGTGACATTAAATAATAAGGCAATTAATTTTAAATATTTGTCATTCCCTTTTAGTTTCCAACCTAGAAAACTTCACTAAGTGGCTCTTCCATTAATCTTACTGTGGTAATTGAAATAAGGCAAATAAAAACCACACACCTGCATTCTGGAATTGAGCAATTGTTGGGAAAAAAAAATGAGAGAGCAGACAGCAGCTATAAAGCAAGAGAACTTACTTTCAATTATGTAATAAATTAAGGGAAATGCCAAGTGGATGGCAGGCTGCACAGATGAAGAGGAAGAGATAAAAGAAAAAAAAACAGAAATAAAGACATTAGGTGACTGTCTAGGTAGAAGTATGTTAACACACTAGGAGGAGGAAGGAAGCATTAAGAATCAATCCATCCACTAGCATTAATTCCTCAAATTGCAGGTTTGGTGCTAAAGGAATTTAAAGCATCCATTACCCTTTTATACAGAGAATTGGTCATGAATTATAACTCCTAGGGAAACAACTGAAGGAAAATCAAGTGTGGCACATTTTTTGAGCTAATTTAAATATTTATCACTCAGTAAATTCTTTTCCAGATGAAAGTAAGAATGTAGATTTTGGTCCTTCTTAATCAGGCTGAGAACCATCTCCTCATTGAAATCTATGCTGCTATATAGAATTGTCATTTATGCTTTCAGAATCAGGACTATGGTGGTGTTATAAATGCTAAATAAATTTGCTAGGTTTACTCAAGGCATGGCCAAATGAACTGTCCATAATATGTAATTAAACAAAACTAAACAGCTACATTGGGAAAGTATTCATAATGGTTACTATTTGAGCAATATGTTTAATGACTTTTTTCCTTCAAAAGAAAAAATGCATTTCTAATGTCTCATTGAAATGAAAAAAATATATATAAAAACAAATATTTGACCAAAATCTACTCTGTTTCACACTGAGCCCACACAACTGGTTCCAAGTCAGTTTTCTGCTGCAAGGGACAGAGTTTAATGCATGAATTAATGAATGCTAACGGTTTCTTTCACTTTTCCCTCTTTCTACTTCCATATTACTATGTTTTCTAGTTGCACATTTCCCATGTTTTTTATCTTTCTAAACTCTAACTTAGCTTACTGAGAAATCAAGTTCTGCACCACTCCCATCATAATGCACAGAGGATATAAATTTATAACAGCTCAACAACAGTATTTGGCTCAAGCTACATAGCACATTTTTTCTATTTCTCAATGTACTGAATTTCTTATGTCTGGTAGCCATCAAATCCGTGGGGATTTAACACTTTAAATCAAGCAAAGATAGGGAAGTGAGGGCTACTAGCCAGTGGATTTTCTGAACAGAGCTGTAGATGTCCTAATTTCATCAAATGACTTCCAATTCGATCTCAGTCATGTATTTTCCCTTTACAGAAGACTGAATTTCACCCTCTGGGTTCTTATAGTACCTCATATAGCAATCATATTTTGGAAAATTCACCTCCACCTCAATTTGCAGTATTCCTTCTCTGTCTTCTTCCCATCCTCAGTTCAACAAAAGAAAATCTGGTTTATATTTCCCATCACATCATTTGCTTTCACCTCTGACATGCACTGAACAATCTATGCAAGCCAGCACCAAGTTACCAGCAGCGCCACACTTCTCACCTCGAGCTTTAATCACTCACAGCCTGCAGGACCTTGTGCCCAGCTCACAGACAAATCAGGAACACCCCTCCTGATAAAGCCATATCAGGGGATTTTATTCTAGGAAATGAGAAAATGTGCAAGATCATAATTCTAACTTAAATGGGAGTTTATCTTTCCAAAATAGTAAGCAGCACTTTCCCACAATGGACAATTCCTGTTACATGTCTGCATATATCCAAGTGTCAGAAATCAAAGAACAGTCTTCCTGTAAATGCTGTGTTTCAACTGTATTTCACCTTTGCTTTAGCAGCAAAAATTTGTAGAATAACAGCTGAATTACACATGGAAAATAAAATTGAGGCTCTTAAAAGTAATCACTGACTGCACATGAAAGAAAAGTAAAAAAAATGGTTATACACCTTATATAAACAAAGATGTCTTAGCCTATACAGATGTTAATTAA
The DNA here is from genome assembly GCF_038088225.1 of Cyrtonyx montezumae. NCBI lineage: Eukaryota > Metazoa > Chordata > Aves > Galliformes > Odontophoridae > Cyrtonyx > Cyrtonyx montezumae. The sequence continues at coordinate 153,227,400 of NW_027072034.1, forward strand.
ATGTCTTTTGTCTGGATCCTAACAGGTTCTGTCTTAAGCTGGTTATCAAGAATTGTGCTCAACAGCCCCATTATATGTTTGAGCAGCATGAAAAGCAAATGCTTTTATAAACCATGATACGATTCTGAACTATCATGAATTTCTGATTCAATAAATATTCATATCATTAGAAATTCTAGATACACCTGATTTTTGATTCATGGTAAAAAAAATATTTTCGTTTTTGCTTTAATATAATACCAGCTCCTCAGCTCAAGACAGCCATTCTAAATTTTGCTCATTTTACATTTCCTTTTCTGGCATTCAGAGAATCAAATCCCATAAATGTTTGTGTTCATGCTTAACATTCTGAAAATGAATTTGTAAATGGCCTCACTGAGACCATTCCTATAGTTAAAACTATGCATTGTAATGTAGTTGGATTAAATATCGTAGTTCTAAACACTATATACAGGCAACTCTTCCTCAAGGGCATATAAGCTGAATAGACTAAACAGACAATGTCTTGTGGGGAAAGCAGAGGCAGAGCAAACTCTACTTGAATAAGAACATAGCTACACTTCTGTATATGAAACCTTGACTTGTTTTTTTTAATGCATTTTTAAGTGTAGGTCTAAAGCAGTCTGACTACTGTCAGCAAATTTTGTCTGAAAGAATAATCAAGAGACATGCCCATGTTAGAGCAGCTGCCTGGCTCAGATGGGAATGAGACTGAGGTCCCTCAAGCTCTATTTGGTAGGTTCCATCAAGCTCAGACAAATTTGTGTTTTAGTGATAAACACTGAAAACCTAACTAAATGCATGTTTGTAGGAGCAAAGTCTTTTCTTTTTTTCTTTTTCATGTGAAACACTCTATAATATTCTAATCTTAACAGAGACCTTCCCAGTCCAAGGCAACTTTCTATTACATCAGTGTCATTTTCTTCCCTCAGTTGCTGAATACCCATAAAAATGAGCCTTCTCTACTTCCTTATGTGGTGGGTTAGCCTTGACAAAGAGCCAAGCTCCCACTCAGCTGCTCACTCATTTTCCCCCTCAGTGGAATGTGGGTATGGGATGGAGGTGGAAATAGAATGAAAAGGGAAGTGGAATCTCATGTGTTGAGATATAGCAGTGGGCTCACTTACCAGTTACCATTACAGGCAAAACAGACTTGACTTGGAGACAATTAACTTCATTGCCAATTAAAATAAACCTGGGCACTGAAAAGTCAAGCATGAAAACCCAATGCTTTTCCACCCCCTTTCCCAGGCCCCCTTTCCCCTCCTGGGGAAGAAGGGATGGAAAACTCAAGGAGAATACAAAGAAGTTGTTAAGATATGCAGGGAGAAAATTAGTGAGTTAAAAGCCCAGCTTGAGCTCAGCTTCTCCACTGGGGTAAAAGAGAATGAAAAACTTTTTTACAAATACATAGACCGTAAGAGGAGAATCTCCATTCATTACTAGATGTGGTGAAGAATGTGACCACTGAAGATAAGGAAAATTCTGAGCTTCTCAGTTCCTCCTTTACATCTGTCTTTAAATGACAGACCAATTATCCACGGGGTAACTCATCCTCTGACTTGGAAGTGTGGGATGGAGAACAGAATAAACCTTGCACAAGTTAGAAACCTACTAATCCTGTCACAAGGAAAAAGTCTTTCACAGCAGGGGTAGTGAGGCAAGTTGCCCCAAAATGTGATTGAAGCCCCCTGTCCCTGAAGACATTCAAGGTCAAGCTGGACCAGACTCTGATCAAACTGATCTAACTATAGGTGTCCTTATTTATTGCAGGGAAATTGGACTAGATGACCTTTAATAGTCACTTCCAACTCTAACGATTCTATGACTCTATGATTCTAAAATAAATGGTTTAAGTTTGGCTGATGGGTTCATTTGCAGGCAATGGGAGTCATGGTATCTGTTGGAATGGGTTGAAACTGGCTATGTCCTGCAAAAACACTTCAACTGGATGTGAGATAATCATTACCTATATTTAAAACTTTATGTAGGCACCTAAATACAAGCAATGCAGAAATGTTAATCCAAGAAGCCAATTCAGCTGCCAATTCATCTCAAAGAATAAAAATAACAAAAGTAATTTCTCATTGCTAACGATGAAGGGTCCATAAGCACTTCTGTTGTTGGTCCCTTCTCAGGTGATAAATGATAGGACTTGAGGAAACAGTCTCAAGTTACACAAGGAGGGAGTTTAGACTGGGAGAGGTTTAGACTGGGTATTATGAAGAATTTCTTATACAGAGGGTGGCAAAGTATTGGAAAATGCTGCCCATGGAAGGCTGGACTTCTGATTGATAGAGCTATTTAAGAGTCATGTATCTTTAAGAGACATGATTTAATTACAGGACATAGTAGTTGATAGTTGGACTTGATCTGGAAGATCTTTTCCAACAAAAAAACACTGGTCTTACATGAACTTCAAAATGAAATTTTTAACCTAGGCTAATTCTAACCAATACTGTTAGTTTCAGAATGTACCAAAAATAGTACAAATTAATGGAATGACAGAAATAAATACTTTCATTCAGCTAACTGTCCAATTTGTATGATGTGTAGTCAGCAAATAGTATACATATCACTCAGTTGATTGGACAACACTTGATGTCAGTTTTTATCCTCATTATTCATTCGATAAAAGCATTCAGAATCCAAACCTATTCCCATCCTCCCTCCTCCTCCCCCCCAGATTAAATCATTCTGCCAGCTTAAAATGACATCTCCATATTCAGTAACTGAAAACTTGCTGATAATATTTTCATTAGCTCAGTGCTGCTGTTGCACATTAGATGAAGTCTGAGTAGACGTAATTTATAAGTTCTTAGAGGAAGCTAAGATGGAAATGATAAAGAGGATGTTTCAATAATTTAATACCATTTAGTATTCTTGCAAATGCTTTTAAAAATTTTAACAATGCAGTCTTAAATGAGAGCAGTCTGATCTTACATATGCTGAACTTTATGAGATAATGAATTCAATAAATACAAGTTGCAATAATAGATTGTTAACAAAATTGTTGACAACTAAAAATGTGTCGTGACAAGGCTGAATGCAGTTAAAAATCTTCATTTAATTTCTACATCAGTGCATAAATAGTTGAATTAGTATTTAATTTCATTGAGAAGACTTGTTCTCATTGTAAACTTTGCACCAAAAATACATTGAATTTCTGAGAAAAAAAAAAAAAAGATTTTATCAAGACTGAAACTCCAGAAAAATATATGAGGATTATTTTGTATAAAGAACAGTGTTTGTTGATTTCACTATTATATATCTTCTGATATAGATAATATGAAATAATCCAACTTAATTTCTTCAAATGCTATTGCATTTGTTGTTTTTGTGTTGCTTTTGCAATCACATTACCTTAGATATATCAGTAGATTGGATATTTGCCTTTTATATACAGACTTGTATACATCACAGAACAATCCCAAGTACTGAATCTGCTAGAGTAGGGTCTAAATTGTATTTTTAAAGTTATCAAAAATAAAGAAGTACCTTTCAGTAAATACAGTTTCTTCCACACTAGTCTGTATGAATAATACCACAGAACCAGAATTATGCACATAAGAAGAACTTGTGATGTATTACATATTTTATTTCCTATGAAAAATAACTTTTTTTCCTTAGAAAAGGTTTTTTTTTTTTTTTTTTTGTGAAGAAAAGATCAGAATTTTCATATTTCTCCATTGAAGTCAGCAACTAGAAGGAGAAATTTTACAATCTTTCCAAGTATTTTATAGTTAATTATTGCTTTTATTTTACACTGCAGAGATATCGAAGGATGGGGAAAGAGGGAAAGAGCAGAGAGAAATCTGTGAGCAGAGGCAGGTGCCCAAGATTGCTTTTTCCTACATGAGTGACCCTTGGTTGTTCTGGCACTGCAAATCCTGTAGTCCCTGCAGGGTACTCCACCCAGCACAGCAGAAGATCCCTGTTCAGAACAGCTCCTAAAAGTCAGCACAGTTTCTGAGGGTTTGGTCCGGAGGGGATCAATTTGTTGTCCCACTTGATAGATAAAAACACTAAACACTAGGGAGCTATGGAATAAAGTGGTGGGCTAATAACATGTTTTAATGCAAACATCTTGGCCTACCCTTTCAAAATTGCATTGCAAATCTCTTTCCTAAAGAGAGCATTTCACAGCAAGCTAACACATCTCAGTGAGACAGAGATTTCAGTCCTGCTAACCAGCCACTGCTGAAAGTAACCCTGAAGGTATTTTGTCTCAAATACAGAGAGGCCCTTGTTTGACTCATTAAAAATCATCTATTTGAAATGATAATAGGATGCTTGAATCCCTGCATGTATCTGGAACGCCAGCACTTTAGTAGGTCTCAGACTAAACACTGAAACATGATAGCTGAAATATTTCAGATTTTAGACCAAAGTCCTGTCTTACTAATAGGATTTACTTAGTAAGTGTATTGCTCAGTTCTGCTTTTAATTGAAGTGCAAATTCTGTGGCAAATATCACATCTACTGGGGGAACACAGAAATGTACTAAATACTGTCATTGTGCTAATGGCATTTTCAGCAATTTTCAATTGTTTTTATATAGTCAGAAATTGTTTTCTCAGTATCCAATGATTATTTTTAAACAGAAGAGCACCTGTGTGTCCATATAAGGCTCCAACTTCTTGTTTTCTAATTTTGTATATTAAAGGAGACATCTTTCAGCATGTATTCTACAGTCAGAAAGAGAATAGAACTAATTCTTCAACAGAGAAGGAATTGCCAAATAACCACTGCCATGTCAGCAGATTCAAGTCCTGACTTTCCAGGCTTCTACAAGAGCTTAAACCAATATATCCATTTCATTCATGCTTTTTCCTGAAGGTTCAGGAGGTGAGAGGCAACCTCTGCTATGTATAAACAGTTATCTACAGCGTATTTGACAAAGAAATTTTATTGTCTTAAAATGGCTTTGCTTCTACCACCCACAGTGTAGAAATACAGCAGTAGAGCTTGTAAACCAGCTTCCATCCTGTTCTAATGATAGTTTAACAACCAGAAGAACTATAATGTTTAAATATAGAATGATTTCTGTTTACACATTTAACTATCCCCAGCATTACAGGAACTTTGGCAGTTTACATAATAACCTCAGAACAATAGATTTGTGCAGTCTGCTCTGGGTGAAATGATACAGCCATCCTGTAAAGGATTAGAAGTTGTAGCCTTTTTGTTGATTTTTTAAATTGTAGCTAATCCTGTCTTTGATATGCAATGCCTGTGTTGGCAGCCTCTCCATGCTGACAGCATCTAGATTCAGCTCAGGAGCTCCAGCTTAAATTTGCCACTCCAGCCAGACTTATAGGCACCAGACACTATGGTGATTTCTGTGTTAGTAAATAAAACAGAGTACAAAGGCAGGCCTGTGGAGCAACGGGGTATTTAAATAAGGAGCATTAGCAAGTAATGAATCTGAAATCTTCTCTTAGTCTCATGTACATTTAAGTAATAACGTACCTATATGATCCAAGTACTGGGAGACTAAAATTACCTCTGGTACCTTGCTTCCTGAGGGAGTTATCTCCTCAAAATATGACTGGTAAATATCACTCACATTTGGCTAATACATAGCAAATTTCCATGAAAGCTCTTTTAAATTTTCTTTTTCTTTTCTTTTTTTTTTTTTTTTTTTTTTTTACATAAAACGCAACCACTGAGATTTGAATTCACTCAGTTCTTTCAAAATTTAAAGCAGAATTTGGGATTTAGTTTGACAGCATTGAGCTTAGCTCATTGAACAAATAAATCCAATACAAACTTTGTCATATAAAATTGTTTTCAGATATATAAATAAAGATGGTACAAAAAAGTTCTATATGGACACTATCATATAACCTTTTTGTACTATATTTATTTATAGCACTGACTGGATGAACCAATGTCCTCACCATGCAGTCATTGTTGTTTTTATTTTTTCTTCCCCTACTTCATAATAATGCAGATGATACTTCACAGATGTATTCAAAAGCACAACCATACGAACATACCTGATTTAAATGTATGTATGTGTATATATATATTTCTTAGTTTTGAGAAAAATGATATTGCAAGAGTCAATCTGTCTTTATTTCCTTGCAGAACTAAGAACTGCTGTGTTTGAAATCTGGTCCAAGGTCACATGAAGCACAGCCAAGTCTCACAGCCTGAAAGGTCGTAAGAAAAGCAATGAATGCAGCCTGCTCAACAGAGGCCTTGAGACTTCTGGTTATCTTTCCTGCCTTAACTAAAGCTTTGACATCTTTTTTGATTCAGATCCCAGTGACTACACCAGAAGTAAAATGAAGCAAACACTCTTGCTCTACTCTCTAGCTAGACATTTCTAACTCCTTGTAATTTTTTCCTTGCACTAACAAGGACACACAGGGTACTAGTTGAAAACAGCAATGTTAAGTGGCAAAACTAAGTGGAAAGAACACAACAAAACATGAAGCCACTATGAGGCAGAGAATCTGCTTTAATTTTATAGTCATGGAAACTGAAATCCTGATGAAAATTCTTGACATCATGTCTCATAAGAACTGTTTCATAGAGATTAAAAAGAAAAATGCTTTGTTTTTGTTTTTTTAACTCACTAAATATTTTTTTTCTTACCATTGCCAAAGAAAGGTCAATATACTTCCCCTACTGTGAAATCTGACAAAATTTTCTTTAGAAACTACTACATCCTTCAGATTTTGAGGATTGTTCAGGAACTTTTCTTCTACTAAATAGCACATATGAAATATATTTGGCCACTCTTTGCTTTTGGTTGATGTCAGAACATATATTTTCAAGCAGTAAATACAGCTGCTAAATAGTGATGGAAGGAAGAATACTATGTTATACTGTGAGCATCTCTCCATTTCATAAGCTGGTATATGTTTGTAACTGAACTTGGCTAACAGGTAACCAAACCACCATTAGCCAATTGTTTTTCCCCACTCTCACTAGTGTTTTCATGGATAGTGAAGGAGATGCTGCTGCTACAGAAAGAAAAAGTGGCCATCTCTGTATGCCCTCAAAGCTTATTGTCACAGGTCAAAGGTGGAGACATTTTAAATTCTCATTTTGAAAGGTGGTGACAATTCAGTATCCCTATGTTTATCACTCATACATCTGTTTTGTATCTGGGCATGGTTATAATTTGTTAGCATCTTGAAGTATTTTTCTTTTCTTTTCTTTATTACGCTTGAGTGTACCATGTCTAGATGTCTTAGCAGTTAATTGACACAATGTAAAGGATTGCAAATATTAACATAAGACAAAGCAATATATAAACTAATCCTAGGAATGTAAGTAAGTTGTTGAAGATAGTTAAAATACTGAGTGAATGTAATGATAAATAAACCACAGCACATACAACATCTTTTCATAGTGTTTTAATATGAGACAATAACTTGATACAGAAATGATATAAATAATTAGTAACAGTTAGAGAGCTCAACTGCACTGCAGGGGTAGGAGTATAACTATAGCTTTTTTTTTCACATAGAGGATGTTTATACTTTATAGAAATGCAGCATGGCTGCTGTGAAGCTCCGGAATGGCAAAGAACATATTACTATAAAGGAAGACTCATTTAGTACTACACTAAGGATATGTTAAAATCAATATGTGAAATCAGGTGAATATAATACAAACTGGTATAACAATACAAACTCAAAAAATAAAACTCAGTGTTGTGGTATGGAGTCTATGCAGTGTGATGCAGGATTTAGGACGCTGGAAATAAGTCAGATAAACAATTTGACATTGAATTTTCACCTCTTGTGTCTGATATCTAAGCCATCTACTAAAAACTTTGGGGGACAACATTTTTCTTAGTGTGCTAATACAGCTCCTGACACCAGAGTGAAGACCAGTGGTACATTTCTGCTCTTTTTAGGATACAGTGTTACTTGCACATGAACAGTTCAGATGCTCAGGAAAATATATGTACTTTATTTTTCCTTTTGAGCATTGTTCTGGATGCCAATTCTGGGCAATTGGTAGAGAAAAAAGTTATCAGGAGTGCTAAGCATGGGTTCACCAGTGGGAGATCATGCTTAACCAACATGGTAGCCTTCTGTTTGGATGGATGTGGGGGGAGAGCAGTGGATGTAACCTACCATGATTTCAGCAAGGTATTTTACACTGTCTCCCACAGCATCCTTAATAGCAAAGTCGAGGAAATGTGGAATAGATGACTGGAAGGTAAGGTTGGTTGAGAACTGGCTGACTGGGAGAGCTTAGAGAGTTGTGATCGGTGGCGCACAGTCCAGTTAAAGGCCTGTAGCAGTGTTTCTCAGGGGTTGGTGCTGGGCCCGGTCCTGTTCAACATCTTCATTGATAACCTGATGAGGGGATAGTGTCCACCCTCAGCAAGTTTGCTGATGATACAAAGCTGGGAGGAATGGCTGAAATACCCGAAGGCTGTGCGGCCATTCAGCGAGACCTAGACAGGCTGGAGAGTTGGGCAGAGTAAGTAACAAGATGAAGTTAAACAAGAGCAAGAGTAGAGTCTTGCACCTAGGGAGGAATAACTATATGTACCAGTACAGGTTGGAGGACGACCTACTGGAGAAGAGATCTGAGGATAGGGACCTGAGGGTCCTGTTGTACAACAGGCTATCCATGAGCCAGCAGTGTGCCCTGGTGGCCAAGAAGGCCGATGGGATCCTGTGGTGCAATAAAAAGAGAGTGGTCAGCAGGTCAAGGGAGGTGATCCTCCCCCTCTACTTTGCCCTGATGAGGCCTCACCTGTAGTATTGTGTCCAGTTTTGGGTTCCCCAGTACAAAAAAGACAAGGATCTCCTCAAAAGAGTCCAGCAAAGGGCTACAAAGATGATAAAGGGCCTGGAACACCTCTCTTCTGAGGAAAAGCTGAGAGACCTGGGTCTGTTCAGCTTTGAAAATAGAGGACTCAGAGGGGATCTGATCCATGTCTATAAATATCTAAGGTGCAAGAGACAAAGGGACGAGGCCAGACTCTTTTCAGCAATGCATGGTGATAGGATGAGGGGAAATGGACACAAAATGAAACATAGGAGGTTCCACATAAATGTACATAAGAACTTTTTCACAGTGAAGGTGATGGAGCATTGAAACATGTTGCCCAGAGAGTCTGTGGAGTCTCCTCTGGAGACATTCAAGACCCATCTGGACTCCTACCTGCACAAACTGGTCTAGGGAACTGCTTTGGCAGGGAGGTTGGACTCAATGATCTCTAGAGGTCCCTTCCAATCCCTACGATTCTGTGATTCTGTGTTTCTGCTCGGAAAGACCACCCGGTAATACTGCTGTGAAGCTACTTCATAGAACTTAAATCCTCAGCACCTAAACTACTGAACTGCAGACAAAGTTATTATACAGATAAAATAGACATCATGGCGTATGTTTCTGTGGTCATTCTAAATTATATCTAAGGTAGGGAACATATGTAAAAAAAATCCTATGGCAAAAATAGAAATAAAACAGAAAGATATTAATCAGAACAAAATATTGTGCAACTAAATACACTTTGTTACAGCTAGTTAATATTTATTCTGTAAAAAAAAAAAACCAACACATTATAAATCCAAATTATTTAATTATTTTTTTTATTGATTTCGGAGAGAATGTGGTGATTATACTGAAGTATTTTTTGAATAAATGTATATCATACATGATTCCATGAGGGCATAAAACTGATCAAAATGGAACATATAACTAGTTGAACTTCATTTTTTTTAAGCTTCAGTGCTCTATTGATACATAGATCAAAATCTGAAAATCTTTATTTTAGTAATAAAGTATATTCAAGACCACTGTCTCCATCATTAATGTACCCTAAATTCCACTTTCTCCCACACTTAGTAACATCAATATATTTTTAAATAATGGCCTCTGAAGAATTTATTGCTGTTTTGTCTATTTTTATTTCTAGACTGGTATATGACATATGCAATCTTAAAAGACAGTAAATTATGAAAATAATATGGAACTATTCCTCTTTATCGGAAAGCTGTCTACATATTGTCTTTTTTTTCCCTTTCACTCACAGATACTCTATTGCCAGAAATGATGTCATGCTATTCATATCATATCTCGCAATAACACTTTTCTAGAGTAAACCTTAATTTTCAAAGCCCAGTGTACAGTGGCTGTCTAAACAGAACAGATCTCCCTCTTTTTTTAATAAAAGCCAGGTGATAAATTAACTGCTTCTGATAAATGAGAACCCCACAGTTCTATGGATCTAATCCTCCCATAGAAAGAAATATTTGACCAAGTATAATGTGTTTCTTATGAGGAAGGTATCTTTCACAAAGGAAACAAAGCATGGAATTTCTGTAACATTCCTTGCATAAATATTCTTACAAATATATTGCATATGGAAATAATAATCAAAAGCCTTCTACTTTCATCACTCTTTTTGGCCCAGGAAACAATAAATAGGTAGAAATCGTGGCCAAATTTTTCAAAGCTCAGTGTCTGAAGGTAGTCCCATAAATTGTACCTATCTGAAAGCAATTTTCAGAGGTACTGAGAATTCAGAGTTCTTACTGATTCCCACATGGATATATGTACTTATTTCTAGACACTCGACTTTGAAATTTTTGGCATGTTGTTCAGCTCTATAAAATCCAGTATTTGCCCCAGTAAAAATATACGTGAGATTTATCATTGGTTCTCCTGATATTTACTGTCTCTATCTAGCTACTTCTATGATCCCATCAGCATAGCTTTTGAGCACCTCCCAAGATTTAAAAATTAAAAACAATAAATCTTTCTCTCTTTTATTTCCTGTCTTCTCAGCCTATGGAACATGGTTTGATTCTTTTATTTGGCTGTGCTCTTTTGGTCTATGTGCTTGAGTAAAAGATTAGGGAAAACCAAATTAAACCAAACTAAACTAAACTAAACGGAACTAACTAACTAACTAAGGATTCTCTTTCCAAATAATAATTTAGAGATACTCAATCTATCTTTTAAACAAATGATGCTGGAGTTTCATTCAGGCTATTTTTGACCTTTTCTGAGAAGCAAAATTCTTACCCTGAATTACATTTTGCTGTCCATGCTGTCTTATGCATGGACTGCTTCTTTTGCAGATACTTTGGGTTAATCCTATACTCCAGTGCAGCCTGGAGAACATGCACACCATAAATTAAAATATGGGAATTTCACTGTTTTGTTTCAAAAGTAATGAGATCTGCAGTTGTGTTTTCTCAGAGGTGTTCTGTATAAGTGTGTCTTCTCTCTCATACTGCTCTTGTTTATGTCATGTCTACCATCTCCTTGCAGGTCAGTTCCATTTCTCAGCACCCACCTTGTCAGTAGTGTTTCCCTGATATATCTTGAGTTGAAGTAAAGTGGGGATCTGAAATTTTCACATAGGGCTGAGGGAAACAAGTCCTGGAGCTATGTACTGCAGTTAGGCACAATTGGATATATCAGAACCTCCTGTAACGACTTGCTTACTTCATCCTCAAGGAGTTTCCTTCTCTCATTCTGGACACTACTGCAGTCTCCTCTTGCCCCTCTTTCCCAAAAGATTATAGTCTTAATTTGGAAAAGAACTAAAAATAATGTTAGGCCATAAATTCTCCCCTCTGAACTGTGTGGTCTGCACAGAGAAGAAAATCATAGTGGTGTGGTCTGGGTAGTGTGTTGCTAGGCAGAGCTCACTATTGTTCTTCAAACAAATAGTGGCTTTCTTAGTTTATGAATCTTCATTCCTGGGAATGGAGAATTGCATTAGTCAAATGTGAAAGGGATGAATTTCTACATCAGCAGAGACAGGTATATATGCTGGTAGAAGTGAAAATATTCTGGCCCATGCAGAAGTAAACTGCCTTTTTTAGGGCTTCAGTAGTACCTCTGGCAAGGATTCCCATTTTTCTTACTGATTTCATTTCAAGGCAGTTCTCTAGATAGACCTGGGAAGTTTCTCCTTCCCTCCCTCCCTCCCTTCTTTCCATCCATTCATAATTCTTCCTCCCTCTAAAAAAAACACACCTTTGCATCATGACAATGAGGATGGTAGAGATGATACAGCTTCTGTCTACTACAGAGCTGAACTAAGCATGAGGTGCCAGAAACATTCATTGTTAATACATTAGTCCACATTGCAGCACAATGTTTGTAGCACTGGTGTACTTAAATGAAACAGAAATGATGATGTTTCTCCTTGTGAATGTATTGGAATCTGGATATACTCAGAGTAAGAAACTTACACTCTTTAATATCAAACAACAATAAAGAAGTTTGCATAACCTAGAATTCTCTACCACATACTTATTTATGTAGCTATGGTTTATAAAGATTTCCTAGGGCTGTTATATATTTTTTTCGTTAGTCTTAATAAAAAGAAATATTAGTACACTCATTTTCTCTATGAATTGATTTTACTGCAATTTATAGTTACATAGAAAAAAATAGCAGCAATATTTAAGCAAGAATGGTACTGAAAGGCCCTATGAAAAATATTGCAAACTCTATTCTATGTCTTTCTAAGAAAGTCAAAGCAAAATGTAAATAGACTTAAGTAAAAATAAATAAATGAGGATAGGACATTTTGTTTAAATATTGAAAAATTAAGTATAGGAACTGCACAATGTCTGAAGAAGTTGTAGTATCATTCCTTGGAGGTCTTCAGAAGCAACCTGAATGTGGTTTTGGGTGACTGCAGAGCAATTGGGCCAGATGAACTCTAGAGGTTCTTTTCAACCATTTCCATTCTGTGACTCTTTGACTTCACTGCTGTAGTCATTAATCAAGGCCACAATGCTGTGTTCACTTACCACCCCCATGAGATTATCAGGATAGATGAGCTTCCCTGGAGTTCAAGTTCCCACACCTGGTTGCTGAAAGTACTGCTGGGCTGTCCACGCAAACATAGTCAAGAGTAGCTTAGGGCTTCTCAGAGAAACACATAAAAAAAAAAAAAAAGCACTATTTTCCTGATTTTCACACTATTGCACATGGAATCAAGAATTTAGTTCAAGTAGCTCCATTTATCTGTTACAAGTTTATCTTCTCTCTTTTTTTTTTCTATTAAATCTATGAATACATATGAAATATACAAGAAAAATAACTTGTTTTCAATGGATTTCCTTCAATTTGTCTGCTATATAAGGTAAGTATCTGATAGGTGCTTTATCATATTATGCTTTGTATTTCATGTTTTTCTGTTTTTTTGTTTGTTTGTTTGTTTTAAACTGCTTGCATACTGCCTAGTATAGAAACTAGGAAGTATTCTACATAGCTTTCCACAATTTTTTTTTCGTATATTTATTATTTTAGCAGACCAAGAAATTTAATATATTTTCCTATGCCTAGACTGAAACCAGGCCTTGGAGACATTTCTTCACAATAGTGGATCACATTAAATAATGCGTTTGTGAATGGCACATTTGAATGTGTTGTCATTATTTATAGGGTCAGAATGATGCCCATATACAATGATCTCAGATCTAGAGTATAAATTAAAATGATATGATTTTCTCAGATATGATGACTTGGACTTCAAGGAGAATAAACTGGGCTCTTACCTTCATAATGAAATACTTTAAAATAGAATTGTAGACAGCTGAGATGCCAATGTAAAAACTTCTCCATTTTACATGTAGTTAGACATTTGCTTGGGACATGTAGTATTCTAGGACATTTTGAAAATCTTAATGGTCTAACTGGCAAAGTCTCCACAGTACATTATTCCTGTATCTTCAAACACCTATATCACTTCAACAAACCAGGAGACTATTAGAATAAATATTTTACTAAAAATGTTCTAAGCTAAGTAGTTGGTAGTGCACTATTCTTTCTATTTATGGCTTCCCAATGAACATTAAGGATGTGCTTAAAATATTTTAACAGATGGATTCTAAGGAATTCTGTACCAAATTTACATTAGCATGCTTATGTTGTTAACAGCAGACCAGGAATTTCACAAAAATAAGTTTGTGTGTGATTTCTTTAAACAAACTTATCATATGGAAGAGTCGGTTCTCATTAGTTTAATTCTTTTCTCATTATAATTATTAGTTGCTCAATATGGCTGCTCTTAAAACTGAAGGAATCAGAATAGTATTACTTTTCACTAATATGGAAGAGGTATGTTTCTTTCTCCTTAATTATTAGTAGTCGTTATCAAAGCGTCAAATGAATCTTTACCTTGAAACATACCTACAATGGTTTGGTTCGTTAATACAAAGATTTCTAAATAGTGGAAATTTAAGATAGTTTCATGATTACAGATATTAATGACAAAGAATACTAGAGGTTGGCAGTACTGGAAAAAGCAGCATCATGTCTTTAGAGAACCTGAATATATGCTAAGCACAAGTGGCTGCAAGACTACAATAAGAGTAATTATTGTCTTGCTTGCAAACCTGACATTTTTGCAAATGCTCAGCTATCCTCTATTTATCATATGGATGTTTTGTGGAAATGACTGAGGAAAAAAAAGAAAAAAAAGTACAGTGAAAACAGAAAGACAAACTAACCACAACCTAGGCTAAAGACAAGAAACTTCTAATTACAAGAGGGACAGGCTTTAATCAGCAATCTGTTTTTAAGCAGTTTTAATGACTGACAGGTGGGAAGGATAATTCCTTCATTCAGTGAATCTCCATGCTTACATATGTTTAAGACAAGCTTTTGCTGGATACCTAGAGTATTTGCTAAATACAGACATCCCCGACTGCTTCTTAAAGTAGATGTCTAAAATAAGTCAGACAAATTAGTCCCTAAAAGCATCTATTTCTCTGCTCTGTCATCACCATGACCCCAGGAGGAGTGTCTGATGTGGATAATGTAAATGTCTCTAGTATATGGGACCATTCATGTCCCAGGTAGCAGAAGTCTGCGTGCCAAGACAAGTCTATGCAGGCTACTGTATCCTGTTTCTCAGTGATTATGAAGCTTCTGGTATTTGAATTAGCTCTGTTAAAGCTGAGATGGTCTGCAGTGACTGTTTACATCATGGATAGCCTTTATCATTTCTGCAAGTAACAAAGTAGAGAAACAGCCCCAGCCCGTCAGAAATTGATATAAAGTTTTCAAACAGGATATGGCATCTAAATTCCAAAGAAGATAGGCTTTGAGTGGTTTCTTATGCAACTCGACACCATGGAAAGCCAGGTTGTTTTTAATGAGATGCCAATATTTTGAATTAGCTGTTTTATATCAAACACCTGTCATTTCTTTGTTGGCCTTAGCTTTTCCAAAGCTGACTGTAGAATAGGGCTGGAAAGTAAGTTTCTTGCCATTTTAGATAGCTGTTTACATAGTATAACTTAGGAATGTACTTATGGCCTCTATTTTATAGCACAAACTTTTGATTCATTTTGACAATCTTAGTAATCTTTTTATGATCTTATTTTTTTTCCTTTATATGACTGATCATCTTGTCACTTGTTTTGATCAAAAGCCTAAAAGGTATGTTCTTTATTTGGTCTGGGCAGCTTGGTTTTCTTCTCTAGTGGGCTGGGAAAAAAAGAAGAAAAAACCTACCAGTGCAAGGGCCTGACAGATGGTTACAGTTTCCTGACAAATTATTTATTTGAATTCTCAAACATTCAGCTTTTACTTATGACTTTTTCACTTAAGTTTTAGGAGTCGATTTATCACCAAGAATGATCACATATTGACTGTACTCATATTGAAAAGCAAATGTATTCATTTGTTCTTTACACATAAATGAGTTAGTGACAAGTGAACTGATTCAGACAAAACACTCAAACTAAGGCTTCAGTCCAACATTTGCACTATCACAAAAAATCTGTGTATGTCCTTTCTTCCTGATTTTTTCTGAACCTTGGTTGTCAGCCCCTATTTTGATACCATGTCTTCATCTGTATCTCTAACATTTTCCTTTCAGAAAACTGATAAAAAATCTTTGAAAATACAGGGTTATTTGTTTAGAATATTTAAGCACATCTAAAAGGATCCATTGTTATGTAAAAAAAAATAATCTATCATTGCAGTTTAAGACAAGAAAACTGTTTTAAGATAAAAAGATTTTTCATTAAGTGAGAAATTTTCAGATTAGATTTAATGAAAAAAATCTATTGAACATGTTGAAAAATCTGTAGCCTTATTTTTGTTAAAAAGGATTGGCTTTTCACACAGAATGTTAGATTTTAACTGTTGAAACTAAATGGAATAGACTGAAATCTTCTGTTCCTTTTCTCCCTCACTCTGTTAAGTGACATCTGTTCGGCAGACAGATCAAACAATCATAACTCCTTTCTCTAGTGCTCACAATGAATTAATATCCCAGTCAATGTTTTGGCTGAAAATGACAAAAAGCTCAGTTCTAGAGTAGCCACAGAATAAGCTGCTGTTGCTGCTGGACTTTAACACTATCAACTCCCTCTGTTTCTCAATTTGAATATTTCTTTTACAGGTAAAAATATATCTTGTCAATTTCAGCACCATAAGAAGGGACATTTTCTCTATGTAATGCAATACAAGGATTCTGAAGACTTACCTATACACATGTATTTATCTCATTTGTCAATTTTAAGGAAAGTGTAGTTTACCAGTAATCATCCACATTAAAATAATTAAATAAACCAACATAAAATTGAAACATAGATTTGCATTATTTTTCTTGCCCAGTTTCTCTTGCAGTATTATGAAAATTTCCTTTTATCCTTACACACATGGTTCAGTGTTTAATTTATAAGTATATCCAGGACCCAATCAAACCTTCAGCTTGTGTTTTATCTCATTAAACAGTGATTGTATTTATACTTAATTTTCATACTACACAAATGGAGTATTTACTGTCTCCCAGTGGAAATATTTGGGAGTCCAAGCTGGAAGGAATCTGTTCTAAATGTAGAATTAGATGAATGAACATGTGTGTGGGCATGTGGGAAGGAAACAGAGTGCCTACTACTCCACAACCTGTGATACAGACATTAACTGCAAACTGCTTGATTAATGTTGCTTTTACAAAATGATGGCACACTGCTTGAAGAAGGCACATGGACACTTAAGATACATATTTCTATTCCTGATCAATGTATGTCCTAGGATGAGTTATAGACTCTCTTTCCTCAAAGCTTCTGTGAAATCTGCATTAGAATGAAAATTGAAATGAAAATGATTTTAGGAAAAGGTGGTTCTTACTCAACTCTACAAATGGTATTTTCATTGTGAATATGTTTAAAAAATTTTGTCCTTTAGAAGAAAATTTCTCTTACATAGTGAAGGCCTTAGCAGCAAAAATAATAGGCTTGCAACAAGCACCAGCCTCTGTTAAACTATTAACAAGAATATTGTCTATTGATTCGAGTAACTAGCATTTCTAGCTGCAGAATCAATATTTAGAACATGATGAATGGGTATGAAACTAAGAAAACACACCAATCAGCCCTGCATCTGAAGGCCTTCTCTAATGGAAAAAATAACTAAGTGATGTAAACAGAAAGGGCAAACTAAGTGACAACCTGCAAGACCACCCATCTGGGCTTGGCAGCTTGTTTCAGGGTTATCTGACTGCTTCCTTTGTGTGGGTTCACACAGTGACGATTGCTCTAAATTCTGTTGACAGTGACCACAGATTAATTAGATCAGTGCTTTTTTAAAATGTAAACATTCCCAAGTTAGAAGACAAGTCTTGTGTTTAGTTCTCAGTGTGCTTGCTTGAAAATCCAAAGTCCTCATATATTATTTAACTGTTGAATTTCTACGTTACAATCTTCTTTTGGAACTTTCAGCACTAAAATATAAGCAGTATATTATGAAGTTGTGCAATCAACGTATTTACACTATGCTTCTATAGTACACTTTTAGAAAATCACTAAAATATTTTACAGGTTTTTTTAATATTTTTTTTTCCGGAAATTGCAAAAGATGTCTAATGTTAATTCTAAAAAGAAAGCTAAGTGTTAGTTACATGCAGCTGTTGTAGAAGAGGAATGTTAAACTCTAAGCAAAAATAAATAAATAAGTAAATAAACACATTAAACATTTAATTGAGCATAAAAAACTTAACTAACACCACTTACAGTATATTAGGCTTTGAAATAGGATGATCAGAAGGCTTGGATCATTTCTTTTTATTGTAAGCCATCAAAAAATCAAATACATGAGTCAGTTTCTGCCATACAAAGAATAATACTACACTCAACTAGTAGCCTTCATGATTTCAATGTCCTACTTTTTAAAGAAAAAAGTACCCACCTTTTATCACAAGCTCTATATGTGCAAAGAGCTCTTGCATCTCCTGATTTAAATGTTTGTTCTCCTCTCTAAATTCAAGAACTGGTTGCTAGCTGCTAATGAACACCTGAGGTTTCTCTAGTATATCCATCTTCTCCCAGCTTTGTTCATCCCTTTGAACCATTGAATTATTATCTTTACTTCCCTCATCTGAAGTCCAAGCAAAGTACTAGGGCAAAGTCCCTGAAAGCTCCCACAACCTATTGAATTATTAAAAAGCACAATAATAAGGAAGTTGGGGCACATAACTGTGCTTCTATTTCATTTTGGGAAAGTCTTTCCTGATTTTACAGGCTCCAAGAATCGTAGTATTTCTGAGTACAGAGTAATGACCAATAAATAGTTTTTCTAATCAGGGCTGAAGACTAAGCTATACAATTAATTCTGCTTCTCCTGAGACAAGAACATAAGGGAGGGACCAGCAGTACACTGGGAGCCAAAGTAACGCCCTTCTCTTTTTGAGAATGATATCCATCTCCGACAGCAAATATAAAAGCAGTTGAAACAAGATTTCATGGGCCTCTATTCCCACAGCTTTTCCTGGGCATCAAATTTGATCACCATTGTAAAATATTCTATGTGAGTAGCTTGGACACTTTAAAAAATAAAAAAGAAAAAAGAAAAAGATTCCAAACCTTTTTGTTCTGTGTAATTTAGAAAGTAGATGTAGAATGAGTCAGTTTTGTGGAAGACATTTTGATGTGAATCAGAGAGCTTTTAAATCAGTTTTCCACTAAGGAAAGAAAGAATCCTATTCTTTGTTGAACTATTATGCTATTCTTATACCCTGATCTACCTATTGTAACTCAACTTTTTCTATTAGTGGAAAGGAATACAGGCTGCTATTTGAACCCGATTTAAAATATGAAAG
This sequence comes from Cyrtonyx montezumae, assembly GCF_038088225.1. Classification (NCBI taxonomy): domain Eukaryota; kingdom Metazoa; phylum Chordata; class Aves; order Galliformes; family Odontophoridae; genus Cyrtonyx; species Cyrtonyx montezumae. Next base: position 153,246,463 of record NW_027072034.1, read on the forward strand.
AATTATAGTGCTACAGGAAGAAGATAGCTACTGCACCATAAATTAGTTTCTGGGAATATGACACTGAAACAATTGAAATACCATGAAAAATAGTTCTTCAAATCCAATACTTCTCTGTGAGATTTTTTTTTTCTTTCTACTTCAAGGAAATTATGCTCTCTTCTAGTGATGTTTTTTGGGAGGGAAAAAAATATTATAATTTCTTCATTAATCTTTGAACTGCCCTTTCTTTTCAGAATATGTGGCACTGAAGTTTAAGTCCACAGGCTTCATATGCGCTTTTATTCCTGGGCCAAACACACAGATCATTTTTTATTATTACTAACATGTACGCATAATGGATGGCTACCAGATAGTCAAGACTCTTGTTTTTCTCATGTCATTGACAGATGTTTGCATAAAAATTCAACTAGGTTAACCTTACCACATTAAAAAAAAGTTTCAGTTTATAAGACGTTATAAGCCATAAGCATTTCAGAATATATTCCTGCAAGTACTGGAGCAAAACAGCATGGAGATCTAAGACTCACACTTAATTCTGAGTATGTATGAAACACAAGTCTTTTACCTCTTGCTGAATTGCATACATTTACTGTATCTAAGGATGAGAATGTCTAGGAACAAACAAAAAAAAAGAGAGGAAAACAGCTTTCACATGACAGGCAGAAGCGACTATAAATTTAATTTACCGCTGGATAAAGAATTCTAGCTACTACAGGTCTTGGCTTGAACACCTCATCTGTGTTTAACTATGTGCTGAGTCATATATAGGGATTATTTTAAGGTGACATCTATAATCATACTCCAGTAATTCTGTATTTTTTAACATCAAGAATTGAAATGTATTGAAACAGTAAAGAAGATAAAAACTTTCCAGTATTTAAATTCCAGTACAAGCACAAGCACCAGAGATTTCTGTCTAATGCTGCCAGTGTTAATCTGTTCTGATGACCCATAAGTAGCTGAAATTTAGGCTTACTCTAGTGTGTGATTTAGGGGTTACCCTCTCACTCATAGACCTAGCATGTGGTCTTTTTTTTTTTTTTTTTGCTGCAGAAGTCCCTTAGCAGCCCACACATCTCTTTTTGCCAGGCTTTCTCTTGCAGATTGTAAGGGCTCAAAAACACATGAATTCCAAATGCTTGGAGGTCAGAGCTGGCGAAATGTAGCTCACTGTTGAGAATTCTTTTTTCTGGAACTCCAGAAGGAGAGGAGTTTGCCTTTTCAATTCTACAAGTTATACAATAGGTAGAACCATATATTTTCTCTGCATTTTGAAAAATATAAACTTTTTTTTTCTTCATGCAAGCCAGTTGCTATTACTTTACATCTTTTGGGAAATATTTTGATGTAAAAGGAACATTTTGGTTCTCTGATCATTTTTAAGGAACTATTGTATGATTCCACCTGAATTTTTAAAACATTATCCTTAGCTAAAATAGGTATTGAATATCTAGTCAACTTCTAGACATATTTTAAGACCTCAAGAGTCCTACATATATTCTCAGAAAGATGTCATCTTACAAGTAGATTGATCCAACAGTATCGTTTCCATAGAAAGATCTGACTAAGTTATTTTTGTGTTTGTCAGGGCCGTTATTTACGTGCTTGAACACATATCTGAATCAGCATAATACTCTTCTGCCTTAAGCCCTATCTATATAATGATAACCTTGCATTTTTAAGTTCTCCTGAAACTCTGAAATAACAGAGTGAAAGAAAAGTTCCTTGGGAAGAGATCAGCAGATGTCAGCCAAGTTTGGAAAGGCTTGACTTATTTCAAGCCAGAGAACATCTGAATATCTTAGGTGCAGACTTCACCATCCAGCTTCACTTTTAAAGTGTCCTGAGTCTTTCATTGGCCCACACTCCTGCCTAGACACAAGATAAGGAATATGTGTGAGCACTGAGTGGCATGGAGTTTGGATGGAACAAGGCACACAAGAACAGGAAATGAGAATTGCTTCAGGATCTGATAATACTGTGCAGAGCATAATCGTGTCTGCTATACATCTTTACTGCATAGGGAAAAATAGGAATGCCTTTAAGGTGGTTACTGTCTTGAGATTATTGAGACTGAAAATATTCTGTGAATTTATCATGCTCCTGTTTAATGGCCGAGCAGTTTTCATCGAGTTGTGTGTATCTAGTGGCTCCATAGTTGACAGTCAGTGGAACAATATGTTATATACATCCATACATCCCTAAATAGCTGAAGTCCCCATACAAGAAACTTAGCAACCAGCATCTGCAAAAGTGATCATACTTAGAATCATTATAAAACATAATACAGCTGATATAGTCATGAGATTATTTAAGCCTTCCTTGCTATTCAGAGGTCTATTATAATCTTTCATAGCAGTGAATAATACGTAAGTATGGATTTCTGAAAGCCATCTAGTACTGACTTTTTTACCTGTTTTATGAACATTACGACATAAAAAACAATAAAAGCTTCCTCCAGATATAAGTTAAATCATGCAGGTTAAATCCTGGCACAACGGAAGTCAGTACCAAAATTCCTGCTGACTTCTGTATTCATAGATCATACACAACTTCAATTTTAGAGCATTTCACAGTGTTTAATGTATTTAGCCTTACACCCTCCTGGTGAGGGAGAAAACAGCTGAAATTGTACAGATGGCAACATAAATCACAACTGCTAAGATTCATTCAGTTGGTTCCACCTATTTGAAAGAGAGGCATTTATTCTAAATTCATGACTTCTGGTTCTCTAGTCAATGGAAAAAGATTTTTCTTCCAGGGAAAAACATAAATACATATCTCCATAAAGTCTGGTTTAAGTATGAAGAATTTTTTTAAATAAGTGCCCCTGGCATTGCAGAGGTACCAAAGGATGAGGTAACTCTCCCTCTGGATCTGCCTATTTCTCTCCACTGATAATGAGAAGAGCTCTAGATGAGCTCTATTAAGTGACTAAACATATGAAGCTGCAAAGGTATTGAGGGATCACTACATTAGGTAGCACAATGCTTAACTTTTACATGCATGCCCATAGTGCAGTCTGTGGTTAGACTTTCAGTTTGACATTTAGTTTCATGCACAAGGCTCCTCAGAGTGGACTGTAGAAGCCACCTTAGATCAACAAGCAAAACAGACAGTAAATAAGTATGAAAAGTAAAAACAGACCCTAAAACATGGAATACTGTGTCCAGTTCTAGATCCTCCATTACAAGAAAGCCATGAACATACTGGTAAGGCCATACTGATCCAACATAAGGACACAAAGATGATGAAATACATTTATCTTATGTGTAAAGGCTGAGAGAGGTGGGACTCAGCCTAGAGCAGAGAAGGCTTGGGCAGGGGAAGGATCTCATCAATATCTATGAGTAGCTCTGTTCTAGGTTTACATGCTTGAGCAGGTGGTTGGGCTAGATGATATCCAAAAGTCACTTCCGAACTCATTTATTCTGTGACTCTTTGAAATATTTATAAAAAGAGGATCAGCTCCCTATTCCTTCTTAGGAGTCTCAGAGCCTCTGTTTGTGATAAAGGAATGTATTAAAATTCAGTTGGATTTCAGAGTTGTATTTTTTTCCAGATACTGAGAACCTGAAATGCTTCTTTCTAAAAGAGTAACATCATCACTTCTGCCCATTATACCTCTGCACAGAGCACTCTGGGAAGAATCAGAAAACCTGGATTCAAAGCTCATCTTCTCATGAAAGGATTAACTTTAAATCTGAAACTCACACCACGAGGGAAAATCTGTGAGCTGTTTCAGGTGAAAAAGTTTACCTTATTACACCTAAAAAAGGACTCCTGAATCATAGGTTCATAGGTTCATAAGGTTGGAAAGGACCTACAAGATCATCTAGTCCAACCATCCTCCTATCACTATCCCTACCCAACTACTAAATCAAATCCCTTAGCACCTCATCTAAACGCTTCTTGAACAGCATTAGGGATGGTGCCTCAACCACCTCCCTAGGCAGGCCATTCCAGTGCCTGACCACTCTTTCAGAGAAAAAATGTTTCCTCAGGTCTAATCTAAATCTTCCCCGGTGCAACTTCTGGCCACTGAATCACTGAATAAGATTAGCCATTGCACAGAGTGGAGACCTGGACCTTGATCTCTGTCCCTGACTTTTTTATTCAAAGTTCAGTTCTAGAATTAGAAGTTCAGTTCTAGAATTAGAAATAAGAGCCTGCTCCTCCTTGCCCCACACACTGGCTTGGTAGATATTATCTCAAGTACCTCTCCTCATCATAAAGTACTGCTGAAGTTTCTGGGGTGAACTATAGCTCTCAGACACAAGATAAAGAACTATATAGCTTAGGAACAAACCAGAAATGTGGGAAAAAGTTGTTTACTTTCTTATAAAGCATTTTCAACAGGATCATATTAGCTGAGTCTATATCCTCGGCCCACAAATCTTTCCAGCAGTCCAGAGACATATTTTTGAGATTTCAACATAGATCATAACAATTGTTTGTTCCTGAATTACATCTAATTGCTTATTACGTGTGCTAATGGGGCTGTAGGCAGATGTGCTCACACCGTAAGCAAACCAATGAATGTTTTCTTGGAGCATTTTCTCCAAGATGGTAGATAAGCACAAACACCTGTATTTAAATCAACAGGAATCTTAACAATTATGTGAAGTAACGAAGAGGAAATTCTTAGCATTGCTGTTGAACTCATTGGCAATTTGATTGTGTATGAATATGTGATATTTCAGTCAGAAAACTAGAGTGATCCTGATTATACAAGGAAGAGGGACACATGAGTTGGCTTATCTGTGAGGGTTACACGCCACAAAATTATAGTTGCTGTTTCACCCGTGAAGCACTATAGCTTCTTAAAAATATTCCTCAAATTGAACAAGTTGCTTTCTCCTACAGAAATACAAGTTTGTCTAGTTCACTGTTTTTCTAAGTTTTCAATTTTACTTAAAAATTAAGTATCAAGTTATTTATTCTTCAGCAAAAGTCTATGGTGGCCATATACCATTCATGGCTGTGAACTCAAAATCCTTTTTTAAATGGAGCCATGTAGTATTTCCACATTTTAATATATTCTATGGTGAGTGCCCTGTACTTCATGTCACATCTTTTAATAAGGCATAAATGAAAATATCTGTATATCTGTTTGCTGGTAATCTGCCAATTGAGCATAAAAGTTGGATACACAAAACGTTTGGAGTTTGGGATTGTTTTTTTTTTTTTTTTCCAGTTTGACAGTACAGGCAATAGAGCAAAATTTCCATATTTCCATTACTTAATAGCAGTAAAAAGTAGCAGATAAATAGTCTCAATAACTTAAGTGTATATAACTTTTACTCACAGGGAAGATATGGAGTGATGAATCTCCTTTCAGTGCAAATTAGTACTGAAACAGTTTTAGGAATGCAAGGCCTATCCAATTTAATTATCAGAAAGCCTAAGTCCATAATTATCAATAAAATCAGATTTAAGTCAAGAACAAGATACTTTATTTATAATGCAAACACATAAACACCATAATGAAATTACCAGACACTAGCATAAAATAGTAACGCTAAGGCTAATTGTCATTGAAACAATTTTTATAGGATTGTGATGAAGTTACGAGAATTTAAAAAAAAATTATGAGGAGTAAAATATGTGCTTGAGTTGGACATAGTGGTCTTTGCAGGCAATTCACTGTGCATTCTTGTACCACATCAAGACATGAACGACATAATTGTAACTCCGTTCTTTCATATATCCAGGAGCCACAGGATGTCTGAGCTTGCTTTACTTCTCTGAGGTGATAATATCTTCAGCATCTAGTTCAGATTGGGTAGGTGTTTTCCTTCATGTTTTATACAATTGTTTGTTTATCTTTTTGGGTATTTCAACATGAGGAACTGGGCAAGGGTTTTGCCATACTCTTTGCCATACAGGCTTAATCAAACACCATACTAAGAACTAAAAAAACCACTGTCTGTCACTACTGAGTTGGTTTAGAATTGAATTAATCAAACTTTGTATAATTAATGAAGTACATTAGAATATTAAGTTAATTTAATGTTCTCTTTTTCTGATTAGGATATTTTATCAATCTCTCCTTCATTTAATTTTAAAGTGCCAGATATTCCAATCAGTGGCATTTAAACATGACTAATTTTAACTTGGAGGTGCAATCAGTGTTTTTTCACAAGCAGTCACCCCAGTAGATTAAGGAGGCTGACTCTCTTTTGGGAAATCATTTCCTTTTCCAGCATTTTCTCGGAAACGATCTGGTTTGAGTGCAAGTAGTATTTTGAATAAGACCCAGTAGTCTTGGCCTCTGATATTTAACTGGAGTGTTATAAAAACAGATGCTAATGTCACACGCATTATGTACTTGCTCCCCTGCAGTTGTTAAGGTGATAGATAGTGAGATGAAAGTACTTTTTGGCAGATAAAATTTCCTGAAATGTCCTTGTATTCCACAGCGTCTGCATGAAGGTTCAACAGCCATGCCCTGTGGGCTGAGATGAGCAATCCAGTTATGAAGTTTTGGAGTCCAAAGGAAGAATGTGAGGGAGCCAGTGAAATCCTGGCCCTATCTGAATCCAGGGGAATGCTGCTAACAGTTTTAGGAAAGACCAGGATTTCTTTCAATGGTGTTTTACTAGTTAAAGTCAGGTAAGGGATTCCCAGAAATACAGGAACCAAATAAACTGTTTTGTTGGTTAAAGAGCATTCACTGAGAACCATTCTAGAACTCACTGCTGAAAAACTTGTGTTTGCCCTTCTTCATAAGCTTATTTATAAACCAACAGACACCTTGAATCAAACCATGAGTCTACCATCCTGATTTCACCCATGAGATGATAATGACTACAGAATTTATGCCCAGTTCAATTTTAGCAGTAGGCTTTGTGTTCAGCAGAACAGAAGGTAAGGAAGGAGGCTTGCCAAGAGGGAAAATACACAGCAGTTGATGGAAAAATTTGTATGGTGATATTAGGTGCTTAGATTTCAAGGGTGGTGTCAGATGAAGGGTGATACAAGGTCACTTCTGTTTCCAAGCTTTTATCCCTGGTGCAGCTGGCATAGCAAGTAAGGAGCACTGACCCCTGCTCTCAAAGACATTTGGATATGGTGAGATCAGGGTCCTGCTTTCTGCTTCTTCAACTGTTAATGCAACCTTGTCTCGTCAGACAGACCATTATAAACAAGGACTGAAGAACAGGGCTTGTATTTTTCTGAAACACAGCTGCCATTGTGGAGATTGCTCAGCAGTGCAGCGTTTCTGCCCATTTTCTGGTCTTCAGTGCTGTGTCTGAAAAAGAAATTTGGAGAAAAATGTTGCTCATGTTGATAATATTAATTCAATTTATGGTACATAAGAAGAGCTGTAATGCTACTTCAGAAGACAGCGATGCTAAACCAACAAATAAATGAAAAGCAGTAGTTATTTTCCAGTACTGTCTCCTAGCAAGAAAATTCATTCAAAATCTGAGCAATGGCTGAATTTTGGGGTATCTGATGAAGAAGAGGTAGAACAGAGGCACTTGAAAGGCTTTAAAAGCTGGGAAGCATTCCTTTACAGGACTGGCTGACTGCTGGGGTGAGCGCTCAGGACACCAAAGCTCTTTCCACCAAGTTTTAAAAAAGAGCTCATTTGAACTTTTACAGTTTATTTTTACTGGGCAGTAAGCTGCAGTATTGTTCTGCTCCATGAAAGAACAGAAATCCAGGCTTAATGTTCACAACCTTGATCCTGTGGCTTGAACTTACGTGTCTTGAGAGGCTCTTCTATTACATGATCACATAACAAATTCACACCCTTATTCCTGTTAAATAATTTGCAAGTGTTTGAACCAAAGAGTTTCTCACTATTCAACCAGTTCTCATGCCAGGCCACCACAAGTGTGCACCATATGAACAGCTGAAGCTGGAGCTCCTCTGCTGGCTCTACCATCACGATATGCTCCCCATTGCTGGGGAACACATGTACTGCTTATGTACTTAGATGCCTCGTTTTTAAGTTGTTTAGGCAGGTGGTGTTGTTATGGCCTGTGAAGCAGATGTGCATCTATGACTAACAGATCATAAAATTGAGAGGTTAATAAAGGGATAAGAGGTGTCACACTTGCAATATCAATGGTGAGATGGGCTCAACGGGAGTCCAAGGTGCAACCATTGTTTTAAGGATATTTTGTGACTTGTGAGGCTTATTAAAAAGTAAGAACTATGTCTCACATTTTCTATTGTCTTCTCCCTGCACTCCACATGTATTTACAAAAGTATTTACAAAAGTATTTTGTAAATACTGCAGTCATTTACAATATCTCTTTTTCATACATATTTAAAGCAGAAACCAGCTTTGTCTATATATTAAAAAATCTCCAACTCAAATTACTGTTTAGAAGACTAGAACAGCCCAGGAAAGCAAAATACTGTTTCATTACACTAACTCTGAATTTCAGAAGTTTATTTCCTGAAGTTTATTTAAGGTCAATCAGTGCTTAATAGGGAATTAATAGCTATAACAGTAGGAATAGAAATTAATAACAACAGTGAATTAGAAAAGAACAAAGATGTGATTGTAATTTGGGGCCAATGGAAATAAAGAGTGGATTGGTTAATGAAGTAGATTAAAGGTCTGTATTCAAGTGGTGCATACTCCCTTAATTTCATGGATTTTGGCTCTGGCATTTTTATTAGCCCTGCCTGTGCTTTTGAATTTTACGTGTTCTACAGTAAATTTCATCTTAATCATCTTCTGTCTTTGTTCCCTGATTATATCTGGCTACTGAAACACAACTTTAAATATGTGTAATTCTATAAAGCACACAGAGAAGCTAGAAAAAGCAAAGGGCTGCAAAAGCATTTTATAACTTCCATTAGGATGCATTTGTCTCTGCTGCACATAAAATACCTTATCCAGAAATGATTGGGATTTTTTATTAATTTGAGTCTACTACGTGATTGTACAGACGTATCATATGAGTTTATAGAATAGTCCGAATATTATTATAATTATTTAACTTGCACATTGAAACGTTCCCAGTCTAGAACTGGTTAGGCTAGTACGAGCCTAACTGACTGAGACAGCAAAGAAAACAATTCTGATTGCCCTTTAGCTTTTTAATTTAGAGCTCTGATTATGCAAGTTTAGAATCTCAGGATGACAACAGACTCTTGAATGAATTCATTTAAAATCCAAACTTAAATGTCTGAGACTCAAAGCAGGAACTTCTAGCTGAGTCAGCAGGTAGAGCAGTAAACTGTTCTCAGCTGGAAGTCTGTCTTTGAAGATCTTATGGATCTATTAATCTACATCTACTAACAGGCTAAATGATATAAAATAATTCACTAACTTTTGATCTGACTCAGCAGTCCCCAGGAACTCATGAGTTATTTGATTTTCATTCTTGAAGAAAAAAAAAATGGTAAAAATATGAAGACTTTTATATGTAGCATCTGATATCAAAGCATGCCATGATATCTGTGTTCTCTTCATTTTCCTCCTGGCTTTTATGCAATCCAACAGAACTCACATTTTTTGATTACCAAGTGTGCTCTGTACAATATTTAGTATCTAATTACAGAAAATTAATGCATGTCAGAGCAAAGATACCAGTTGACAGTCATTCCAGCTCCTTTTCTTTGATACAACATTTTTCATTGTTCTAAAACACTAAATATCTATTCAGAAAACCTGGATTGAAAACCTTTTGGACTATGTACTAAATGAGTCCTGTCCTCCAACACATGTGCTTATGCAGATGTTTTTCAATTAATGTACGTGAGTAATGGAGTGTAAAAGAGTATGTCAGGCATAAATCAAACATTCACCCTCTGGAGCATGTAAGATTTCACCCAGATTTGAATGACCAGGAACACCTCTTGGGAAGCAGTCTGCATATTCAAGATAAGACCAATTGCAAATGGCATAACTGGGTGCCATTGAGAGTATCACTTAACTTCACATGGGAATAAACTCGTATGTAACACATCATATGTAACTTATCCCTCTTCAAGAAAATGCATCACAATTTTGGAAAACTTGTTTTAAATTACTGTTAGAACGTAAAGATAAACTCTGAGTCACTGAAATATGGGCATTCAGACATGTTTTTCAGTTTTGACAATTTGCTATTAGGAAAGGACATGAAAGATTACAGCTAAAACTGCTTGTTTTTCTTCATGCAGAAGTTCTATTAGCCCTGTGCTGATTACTCCTGAAAAATCTTACCTCTTTTAGCATGCACCTTAGTGACACTTTGTGCTATAAGGGCAAAGCTCTCCCATTTGTCTAATTCCTTTCCACTGCACTTGGACCAAATGCACATTTTACGTTGTTGATTGAGGGCAAATTTGTCATCATTCCATACTTTTCTAATTCCTAATGATGTTACAGGTGTTTGTAATGAGATGAAGCAAAAGTAATTAAATTTTCACATGAAGTAAAATAATTCTGGAGAAGAACCAAATCAAAGCAAGGAATCAAACAAACAAAACAACAGTGAGCAATTAACTGAAAGGTTTAATATTTTTACTTATTTTTTGTTCCAGTGGAATTTGAACATTTCAGCGAATCAGATAAAAGAAGGATACATTTAGTTTCAAACCATGCTGCATATCAATAACATTTTTATATTATAAAAATGCTAAGAAAGGAAAATCAAATCTTGTTATTGAAAGTGACTATTGAGATTTATTACTGATTAATCAATCTCAAAGTTGTCTGTGTCTTAAGAAGATCATAGATGACTACAGTGATTATCAGCCCATATTTTTCCCCCATAATTTGACAACCCAAGACTGACTGCTTTGATTAGTCACAGAAAAGTGAGGTAGAATTTTATTCCAAAAATACATTTTTATAGCACATATTTTGTCTTGACAGGCTGAAAAACTTTCAGAGGAATGTGAAATGTTTTTAAACATTGGGGTTTGTTTTTCTTTTTCTTTCTTTCTTTCTTTCTTTCTTTCTTTCTTTCTTTCTTTCTTTCTTTCTTTCTTTCTTTCTTTCTTTCTTTCTTTCTTTCTTTCTTTCTTTCTTTCTTTCTTTCTTTCGAATCATCAGAATGCTTGCTTTACCTTGATAAATGTTATTTAAAACACAACATACCTTGAATCATTTCAGTAAGGTTAAAATTTTAATATTTCAGTATATTTAGTTTGACAGATTTCAAATAATTTGAAATTTTGTAAAAATTTTAAATGAAATCATATTTTAAAGTTTCAGAATTTCCCATGGTTTTTAAAACTGTTTTAGAGTCTGCTCTTGGCACAAGTATTATGTCAAATTGCCTCCCCTCCCCTCCCCCTCCCCCCTCCCCTCCTCTCTCTTTGTTTATAATTTTTTAAATTTTAGTGTAAAAAAATATATATATATATATGTATTTAATTCAAACAGTATAGGAATTTTGCTGAAAACAGCAGACTTTTTGTGTCTGGTAGTCAGCTGTAGCAAAATTTAGAGACATGCATTTTCTGGGCACTGAAAGTGAAAGTACTGAATAATTACAGTGTGATTTCAATCTATATGCCTCAGGGTATAAACTGATCACCAGACAGGGTGAGGAAGAAGTATCCTTTATATAATAAGATAATATGCACTAACTGCATTTAACACCTGTTAATTATTCAGAATTGAAACAAGGTGCTGCACAGGAAGGATTAGTGATCTATTGTGGTAAAGCAGTTCCGCTGCTATATCCTTCCCTTAACCTGATGACTCATTTCATGCAATAGGTTCCAGCAGCTCTAACTTGGATGTCACATATGCACAACCCAGCCAGCCACAAAAAAGGAAAAGGAGGTTTCCTTGCATAATTCATAGAGAATGAGAAGCAGTTATTTTATTTTATACTCTTGGAAAGTAGTAGGAACACAAAAATAGACTAAAAGAAAAGATAGGAATCTTATAGTAGTCACATAAATAATACAGGAAATGCTTCAGATGGAAATGACACTGAGATCTAAGAAATCAAACAGGAGTTGTGCTCAAAGACATTCCAAATTACAATTGAATAGTATGAATACAAAGTTGATGGTACGGCCAATGATACCTGCAGCAGCCTCTCTCTGTATTTAGCATTATAATTGCAGTCTCTGTACACTCACTTTCTCCCTGCTTAACTTCTAGCAGTCATGACACTAGTTAACTAGATATCCTGTAATATTTATACCCATGGGGTCAGAATTTGGAGAGGCAATGAATTTGAGATGTTCTCTATTATGTAGAAAAACACTCAGCTTTTCAAAGATCCAACTGATCACAGAGGATCCATATCCACATTAATAATTTGTGGTGTAAAGCTGGGGAAGGATATCAGGTGAACTCTCACATTGCACTCAGCAACATGAGGAGAGCTTTCTTGGTCCGAACTCAAAATCATGTCATGTCCAATGGAAGCAGACTGAGATTTGAAAAGGTGCCCCAGATACATCCCTTCTCTCTTAAGCACTTGGAGGAGTGATGGAAAACTTCATAAAGAAGCAAAATTTCAGAGTTGAACAACTGTGTATCAGTATGAGATGCTTAAGTTGTGAGCTGTATTTATGGTTTCATTATCCCTAAACCTCCAGAAAAGGCATGTTTCTTTCAACTTTTCCTTTGAAAAGTCAGTGCAAAGTATGGAATCAGGGAATCATACTGCATGAACTGAGTTGATTGCCTTCTTCCTGCTTCATTGATCCTACTATCCTTGACAGTAAAATACATTACGATCTGCTTGAGAAAGTGAGACATTTTCCAGTTAAGTAAATGTAGAAAGACTGCTTTATTTATTTGTTTGCTTTCTTGCTTGCTTGTTTGTAGCTCTCAAAGTAGCATGGGCATTTTGAGGACTTACAATAGGTGATTATTTGATCACACTGTCAAGTTGACTACTGAGCTTCCATAGGAACCAGCACCCCAAACACAGACCTGTAAAGCCAATGCTTCATCCAGATTTTGAATTGATATGGCTTCAATACATCCACTCATATGAAGCAGGACTGCACAACTAGTTATATTCTCATACATGGAGGACAGCAGTCCTCAGCTTTGCTGCCGCTCTGCAGCATCCTTAGCAACAGGAGTCATCTTTTCTGCAGTGAACAAAGGCATCACTTCTGCTCTGGCCAGCTGGTATACCAGGCAACTGCATGTATAACAGCATGTGCAGTTTTTAATGTGACCAAGTGTAACTTGGTCCTGTATTTTAGCTGCACCAACCTCAGGCAACATTATAAGCTTGGGTCAGAGTGGCTGGAAGACTGTATAGAGAAAATAGACCTGGGGGTATTGGTCAGTGCTCAGCTGAACATGATCCAGCCATGTGCCCAGGTGGCCAAGCATGTCAATGGCATCCTGGTTTGTAACAGAGATAGTTCTGCCAGCAGAAGCAGGAGCAGTACCTAAAGTATTGCGTTCAGTTTTGTGTCCCTCACTGCAAATAAGATATTGAGGCCATGGAGCATGTAATGAGATGGGCAGAGAAGCTGTTGATTAGTCTGGAGCACAAGACTTAGGAGGAGTGGTTGAGAGAACTAGGATCATTTTGTGTGGAACACAGGAGGCTCAGGGGTGACGTTATCCTTCTCTACAACTGCCTGAAGGGAGGTTGTGGCATGGTGGGGGTTGGCTTCTTCTCCCATGAAACTAGTGATAGGACTAGAGAAAGTGGCCTCAAGTTGCATTACAGGCAATTCAGATTGGATGTTAAGAAATATTTCTTCCTTGAGACAGTGGTCAGGTGCTGGAATGGGCTGCCCAGAGATGTGATGGAGTTACTGACCCCGGATATGTTCAAGAAACATTTAGATGCTGTACTGAGTGACATGTTTTAGTGGGGAAATATTGATGATAGGTTGATGGTTGGACTGGATGATCTTGGAGATTTTTTTCAATCTTGGTGATTCTATGATTCTGTGATTATTTTCTACTTCAATAAAATATATATAGACGTATGTTTTTGATACAAGTCTAATTAGTTGAGGAGAAATAAAAAAAGATCAGAACACTACCTACCAGCTTTCTACAGAGTTGTTAATGTAAAGAAAAATTATTTGTGGGAAATTTTTTTTCATATAAAACAGCTCTCCCAGTTCATTCATGGAGATCTTGCTCTCCTCTTCCCATGATACTTAGCTCTGAATCTCTAAACACAACAAACATGTTTTATTAAGCATGTGCTTAGCTGATTTGAAGAATCTTTCTGTGACAGCTTTAAATCCTGACCTTTGACTTCTCCTGACTGATGCCAAATTGATTATTTCTGTTGATTCTCAGCTTGACATCAGGGAGCAATCAGTTAAGCCTCAGTCCTCTCACGTTGTTATCTGCTGTTCTTATATGAAATCATTTATATACTTCAGATTTATAAAGACATTTAATATTTTAACAACTGCAGAAAAAAGATGCTTCGGTTTCAGCTGATATTATCTCACCAGTAACACAAAGAACACAGTGGTGTGTTGTTTCTTGTCTTTCTCATTTGCCCACAGAAACTCTGATGAGTGACAATCAGAAAGGTGAGTTCATAGAAACCAAACAGGCAGTGAGAGACAAGGCTGAATCCTGTAGGATTTTGGATTATCCCTTTAGAACAAACTCTGTTAATGATTATGCTATTGCTGATCACATCTAGGTTCAGACAGAAAAGAAAAAGATTTTTTTTAATTAAAATGTTGATTTGTCTTGTCTTTGATAATGACAAAAGGAACTGACATTAAGTATTAAAATGTTTTAAAAATGAAGTATTTGCATCTACAGTTTCAAATTAAAATTGTTTTTTCAAATAAACACATTTCATTTCAGATATATGCCTAAGTAACTTCAAAAGTCATGCTTCCCGTTTATTTCCACGGAAACTATAATCAATGGGTGCAATCTTTTTGACGTGGAGGAAGCCAGTGACACATTTTTGCTTCGTACACACTTCCATGTCAGACATCACTCTCTCAGACAGCCCCTCTACTGCCATATGTCACACAGCAAAGAAATATAATGGAATATTGGTGGGAGGGTTCAGCCTCTACTGCCATACCACCAACATCCACTTCTGATGTCATGGGCCAACATATTATAATAAGAGGCGTTACTTTTAGAGAAGCCCTCATATGTTCTTAAACAAAAACAAAGTCAATCTGTAGATCAAGTACACCTTGGAAGTGAATGGTTTTTTGTTTTGTTTTGTTTTGTTTTTAAATTTAAATACTTATATTTTAAATATAGTACTTCTTTTTTCAACCTTTAACGTAAATACTGTCAAATTTTCTTCTAAAGCTAAGTTCAAGAAAAACCCTAACTCTTATTCAATAAATCTGAGCACACAACAAGGGAAAAATCTTGTAAGTGCGAATCTTTTTTTTTTTTTTCCAATATTAGAATTGCTATTACTATAATGTTGGTAATATTACAAGCACTTAGTAATTTTGATTACTAACTGCCATGCAGCAAAGTGGGTTATGCTCTGCCTTCATAATGGAGTACAAACACCTATCATAGCCATGAAACAAGATCTAACAAGTTTGTGTCCTCCTGATGGACCAGTTGTGTTTGCATAGATCACCATTAACTTTGACACCCCTATTACATGCTCTAGTGGTGGCTGTAAGTATTCAGATCTTCACCTTTCCATAAAAAGATGATGTTAAGAGTGGTTTGGCACTTGTGTGCAATGGAAGCTAATAGGATGAAGAGTTCAAACACACATCAAAGTCAGAGAGCTAATGCCTAGCATGGGCAGTAACAATGGTAATGTTCTGGGTTATTTCCGCTTACAGCACTGTTTTTTAAGGCAGATAAGTTGTGACAGACTCCTAACACACTTCTACAGGGAGGCAGAGATTGTCAAGAATGTGATGTTTTAATATAAAGCTTTCAATCAAATCAATTTAGTCATCTGGTATTTAGTCAGGGAGTTAAGACTGTTTCTAGCATTACTGATTTCTCAAAATGCAGGTCACAGCAGCAGGAGTCAGTACTGGAGCTCTATTGTACATTAGAACTTTTTCATAAAATGGACAGATCTTTTTGTTTTCTTATTTGTATAATTTTCACCATTCCAGCTGATTCCAGAACTTGCTTTTCTCTATCCGTTCCTTTAGAAAGGGCATTTGTTTTACTCTGCATTTATATGTACATATAGTTGCTACATTTAATCCTATAGACCTATAAGTAAAGGGTTTCCTACTCTAATACACTGATATATTAACAATATATATTATTAATTCTTAACCATGCCCACACTAATATAAATAAGTTGAACAAAATGCTATTAATACTCCATTTAACTTGTCTTCTTCAGGGTTATCCCAGCAGTAGATTGCCAGCATCAACCTTCAGAATATCTTTGTTGTCTTGCTAGTCTGATTAAAGACCAAATCCCCTTTTCCTATAAGGAGATGCTGATGGCAATTTCTACTTTTCTCCACCCTTTATTAACTTACATTCTTCCTTTGACTCCTCACTCTAGGATGTGTGTTGTACTTTATTATTTGCTTTAGCCATTTCTGTTTCCTCCCTCCCCTGAATTCTCTGGCATGTAAACTGTGAACTTTGTTTCCAGACTGCAGTCCAGCACTTCATACATTCTATTTGCACAGTAGCTTTTGGCTTAAGTCTTTTCCCACTGAGGTCAACTGGCATCTTGCCCCAGACTTCAGTGGGAAGAGCATCAAACTTGTTTTAAGTGCAAATTCAGACCCAAATCAGCATTTTCAAGGATGACATTATGTCTCAGCCTTGCTCACTTTGATCTGTTGATATTTTATCCAGTTTGGAATCTTAGATCATCAGCTTGGCATGTTGCCCTGAAGCTAGACACTCTTTTCTTACCATCATGATTATATTGTCCATGGGTTCTCACAGAGCTCTCATCACTGCTGTATCTGAGGCTCTTCCAATTATTCATTAAGTGACTAACATCTGTCAGGTGTAATTCATTCGTGGTCTCCCGGGAGGAGCTCAATGGAGAGTTTTGCCATGGATTTCTCTTCACCCCATCAAATACAAGCTATCACCTACTCTACCCTTCAACTAAAAATTAGAGCTGGTAAGAACATTTTCTCTGAAAAATCCCTCTTTGGCTATAATGAATGTTTCTGAGGTCAAGATGTTGCACTGTTCCTGTGTAAGTGTATGTTTTTGCTCCAGGGTGTATTCAGATACAGATGTGTGGACTATCTAACTCCACAGGAGGGCATCTACAACCCAGATGTGGATCCTCATTCAAATCATAGCTATATTCATGATGCCACTACGTGCTGTGGTCTTGATTTTTTTAAAAAATAGCTGTAGCTGCAGTCATACAACAATTTGGTGCAGGGAGCTTTAAAGGTACAGCATAAAAAAGTCAGCTAGATGTGCTGCAGATTTGCCTTGCCACACACAGCCAGGGAATTTCCTTGTCCTTCCAAGTCCTTCACAGAAGTTTCTGTTCCCTCACTGTTGCAATACTCTTTGTCCATTGATGTGGCACACATTTGGATCTGCAAAGTAAAGGAGTGGAAGCTGAATATTATCCAATGACCAGGAAGCAAAGAAAATAAATGAGAAATGACATAGCTTGGAATAAATGACATAAAAATTATAAAACGGTTTAATTAAGGAAAAATTGTTGTACTCTATACCAGCATGTCCTTATATGTTATGAAAATATTAATTCATTATGAAAATACCTTAGAGTCATTGAATATCCCTTAATAAAGTTGATTATAAAGGAGTAAGAAATTCTCAGGTTTAGGGTTACATGGGGGATTTAAATTCACTCTCATAGAACCATTCATAACTTATTCTTTTTACATATGAAAGGAAACTGAAAGTTCACAAAACGTGTAAAATTTAAAACTGCACTAAAATATCACTTTGAAAGTGAAAACTTGAGGATCTTGTATCAAAAGATTATTTCAATTGTTAGTCTTAAACTGAGCTTGTGAATACATAACTTTAAAAGGTGATGTGAAATACTCAGGTCTCCAGAAGATCAGTGTGTTGCAAGTACACTAAACCTTGGTCTCACCAGTGCTCAGTGTCATCATGCATTGATGCAAAGAGATAGTATGTTTCGGGAAAGGAGGATTAAATATCTTCCTTCCTTCCTTCCTTCCTTCCTTCCTTCCTTCCTTCCTTCCTTCCTTCCTTCCTTCCTTCCTTCCTTCCTTCCTTCCTTCCTTCCTTC